>NC_140070.1:89979457-90579457 GCF_964194135.1 Talpa europaea
GATACAAATCAATATTGCTTGATAATTCTGATTAAAACCTATATACCCAAAAGGAGCATCCCAGTATTTGAGTTTCAGTAATTTTTTACCTCCCTCAGAACTAGTTCTACTCTGTCAGCAAAACATAATTTTTGGCAGGAGCCATTATGGTGGTTGTTTCTTTAATAATGGCTCTCTTGCATACATTTTACTGCCTGCTGTGATGGAATTTTTATATACACAGATATATTTTCTTACTTTGTCTATATCTGAGTCCAGTAAATCTATGTGCCAAGAAGGTAAAGGTGTAGCGACCTATACAATTTTAAAAACAGAATATTCTGACAGTGAACAACTTGACATTCTTTCTTAAGGCATTTTGATTAAAAATAACTTTCCTGTTAAGTTTTTTTTTTTCAATTTACAAGAATTGGAAGTTTCTAGGGTTTTGAGAAAAAGAGGATTATTCAATAGTTACCACCAGAATCACAAGACTAGACTAATTCTCTTGAAAAGTTTAAAATTTGCAATTGCTCTAAAAAAAAAATCCTGCGTTGACTTTGAGAGATAACACAGATGTCTACTACATTTTTCACAGTGAATGTGTTATAATATGCAACTGTGGAATATTGAGGCCATGGATTTGGAGATGCAGTAAAGCTATTTAGAAATTTAGCAGATTTTGTTTTATTACTGAAGTATTTTCCCCTGAAGCCACTTAGTCAATAGAAGGAACAGCAATTTCCCAGAGACTGCAAGTTACTTTATCTGGATGATTGACAATTTATAAAATTTGCATTCTTCATAAGGAAGGTTTTTTATAATGTGCAAATATTTTGTTCACTACCAAAAAGATTAAAATAAACTAACAAAATGTGCAATTTGTTTTGTCACATTTAGTGCCTGTGAAGTAGTTGTTGCACTTGAAGAGTCATTCTGTCAACCTCAATATCAGTTCAAGGTCATGCTAAGAACATGGACAGTTATGTCTTAGGTACATGCATTTTTCTCGCCCAACAATATTATTATAAAATATTAGCAAACTTAGGCTTTTCAACCAAAATTTTCACTGAAAGATTCTACTTAAGGAAATATGTGACTCTATAAAATGCAATAAAATTAATGATAATTGAAAATATTTAATAAGTCAGTATAGTTCATATTGTACACATTTCTGGTTCCAAAACATAAAATTTCTATAAACAGAGATTTTAGTTGGGAAAAAAAATGTGAACAGTAGTTCCCTAAGTGTGAACAGTGGTCCCTAATTTCTAACTCAAAGTGAAGGTAGCTGCCATTGTTTTTTTTTTTTTTTTTTTTTATGATTATGCTTTTTTTAGTGTTCAACATTTTTGGAGTGCTCCTGCCCTTAGAAGTCCAGATCCCCCTAATTTTCAGTACTCTCTACACGTAATAAGTGCCCTTGTGGTCATCTTGAATGTTCTCCAAGAAAGAACAGATGAATAGGCCAGGGTGACTATGCTCTTAAGTGCAAATCGCAGCCATTTCAGCAATCAGGGGCCGAAGATCAGGCTAAAGCATTCTTTAACTTTGTGCCATCTTCACATCTTTATTTAATGGTTACTCATTTATTAAGGTTGCTATATCCTGGTGTTTAAGTGCTTTTCTTATATCCATTTGTTCTTTTTAGATTAAAAAGTTCCTCTTCTTCCCAGCTCCATTACTTATATCAAAGCCATTCTTTTTCATGTGCCAGGATGTAGCTCAAAGGTTAACTTATCCATCCAACTTAATCAAGAGGTGACTATAATCTGGTATCTCTGAGTCATACTGAATGAAAAGGTTGTGAACCCTGAATGTTTAGAGCATTGTTTCAGCACATATTAATTAGTGACAAATGACCTGCATTGATTTTATCTAGATCCAGGTCAAATGAGCAAGCAGATATTTGACTTCTAGCCACGGATGCTAGAAGCCTGACTGTTAGATTTTTCAACAGGCAACCCTGGGTATAGTATCGAGTCTAACTTTAATGAGCTAGACTTTTGATTTTACTAGTCCACACAGGGTGAATGAGTAGACCCTGTAAAAGTGGTTTACAGTAAGCAAACTATTCAGAAATTGATTTATAGAGCACAATGACATTTCATCAATTTGTAGTGAAATACAAAGAACATGGACTTTTGAACCATGTAGAACAAGGTTTAATTCTCTGATTTTAACTTTCCTATTAAAATATTGCTTATTTAATAATTTGGTGAGAGTTACATAGCCTATATGTGAAAAGTCCATTGAATCTTCCCAGAATATATCACATACTAAGTGAATAGTGGTTTCGTTTTTTTTTTCACTCCTGTTGAGAATAGAATTGCATATTTAATAAAAGTTTGCTGCTCTTTGTGTATAGATTCCTTCAAAAAGGTATAGATTACTTATCTCATGAGTCTAGAATTCTAAAATGGTGATATTAATGAATTTATCATCAACCTAGGACTATTTCTGAGTAGATTACTAATATTGGACATTAACCTTAAGAAGCCTCTTATGTAGAGATTATGAGAGACACAGGAAATTTTTTACCTTGATGCTTTCTATTTTTAATATTTCTTGTCAATTACATGCCTCTTATATTTTAATTTTTCCTCTAAGATGCCATTCCTAGTTAACTTGACTCCCACTCTTTGTGACACATTTTTTATTAAAATATTTTTGCAATTTCAGTGAGGCTTGGAGTCAGCTTTAATTTATCAGAAATTTAGTTTCTATAGCTTTATATTGATTTTTATTAACTTAAATTTCAGATGATTTTTAAGCCCTGATTGTGACAAGGAAACTTACTTGGTGCCTACCATGTAACCAATAAAAACTGCACTTATGAAGTTATCTCATTTTGCAAGCTAGCCCTATCTGACTCCTATAATCTTATGCATCTGACCACCACTACCTTGGGTAGTTTGTAAAATTCCTTTTCTCATTTTTCATCTCTCATTTTCAATCTTTTAGTTTTGTTGAGGTCTGTCAGCAGGAATCAGGTTTCAAGGATCCTCGCTACATGGTTGCCTGTTGTTCCAGAAAAAGGTGGTAATAATTTATGCAAATCCTGGAGAAGTTTGAATATGGTATAGAACAATAATACATACATACATACATACATGTGTGTGTGCTTGGTGTGGTAGGAGAAGAAATATTGAGTTTTATAAAAGACTACCTGACTCATATTGCACATGAACCTGAAGTTTAGCCACTGGAGGAGGGTCCCACATGGCGCGCAGACTTCTCCTGCCGCCTGCTGCTCCCCTCAGTAGTGTATTTCCGTCCTTCTGCCTGCTCTGCTCCCCGCTCTGGCTCTGGTGAATTCTCTCACCCTCCCGCGCTTCTGACTGTACCCAGTGCTTGTATAAATAAATAAATAAATAAATCTTAAAAAAAAAAAAATCATGTAAAAAAAAAAAAAGAATGAGACTTATACCAAACTCTTGGCTTTACTGCTTTCCTTCACTTGCCCTGCTACAGACCAGGATAACTATAAAATACAGGTAATAAAATTACTTTGTTAATAGCCACTTAATAAATACAAGTTAGTAAGAAGTTTGATCAACCATTGGTTGGTTTGATACCCTTCCCAAGTGATAACATTTAGTGAACTTTTTTCCTTTTTTAAAAATCTATTTATTTATTTATTTATACAAGCACTGGGTACAGTCAGAAGTGCGGGAGGGTGAGAGAATTCACCAGAGCCAGAGCGGAGAGCAGAACAGGCAGACTGATGAAATACACTGCTGAGGGGAGCAGCGGGCGGCAGACCTCGGGCAGCAGGAGAGGTCTGCGAGCCATGTGGGACCCTCGCCCGGCAGCCGGGGATGAACTTTTTTTCTTTATGGTCGGACTATATTGATAAACTCGACTACTATCCATTCCATTCTATTGTATTTTCATAAAGGAATAGAAAATATGAATGATTTTTGCATACTGTCATCATTGCAGGAAAATGAGCACATGAACACACATGTCCGTTGGAAGAAGACTGTGGTCCCATGTCTCCAATGTGCAATGCATGTGAAAGTTTGCTTATGTAATTTACATCTCTACTTTCTCTGAAAACTAGCTCCTTACTGACAGAGAACAATAGGCCCATAAACAATGACCAAAAGCACATAAAAATTATTTTCACTTCAGTTTTTTGGTGTTCATACTTAAAATGTGAAACTGGTATGTCTGAAAACACTGATATTATCTGAACAAATACTATGTGTCCATCCATCCTCTATTTCAGATGTTGTAGTTTTCAATACTGAAATTTTATTTGACTTGTTTTCGTGTCTTGATGTCATTGCCTATTTGCTTATTGATTTTAAGCATAAAGTCTATGTCTGCAAGCGGTTATAATGGGTACTTTAAAATCCTTAACTTACTAATTTGAGCAACTGGGTTTAACAAGAGCCAGTCTCTTTTGTTCTCTTTCTATTACATGTGAGTCACATTATCCTGTTTCTTCATTTGTGTAATAATTTGGATTGTTTACATGTGTATAAGTAATACTGTGTAGAGAATCAATTCTGCCATATTCTCCCAAGTAGTAATTTTTGTTTTATCTTGTGTTATAAAGTAAATATAAACTTCATCTCTACCACTGTGGGAGGAAGCTGAAATTTTGTTCTGAACTTTCAGCCTTAATTTTTATTTGTTGGTGTCTTGCTCATATATAGACCAGAGTTCTGACAGAAACTATACAGAGTTTACATATAGTATTTGTTCTGTCCCATCTCTCCATTTTTCACCCCCACCCACTCTTCAGATGATATGATCACCTCAAACTTTAAGCTAGTAAGACTGTGGATCTTACTTTATTCTTGTAACCTGAAGGCACTGGTGAGAGACCAAAAACAAGCAGAAATAGAGATGAGTAAGCAGTTGCACTTAGAAAATTAGAATGGCACTGGGTAAATTTGGGTAAATTACCTGATTTAATAGGCATGTGTGTGTGTGTGTGTGTGTGTGTGTGTGTATGGCTTACTTAACTTCATCGGGCCTCAGTTTTAACATCAATAAATACAGAAATAATAATTCTTACCCTTTTGACGCTATGAATATTAATAACAGCATTACTAACGTGTAAGGTGTGATATGTTTATGTTGTAATGTGCTGTAATATGACTGGCACTCGGTAAGTTCTCAGTGAATGATAGGTTTAATTTCTGCCTACAATTTTTACCTAGGAGAAAGTCATGCATTTTCAACTGTTGTCTAAAGTCTTATATCTAAGTACAAAGTTCAAGGGTACTTTGTACATAGTAGGTTCATAATACTGTTTAATAAGAAGATAAGCTAAATTATTCTAAGAAAAACCTGGATTACTATGCAACTTTCCTATCCTCTCTTTTAGAGAAACATTCCATCTTCCTTGCACTCCAGTTTATGGAGTTGTGTAATCTCTCTTACTCTAAAAGCTCTTTATGTCTTCACTAGCATGATAAATAACTTACATGGTTAATTTATAACTCAAAAGAACCCCTATTCAAGATTCTTTTATACCAAAGTAAAAAAAGAACCCCTATTCTGGGTTCTTCTATGTCAAAGTAAATAATGTACTAGTGACAAAAAAATGGGTTAATAAATAGAATAAGCATCCATGATGATGGAAGTTAGGAAGCAAGCACTTAGATGTTAAAATATGGTTAAAATAAATCATATTTTGAGAGTTAGAAATTATACATATAAAAGTTTAGGTTATCATAAATAGCATTAACTATAGCTATCCATTTATGAGAGTTTTATAATGGATTTGAAAGAAAGCAAAAAGTAAGAAAAAAAGAACCTTCTATGTCACTTCTTGAAGATTATTTATAAAATGTTGAAACTCCTCCACTATCCCAGAAATGTACAATGTGAATTGTTATTCATAATGATAATTCTGAGTCACATGATTCAACTTATCAAATATGTTCATTCTCCTCCACAGAGTATACTTAGTAAGCCAAGAAGGGGATTAAATCATTTTTAAAAGTTTTTTAAGGATTGATATTTTCAAAAATATTTCTCCTTGCTACCTATTTCAAGTTTATGAGAAAATATATTCAGAATATCCCATTTTCTGAGCATTTCACTATTAGTATACAAAGAATATTTTAAATTTCCAAAATATTTTGTGAAACATTGCATTTACTATTATCCTAATTTCCTGTCTCTCCTCACAACTTTAACTCCCTAGAAAGAATGAGAAGGGGAAAGAAAAATAAAAGCTGTTTATTTTTTGTACATTTAGGTCAATTTGTTGGTTTATATTTATTTAATTTAAATATCACTTATAAGATTTTTATTAATATGGGATAGATCAAATTCATAATGTGGGGAATAAATTTCTCTGTTGTTCAATAATTAAATCATTGTCTTTTGGAAGCAAGAATTTAAATCCAATCTGACCAACCTGTTACAAAAGAAAAAAAATCATTCAAAAAAGAAATTTATGAAAAATAACATTTTTTAGAACATCTTGACTATATAAAACCTGATTATTATCCTATGAAAAGGTCATCAACTGGAAAATGGATCTAAATATAAGGGGTCAATTTTAGCAAGGCAGATTTTGTGGTGTGGAGAACTTTTATATAAAGCCCACTTAATTTTAGAGTAGTTATCTTATGGGAAGAAAACTGTTGTGGTAAGATAACTTAAAAATTGGCACTGAAATTGGTCAGCTGAAATTTAAAGCACCAACTTTTATAATAATCATTAAAAAATAAGCACTATTTTGAAGCCAAATAATTCTTGCCTTTGGTCTTATGTTGTAATTGGATCTTTAAAAAAATATAAATATCTTGTCCCTTTCATCCTCTATTTTTCTTACCTAGCAAATCCCAAGTGTCTATCAGTACAGCTATCTGTCTTCTCGAGGCTTACACACAAATTGGTAAGCAGAGCTTGAAAAAAAATTGAGACTATTATGACTAGTTTAATGTAAAGTACATCACCACACATCTCAGATGAACACTTTGGAATCTTTCAATTTGGCCCTACTAAGTTATTTCCCCAAAAACTAGTGTTTTGTTTCCAAAGCACATTATGAAATGTCTAAACTCCATTCACAGAGTTCCATGGCACCATCTAACCCCACCAAACCCTGGAAAGGAATATAAGTCAACTAAACTACTAGACTATAGGCTGTTGATAATAAGGGGAAACAGGATAATTTTTTTTCTTTGAAGTGTTAAGATAGCTGTCGTCAAATGTCTGATATACCCAGTTATTCAAAAATAAGCACTCATGATTTGAACCATGCTTTTAAGGGTCAATGACTGTTGACTACCAATGCCATTGCTGTGGATATGTACCAGCAGCGCTAACAGTACCACAGGTAGTTGTTAGGTTTTGTAGCATTTGGTTTCACTCTCAGTAATTGGGAGAATATCCTTTGAGGTTTTAGCAATTACCTGAAACATGTGTTGTTTTTCCAACAACATCAAATAGATTATGTAGACTTTGTTACAAGAATTTTGATGCTGTTGTTACTTGCCCTCCCATAATTTTGAATTAAAGATGTAATTAGACACTGAATAGAACTGTTGGTATGCAATCTGCATGTCAACTCCTTTCTGGTGTTCACAAAAATAGCCCATGTGTTTATGTATGTGCTCTAGCTTGTTCCATACTGCAATTTTTAGGTATTATGTGGACAATTTTATGGGACTGTATTTCCTCTTGTCCTGTGAAGGACTCTGTTTCATCTTCCCAGAACATGAAGTTAATACAAATTTACAGGAACTATATGTAACTTCATTCATAATTCATCTAATTTGCTAAGTAACTCTACATTCAATGGCAAGTGAAAATATTCATATTTAAGCCTTTTCTTATTTAAAAAAGGGAAGAAAAGAAACTTTATAGCTACTTTACATTCAAAAGTCAGTAAAAACTGTTGGGGAGTAAGTGATATCTACCTCCTCCCTTAATAAGGAAGAGTAAGGGTGACAGTAAATATACTATCATTTAAAATTATGCTTTATCATTTTTCATTTTTGCACAGTGTAGTATATAAAATAAAATATTAATTAAAAATAAAATAAAAAATAAAACACTTCAAAAAATAAAACAAAATATTTTTCAATGTAAAAAAATTAAAATAAAATTATGCTTTACAGATCCTGGCTAATCCATTGATTTAACTGGCTAAGTGAAGTCCACCCTAATAGCAGCTTGATTAGAGTGAATAATATCTGATACTCTAACAATTGTGTGGATGAACTGTGGCTGGTGTTTCATATAATCATACTGTTAGAACAGTTCTGCCATGTTCTTGTAAATACAACCAGAATCACCTACCTAGTCTGCTGTTGAGGCTAAAAACTCAGCAAGGCACTTTCTAATCTACTTTTCTCCTGAGGACATTTGCTTACATTGTCAGTAGGCTAAGAGGGTTTGTTTTGAAGTCTGAATTTTGAATTTAAATCATCAAGCAAAGTCTATTAATGCAGAAGGCTTTAAGTTGAAAGCTTCTTCGATGCATACATTTTAAAATAGTACTGATAGCTCTAGTAATATCTTTCTTGTGATGTTGGGTGCATGCCAGCAAAATTTAAAATATATTCCATTTCTCTGAGGAGAAATCTCTCAGGTAAACCTATGAAATAAAACACTAAATTGTAATATGTGTTCTGTTCATCTGTTTCACCTGTGTACTTGCTTGAAACCAATTTGCTGGTTATGTTAACATTTCCCTTTTAAAATAGTCTTTGCTGAGTAGATAAAATATATCTATAACTTTTCATTAACTGGGACATAACTTTTAATACAGAAGACTTAATCACACACAGAGAGAATTTGACAGTCAAGCTTTTCAACATCAAAAATAACTACCTTATAAATTTCATGCTCAGCAAAATATCAGATTATTTGAATAAATCTAAGAGAAAACCTCTTCTAAAATGTTGTCTTTGATTACTGGACTACCTCTTAAAACTTAAATAACTTATCTGTCCTAGCTTCTTTCACTGTCTCAGGAAATTTACAGTCCCTTATGTCTCTATACTCTTTCCCTCTCTGAACTGGATCCTTGCCATCATCACTATGCTCAGAATTCTCCCATCTTAAAAATTGTATTTCCCTAACCTTACTTTCCTCCACTCTTTTAACTGCCACCTACTTTCTCCTTCTTCCTATGTTACAGCCAAACTTCATGAAGTAAACAGCTCTCTAGAAAAGCTGTTTCAATTTCCTCATTTTTCTATGACTTGTCTTTCTCTTCAGGGTCTAATTTTCCTTCAGACGTCAACCCTCCACCGAAAATGACTCCTTGTAAGATTGAAAGTGATCTGTATTACTAATGCAGTAAGATTTTTGAATCTTCATTTTCTGTGATTTCTCTGGTATATTACAAGCTAATTGTTCCTTTTATTGAGACTTTATTTTCTGGCCCTCCACCACTCTGCATAATATTGGCTACTGTCTTCACCGCTGGATTTCCTGTGCTTTCTCATGCTCATCTTTCTAATTCTTCAAATGCTGGAGTCTCCTGAGCCTCAGGTGGAAGGTTTATACCAGTTCTCTTCTTTCTCTGGATGTTGTCATTCAGCCATGGCTCCATTGCATTGTGTGTTATTGGTCCTCAATGTGTACCTTAAAACCAAAACATTTCTCTGATGCCGGCTCTATATTGAGCTATATGCCTAACTAAATTCTTCCTCTACATATCTCACAACTTCTTCACTAAAATTCAGGAAGTCTCAATAAACATTCTGTAATTTTTCCACAGATTTGTTTTCGTTTTCTTTCTCAGCAAGTGACATCACCATCCATTTAGTTGCTTACTAGAAACCTGGGAATCATTGTTTACACAGTTCTTTCATTTACTCTCCAAATCCAGGATATCTGCCGTTCTTTTTGTTTTAAATTCCATGTCTGAGACAGATGGCTTCAAATAGCTGTCATTGCACCTGGGTTGGGGAGAAAAAGTCCTTTACTTTGTCTGCCAATCTGGACTAACCCTGTCTTCCTTATATGGAGACTCTACTCCTTTTCTCTAAATACTCCATTTTACGGCCATTTCCTCCAGTCCTTCAAACATACTTTACTCTTTCTGATTCACACCTTTACTAAGTCTTCCCTGTACCTAAAACTCTATTGATGAGTTAACTTTTATTTATTCGTCAAAGCTCAGGTTCATTTTCTGTCATTTGAAAATCTCTACTACGTTTTCATAACAACATTTACTTTTATAGGACTGTTATAATTAATTACTAATTTTGCATTCTTACTGCTTTCTTGCCTTTTCACTAGAATATAAACTTTACTAGAAAAGAAAGCATGTTTATATCCCTCACTCTTGGCATGACTCGCATGTACATAAAGGTTTTTTTTTAATAATTATTAAATTAGCAATTTTATAATGTTTTCTTCTCTAGTTAGATTTAAAATGACAAATGATTCAATAAATTAACAGAATACAAAAATTAATGTTTGACAATATTAGTAAAAAAATAAATGTTTGAGCTTTAACTTAATTTTTTAACACTTTTTGCTTTTCACACTTTGAGAATTGAACTGAAACTGTTGTTGATCATGTTGGAAATTGTTCAGTTACTTAAATTGTGGAATCAATATTTTACAAAAGCTTTGTCTTTTTATTGAACAAATTATTATACATATTTAACATATTTAATCTTTTCAAGATTGACAATTAGATTTACAAATAGGTACAATCAATTTAAAATACTGAGTACCAAAGATAGATTAATGAGTTTTACAGTATTAAAGTGCTTTTGTAAGTGTAGGGAAAATGGATACTAAACTTCATAATTATTTGCATTTGTATCCTTTTCTCTTTTTTTTTCATATTCTTTTTTTTTTAAGGTCTTAAAATCACCTCTGAAAAAATTTTTACTAGTTCATTGATGACATATATCTAAATATTTTAAAGTAACTTAGAAATAAACCTCCAGGCTTTTTTTAAACCCTGAAATTTTTTCAGTTCTTAAACTCTGTGAATACTTTAATATACCAGAATATAACATCATGTTATTACATGAGGTTATTTTCTTCATAATTATATATTATAAGTAATTAAGCTAAGCACTTTAAGTAACTAATATTTTTCTAATTTATTATTATTTTATTTTTTTTTAAAGATTTATTTATATATTTATACAAACACTAGGTACAGTCAGAAGCAGGGGAGGATGAGAGAATTCACCAGAGCCAGGGTGGAGAGCAGAACAGGCAGACTGACGAAATACACTGCTGAGGGGAGCAGCAGGTGGCAGGAGAGGTCTGCGCGTCATTGTGGGACCCTCGCCTGGCGGCCAGGGATCCAACCGGCGCTGCAGAGGCTGTGGGCAGCTTCGCAGCTTTGCAGCCCAGCGCTTAACCACTGCGCCACCAGGGAGGCCCTATTTTTCTAATTCAATTCCATTGTGATCAGATAACTCACCATTATGATCTTATTTCTTTCACATTTGAGATTTGTTTTATGCATCAACATACATGTCTGTTTGCTGAATATGTTCTATGTACTTGGGAAGATTGTTTATTTTGTACTTTATTATTACATATCAATTAAGTCAAGGCGGTTGATGTTGTTTAGATTATCTACATCTTTACTAATTTTTTTTGTGTGTGTCTGGTTCTATCAGTCATTGATAGGATGTTAAAATCTCCAACTGTGACTGTAGGATTATTTGTTTCCCTCTTTAATTCAGTCTGTGCATTTCTGTTTCATATACTTTGAAGTTATGTTATTTGGTTCATACATACTTATGATTACTATGTTTTCTTATTCATTCTTCTATAATTATCAAACACCTCTTTTATACTTAATGATATTCTTTCTTTGGACTTATTTAATCTGATGTTAAAATAACCATTGAAAGTTTCTTTTTTTCCCCAAATTATGTTTGTTGACATAATGTGGGTTTATATCTTTGCATCTACTCTGGGACTTACAGGTTCAAACCTCTATAAATGTATACTTTAACACTTGCTTACCACCAGTGCTCAACAATCCTAACGTTTATTTTAGCATGAAAAAGTACTTTTCCCACATTGTTTTGAAACTCTGTTTCTTTATATTTGGATTGAATGGCCATTACTTGTGTAGTTTGATGACATGTATCTGTCCCCTGAAATTCTATCACACCTATTATCAAGATCTGTAATGCTTTGAACCAGATCTTATACCATGGAGATTTCACTCAGTTGTGGCCAGTATTCTCCTACCCCATACCAGGTACAATCTGACACAGAAGGTCATCCTTTATTCACAATATGCCTACTTTTCTTACTACCCATCCTAACAATATAAATGCATACATTTAACATAAAAGATGTCTGGGGGGAAAAGATGCCTGGAAGTAAGAATAATTCAAAAGTGTACTCATTCACTGGCCTCAAATTTCTGGTCTAGTCTGTTTTATAAAACTCTTGTTGCTGGTGTGTGTGGTAGTGGTGGGAGGGTGGTGGTATGCAGCTATAACATCTTTAAAATAGTTCCCAAGAGATGCTTTGAGAGGGGAGCACAATTCTGTGCCATTGACTTAACAGGATAGCACAGAGCTCAGATCCAAATCCCTGCAAAGCTTGGCTTCAGCATGGTGTTCATCTAGGATTGTTGAAGGGCATACTAGGCTAACACATAGCAGAAAAAGATCTTGTCAGGGTGAGAACTTTTTACTTCTTCATATATAGAATAAAGCTTGACTTTAGATTTTTTAAAGTTTTATGTGCTATTACTTTGAACCTCTTGTGTTTATGAAATAAAATTTTACATAAAATATCTTTTCTGAGGACAATTTATTCATGTTGGAAAGTGCTTACTAGGGATACAAGCACTGTCGTTTGTTCCCCTGATTTTTACACAGTAATTCAACAAGATTGCTTGCTTGGGGATTCTTTCCTTTGTTTCCACTCTGGAATGAAGGCACCAGAGAGTGAAATCCTGTTGTCTGATTGATGAGATTTTGTTCAGGCTCTGACAGTGCATAACTCCTCTCATTGCCCTATCTGGTGACCCCCAGAGAGACCAAGAGTAGCACAACCTGGGGACAAAAAAAGTTTTGGATTTTTTTTTTTTCTAACACTGTTTACAAGAATAGGAACCATCAGCAGATATGATAGTGGAATAAATATTTTTAGAGAGAAAGCTAAGAGAAAATTGGTGAGCTCAAGTTGTTCAGTGGAGCTAATAAAAAAAAAATGCTATCAGACTTAGCATTTATATAAAACATATTAAAATACTTTGTTTTCCCAAACAAATAACTATAGCCCATAATAACCTTTTCAATGTTACTAAATGATTGCAAAGGGGTATCAGGGCAGATGTGGATGATCAATAATTTAATGTCTTTCACCAACCCATACTGGAAAACAACTGGAATTTCAGTTTTCACTGGTGGAAGTGCTGGCTTTCCCTACCTTTATAAAAGATGGAACATCAATAGTACAAGTTATAGAGGTCATCAGGTTAAAAATGTTTGCTTTTAAAAAAAGCAAAATGATGATAACGATGTTGTATAATTTGAATTAGTAGTTACTTTTTATCTTTTCCAAGATTAGATCTACAAGTAATGCAGACAATATATAGATTTTAAATGTAGCCTTTACTAACGATGACCAAAGAGTGGAGTATTTTTGTTCATTGAATTTACCCACAAATTTCACTCACTCATTCAATTCAGTGCAAAATGAATACTTAGAGTAACAAAAATTTAAGGATGAGTAGTTATCATGATGGGAAAAAATAAAGTTATGTTTTCCCTTTGTTGTTTAGAAATTTCTTAGTCTTTATGAAATTATAAAGGTAATTTGAGCTCTTTTTGACCAACTCATTAAAGATAATTTGTATGTTTAACTTCAAAATGAGTTTTAAATCTATTTGCTTCTTCACTGTTTACTGAATCATATCTGGTAATTAGTGAGTAAACAAGGTTATTATTTAATAGGCTTCATAACTTTAGACTAATTAACCCTGGAAATAAAGTTTAATGGAAACAAATTTTTAAAAAGAGCCAAGAATTATTACTGAAATCAGCCCAAAATCAGAGTGTACTTCATAGATTTACTGTGAGTAAATCTTTTACTATAGCTCTATTGTTTTAAAAGTAAGTTTGTACAGCCTTTATTTTATATATAAGATTAATTTGAATTGATATAAAAGTTTATAGATAATGTATTCTGTTAATCAAAGCCTCATGTTTCATGATTTATAACTAGAAGTTGTATCCAAGTCTTTCTTTGTGAGTCATTAATTTTGTAAGACAGAGATCTGAAGTCCTTTAGGAAAAATTTTACACAAGGACATCTAAGCAGCCATGACTACCTGGGGTGCAGAAAAAGCAAACTGATCTTGTGGAAACCCTGAATTTTCTTTTGTCTCCATGCATTTTTCCCCTGCTACTCAATCTAAAGAGATTAGTAGAAGCTAAGTAGATTGTAAGTGACTAAATAAATTTATTTCTTTGCTAGATTTCATTCTTCAGAGTGACTTTCTTGAGTCCCGGCTCAGATAAAGTACCTCCCATATATGACCTCTCCCATAATAGAGCATGCATTACACCTATTTATTTGTCTCTATCCATTTGTTAGACATGAACTAAATGAAGTCCAGAAACTGTTGTAGTCATCATGAATTTGCTCATTCTTGTTCTACTCATTCATCAGTAAATATGTATGGAGTACTTGCTCTGTATTTGATATTACAAAGTGCTGTGGTAAGATGGGGAAAGAGAGGGGGAAAGAGATGACAGATACCAATGTAAGATGTTAGGGGTGTTTTGTGATTTATTAGATGTGGGTAACCGAGAGGGTAGAGAAATCTAGAGTAACTCTCAATTGTCCAGTTTGTTTCCCTATATAGATTGTTGAATTAGTAACTAAGTAGGAAATATAAGCAAAGAAATCTAAACATGATAGAGTATGGAAAATAAGATATTTGGTTCAGTTTGAGCTATCTTGAGTTTAAGATGTCTGTGAAACATTCAGTAAAGAGGATTTGTGTGCAATTGCAGTTTTGAGTCTGAGTAACAGGAGCATAGGCAAGGCCATTGTACAGAGAGATCCCCACATCTGCATACAGTTGTTATCACCTAAAAAGCCAGTCAAACAAGAAAAGAGAAGGGTCACTCAAAGAGGATAAAAGAGTAGCAGGAGAACAAGATACCAGATAGATCTAGTAAGTAATGTGTAATATTGAACACATAATCCAAAATTACACTGGGGCAAAATAGGGTGAAATGAACTACATATAGTAATTATAATATAAATATAATTATAATTATAGGATGCTGTATTTTGAATGCCAGAGCTTAGTGTGTCTGGGGTTTCACAGAACCCAATTTAGTTGCAAGTAGTTTTTAACAAGCAATATGTTTTCAAATAAGTCCAGTGTCTTTGTCATTTTTTAATTTAAAATTTAGAGATTCAATAAAATATTCCTCCTAACACTATTATTTTACTTACAGTATTAGATATAAGCAGGAAAATGTTTTTAGTGAGAAACAATTTCCTGAGAAATAATAGTAGACAAATGTAGCCATCATATGTCACATTCATATTATAGATCTGAAAATCAGCCATGTAAGAAAATGTTGAAATTTTAAGTATAGGAAAGTTAGAGAGAAACCATTGATGTTTTCGCCCCACTGCAGGAATTACTTTATGTAACAACTAGAAAACTAAATGAAGATTATCTGTAAAGATTTTGGTTATATTTTCTTTCATAAGCCTACTCCAGATGACATAATTGCCACATCTTGATCTCAAGGGTAAAAAGTTAAATCTGAATGATTCAAGATGAACAAAGGTCAGTGAATCATGCAATTATTAATAGTAAGTATTAATATAGTTCTATGGGAGAAAACAAAGATCTATTTATTGGGTTATATACAATTAACTGAAAAATATCTACCCAAAATCAAGTTTTCTTAACCAAAATAAATTTCTGTGACTTTCAAGCTGTTATCAGTAAAATGAAAACATAAATATATTACTACATAGTAATACCAGGGTCAAAATAATCGAGAGAGAGGAGAAGAGTAATCATTAACATCCAAAGGCATTTGTACATGATGATAATTATCCCCAGGTGCTCAGGTTAATATGCTTTCAACAGAAACATGTGGAATAAACAGCTGTCATGGATATGTGCCACCAAAATGAGAGCTTTGCTCAGCCAGGGAAACAATTGGGAAGCTAGTGAAGCAGTACATGCTTATACCTTAGGAAAGCAAATACTTTTCTCTAAGCCCATAAACAAAATTAAAAACATGAAGGATTTATTTGAAAAAGTAGAAATCTCAAAAATATTCTCCATATTCACTGAGTGGCCTACAAATATTTGCTCAAGAATTAAAATATAATATCTTTTTATTCATTGTTCAATGTTTAACTATCAAATATTGAGTTATGAAAATAAACTCCACCTTACATATGAAAATAAAAATAAAAGCAGTCATTCAAATAAAATCAAATCTTGCAACTCTAATGCATCCTAAAAAGAAGCCTGTGGATAGTGTGTTCAAATTGCTGGCATCAGTGCTCACACAAAGTGCTTCTGGTCAAAAATGCCCTTGTGTGTTGCCTTGAGTACTCAATTGATACATATTTGAAAAAAATCTTGCAATTAGGAACCTTAGTAGATAATCTACTTTATTTTTGATACTCCAGACTCGTGTGTGTGTGTGTGTGTGTGTGTGTGTGTGTGTGTGTGTGTGTAAGTGTAACATCCAGGGTAAGACCTTTTTGTTACATTGCATGTAACAAAACAAAAATGCAGAAGAAATCCCCTTCCTGCTGTTTCCTAAAATGCAAGACACACTAAATCAACACAGTTAAACCCAAAAAGTTAGAGTTGAGCAGTAGGTCTAAAAGAATATTGGATTAGTTATTCCAACTGTCTGCCACTCATTCAGTGAATATATAGTGCAGACCAGTCATCTGGGATATTGAATGATGATCATGATATTAATGAATATATATATAAGTGAATATATAATAAAATTATATATCTACCAATCTTAGGTTTTAGGTTGAACAATATGAAATTGCCAACTTCAATTATTTTTACCTCAAAAAAGACTATTTCCACTTTTTAAATTTTTATTATTATTTTTAAATTTTATATATTTTTACATCATTTTTCATTTGTGCACAATGTATGCATTTTCATCTTGATTATAGTCCCCATACAATTCCCACCCCCCCTTGTTTTGATCCTACTCCCTCCTCCCCTCCCTCCCATAGTATGTCTGGTTTATAGCTGCTTGTTGATTTTGATTTTTACTTTATCATAATTAGTCTTTTTCCTGGCCCCTTATTTAGGTTTTCTAGATTCCTGTTATGAGTGAGACCATCTGGTATTTTTCTTCTTCTTTCTGTGAGCTTGATCCCTTCCAGCTCCATCCATGTTGCTGCAGATTGCATGAGTTTTATCTTTTTTGATTGCTGAGTAATATTCCATTGTGTATATATACTACATCTTCTTGGTCCAGTCATCTATTTTTGGGTATTTGGGTTGTTCCCTTAGCTTGGCTATTGTAAATAGTGCTGCTATAAACATAGGGGGTGCAGGTGTCCTTCAGAATTAATGTTTCTGTGTCTTTTGGGTAAGTACCTAGGAGTGGGATTGCTGGATCATATGGAAGCTCCATCTTTAGCAGGTGAGGAATCTCCACACAGCTTTCCATAGTGGTTGGACCAGTTTGCACTCCCACCAGCACTGCAGGAGAGTTCCATTTTCTCCACATCCTCGCCAACATTTGTCGTTGCTAGTTTTTTTTAATATGTGCCATTCTCACTGGTGTAAGATGGTATCTCATGGTAGTTTTGATTTGCATTTCCCTGATTACAAGGGATGTTGAACATTTTTTCATATGCCTGTTGGCCATTTGTATTTCCTCTTTGGAGAAGAAGTTTCTTTTTAGCTCTCCTGCCCATTTTTTGAGTGGATTGTTTTTGTTGAGTCTCATAAGCTCTTTGTAGATTTTTGTGTTGTGTGCAAAAATTTTCTCCCAGTTGGTGGGGTGTCTCTTTGTTTTGGTTACTGTCTCTTTTGCTGTACAGAAGCTCTTTAATTTAATGTAGTCCCAGCTGTTTATCTTTGCCTTCACTATCACTGCTTTTGTGTGATGTGTCTTCAAAGATGTTACTGAGGTATATGTCATGTAGTGTTTTGCCTGTATTTCCTTCTATATATTTTATGATTTCAGGTCTTATGTCTAGTTTATTTCACATTTTTGTATCTAGTATTTGATTTATCATTGAGTACTATAATGATAAAAATGAATAGCTTTAAATGCATCTAAGGAAAAAAACATGTTTATATATGAATCAAAATAATGGCACGCAAATTTAAGCTTTGACTCTGCAATACAAATTAACATAAACTATATCAATTAACCAAAAAGAATAATTTTTAAATCTGAGTTAAGCAAGGACTTGCTCCTCTTGATGGTTTACTAACTGCCAAAAAATATAGCAATATCATATTTCTTGTTAGAAAGTTATAGGCAACAAAACTTTTTGGATTAAACAGTTATTTCAATAACTTTTATCTAAAGCATTAAAAGAGTTAATCTCTTTGTAGCAACATCCATCCCTTCTAAAGTTAATGTTTTTAGATGAAAGCATTGATCCTCCTATGCTTCATAAAATAGCATCCTGCTGGGCAGTGTCATTACAACGATAGTCCTACTGGGAGAGACACAAGTTCAATTTATTGAATGAAGATCTTAATATTGTGATAGATACTTCTAAAGCTCAGCTTGAGTTTCTAAAAAGCTTTCATGCATAGTGGATACTTACTATACTCAGCTATATGAGATGTTATAGCACTTACTAAATTTTCACATAAATTGTTATTCTCTGAATAAGACTATTATAATAGTTCAAAAGCCTGATATGTTTTTCTTTTTTTTCTTTTTTAATACCAAAATGGCCATTCAACAAACTTCAGTGTGCCTTTGTATTGTACTTAACTGTTACCCAATAATTCATCATTTAGGGGGAAGAGTGTGGAAGGACATCAAATTTTTTTGGCTAAGTCCATATTAGAGGGAGGTAAATGAACATTTGTTTTTTTAATAAGTGGAGACTGTGTTCTTACATTATTTTGAGTTCGCATCTTATGCATGTTAGCTAGCAAGAATCTATTATAATTTCATTGGTTTTATACTATGTAATTCATGAATATACACAGTTAAATTAATTCACTAGATATGGGGCATTTAGGAAGGTCAGCTTCTGACAGTTAACCAATCCAAAGGCGTTCTTAAAGATGTTGATGGAAAATTTACTTCAGGAAATAGCTTCCATTTATCTTTCAACATTAATTTTCAAATTGGTGAACATAAGGTCTAACTTTAAAATGGATGAATTATATTTTGAAAATAAACACTTGCATTAAAAATTAGGTTATTTTTAACAGTGAATTATTCTTGTGCTATCTTTCTGAGCAGAGCACAAGACATTTATTATTTATATAGTTAGTTAGTTGCTGTGCTAGGCTAAGATTTAAAATAGGTTACCAGTGAAGGAAGGGAATTTTTGCTTAGTTTTGCAAGAATTTTATCTATAAGCCCTATAAAAAGGAAGTTTCCATTTGGCAAAACCAGCTAAGATGCAAAAGCCATAAATTTTGTCAGTGTGATAAGTATTTTGAAAAAAAAATCTAACCATGTGAAATTCTCTGGCACGCATACACATTTTCAAAAAACACAGCCCATTCTATTTTTCTGGTCCCAGATTGTCATTGGCATCTGTCTCCCAGATCCTTACAGAGTTATACCTAAGGTAGAGCCCAGGTAAATTAATATTGTTACTACTTAGGGTTTAACCTTAATCCTTTTTAATCTCTGCCTTTAGGTAGCTGAGCTGAACATCTATCTCATGGAGTGTACGTGTAACATAAGACCTAAACTAAAATCTAATTTGTTGGGTCAGCGCTTGTAACCTTTTTCCTGGATTATGTCATAAACTGTAAGGAAGGATTAAAGTATCCCCATCCCATTCTCCTACTAACTACTCAGTAGGAAAACATAAAACAACACAAGGAGAAATAATCCAAGAGCTATGGTGAATATCAACACATGGGGACTGGATACAGAAAAGCTATTTTTTTGTTTGTTTGTTTCAGGAGAATTTATGATTTCCTATAATCATGACTTAGCCACAACTAATATTAGCACTTAGTTTTAACAGTTAAGTATGAGTTTAGAGAGGTAGGTGAAGTTTTTAATCTTAACCCTAGAGATGAGACTATAAAAATTCACAAGTAGAAAGCGAGACCAGAATCTTATGGTATGTATACACAATGGAATATTACTAAATTTTTGCCATTTGTGCCAACATGGATGGAGCTAGAAGGGATTATGCTAAGACAAAAGAAGAAAAACAAATACCAGATTGTGTCACCTATATGTGGAATATATAGAGAAATCAAACAGAGTCAGATAAAGTCAAACTAAAATACTAACCCTTGAAAATGAATGGAGGCAACCAGATGGGGAGCAGGAGGGAGAAGAGCAAAAAGTGGGGAGGGACCATAGTAGACTATGGTGGTGGACTATGAGTGCTTTGGCAGGGGGTGCACTATGGCACCAACACCTGAAGGGGGGATCCTACACTTATAAAACAAAAGTGATATAAACCAGTGTTACCACAATAAAAAAAAAAAAAAGAGTTCCTAAATTGAGTCAACAAATTCAGTGGACTTGCATGAAGTACCACCAACCTGAATGTAAAGATCAATTCAGGCAGAATTGGTGAACAGGAGAACTCCATAGGAAAATGAATTAAGCTTTCATTTAGACATCGGACAAGTAGAAAAGATGGAATTAAGTGTGAGGCACAACTGGGACTCCTACTACAAGACTTGCTAAAGATATGTAAAGAGAAATCAAAGAGAGAATAAATCCATTAAGCAGCTTTTACATTGATATATGGAAAAGAGTAAGTGTATGGATTTTAACAGTAAATAAAGTATGAAGAAAGGGAAGGAGGGACTGGTGGTGCAGCAGTTGAGGGCTGGGCTGCAAAGCCTCCCGAGGCCTCTGCAGTGCCTGTTTGATCCCTGGCGGCCACTGGCGACGGTCCCACATGGCACAAAAGACCTCTCCTGCCGCACTCGCTGCTCCCCTCAGCAGTGTATTTAGTCAGTCTGTTCTTTTTCCCGCTCTGGCTCTGGTGAATTCTCTCACCCTCCCGCACTTCGGACTGTACCCAGTGCTTGTATAAATACATAAATAAATCTTTAAAAAAAATAAAGGGAGGGAGGGAACCATAAATGAATCTATGGAAGGAGCCATAAATGAATATATGGATGTGTGGTCCAGAGAGAATAAGGCATGTTACTGCTTGATTAATGTGGTACACCAAGTCATTTCACCTCTACTTCATTTGTTTTTCTTCTGCAAAATGAGGGGATTAAATTGAACATGATGGTATGTACTTCAGAAATCCTTAACATGACTTGAAGTTGAGTTGAATAATATATTTATCTGCAACAAATTTATTTAACTCAGATTTTTCAAGAAGGTAAATTTTTGCTAAAGGTACATCATAGAATGAAGATACTCCAGGAAGGTGAAGTGAAAAGTAATAAAGGGAAAATTTGAGGTGCATGAACAGGAAAATCCTGATTTCACTGATGGTAGTAATGAAAGCCTATCACTGGAGAGCTCATTGATGGGGAACACTGCTCTAAATCAGTTCTCAAATTTAGTGTACATAAAAATTATATGTAAATACTGTCAAAATTCCGATTAAGTAGGTCATTGGGTTGGAGTGGGAGTGGTGCTGAGCTTCTTATTTATAACAAACTCTGAAATGATGTCAGTAAGTTCTGTATCAAAGGGAAATCCATATATACTATGGTTTATGTGTTGTATCATGTTTACCATATTTATAGATCAGATTATTGGCAATTTTGACAATGGTGTTCATCTAGAAATAATTCTGTTATCTATCCTTAGGCAAAGGAGAGAAGAATCCAGGTAGTGAAAAAAATATTGGTGCCTATTGATTGAGGTTCTTGTGTAAGAAAAAGACTGATGGGTTTTAAATTTCAGTTGTTTGATTTCCTCTTATGATTTAGTTCTTTTTAGTGGAAGATAGTTTAGAAGTAACAAGAAGAAGGGAAAATCATTAAACTAGACACACTGATCATTGTTGACAGTGATATAGGAGGTTGAACAATCTAGAAAAACACAGCCATCTACAAGGTATTCAGTTGATGGTTCAGCATACTCAAACATGGTACCTTTCAGGGGATTCATTCTCTTAGTCACAGGGACAATAGTTATGACCCTCATATTATCAAAAATAGGATAGATTATGCTCACTGTATTATCAAATTAGTGGGTAAATCAGTTAATATATTTTAGAAAAATTGACCCCCAAAATGTTATACAAGTATTAGTAATATAATTTTTAGTTATCTTGAAAATTTTCTAGTCCAAAACATTTCATTTTCCAGTCAAAAATATTTTTAAAAAGGTGTCAGGGCAATTATATACATTTATTCTGCTTTTAGGCATAATTCTATTTTATTGTACTGACTATTAGCTACATTCTCTGAAAACTCATTGACATAGAGAAGAGACTTATCACTGTAAAAAACAATAGTTATCTGGGTATTTATTTCTCCATAAATCACTTGAACTCAGTGAGCTGGGTCACCACTTAATGATTTTCACATGTATTATTTTTTACATCTAATCATTGTGTCCATAGCAATTTAGAAGTAGAACTGTTGCTTCTGCCATTCAGTAAGGTATTCTGGTTCCCTAGCAAAGTAACTAGTTTGGAAAAGTGAGCCTCAAAAATATATTATTTATTAGGCTGCAAGTGGGCTCTCTCCTAAATGTTTTTTGTTTGTTTGTTTTTTTCTTTCGTTCTCCTAAATGTTTTTTTTTTTTATTAAGAGTTTCTAGTCTGCAAGTATCTTAGGTATTGTAGTCAAGTATTTATTATCTCTCATTTTCTAAATACCAAGTGTTTGAGCCCCTCCTATCCTAGTTCTTTCACATTCAGTTGATGCTTTAGTACTAGAAGAGTGAGGTTAAGTGCCAGGCTGGATAAAATTGTTTTAACACTGAAGGAAAGAAATCGGCATATAAAGATAACATGAAGGTTGCCTCTGTGATTCTAATTCCTCTTAAAATGTAGTACCTTTGAAAATAGGACTAAAAATACTGTTTTTTCTTATGTACATATGTGTGTCCTGTGATTCTTCATTTCTTGAATATTTTGTTTTAAGATGTAATTTTATTAGTGTGTGTACACGTGTGTGTGTGTGTGTGTTGCTTGGGAGGAAAGGTTAAGAAGAAAGAAGGATATATTTTAGGATTTTGGATTGTGGTTTCTGACTGTTCTCACCATGTAAAATTAAATTTAAAATAATACTCATTGAATTCTTTCTTTCACCATTAATTGATCTGTATTCAATCGACTTTGGATGTTCTTGGCACCACCCCTTCTAAATAGCCATTATCTTTGACCCTGGATGGATTCCCATAAATGAAAAATGAATTTCCAATATCTGAAGTCTCTACCTAATATTAACCTGTAATTTAAGTAGAAGTTATTAGGGAAGAAATCTCAAAAGAAAAATCATCTTGTAATAGAGTAATACATACTTTGAGCATCATATATCTTTGTGTTTATGCTCAAGACATTTGTGTGTTAGTGTATACAGCACTGCTATGAGAAGATATATTGAGTATGGCTGGGGCATTATAGAAAAATACACTTGCCATTTATCAATTACATGTAAAGCATAAATTCCATCATCTGTGCATATTTCCATAGCTATTATCATTGATAAATAGACTTAACAAATAAACCAGTCATTCAGTTCTTAAAGTAACTTCTTTCCATGGGTTCATAAAGGAAACAAAAAATAAAGGATTTGTAAAGGGGAGTAAATGATTAGGAATGATTTTTGTACATATTGATGTAACTTATCAATGTTTCTCATTATTCAGTAAGTTTAATACTTCTATGAATCACATGTATAGAAATTTGAAAATTTTACCTGGAAGGGGCAACTGAAAAGTGGAATTGTTCATAAGTTTATTGGAAGAATTAGAGCTCATAGTCCTCAAATGTCTTCTCATAATTTTGATTTAAATATGCTAGAAAATAGAAACATAGTTTTATCTAGATTGTTCTATATGAATTGTTTATCTAACCAAAATACAACTATTGGTTTATGTTAGATTTGTAAGATAACATTAGCCGCTCTTATTTTCCTCTAGTAGGGTCAAAGGTAGACATTTTTAAATTGTATCCCAGCATATTTTAAACAATTTTGATGGATAGTCTTTTTGCATAAACATGGAAACTTTTAAAAGGAAAATGGAATAATAGGTTTGTGATAAAATGGTATCAAAAATTAGAAATGTAATAGGTAGGTTTTTTTTTTTAAGCTGTTAACCTTTCCTACTTGAACAAGCGTATTTATTATATATGAAGAAATTGGGATTAGGAGTAGTGTAAGTAATTTCTCAAGTTCACAGTTTATAAATGTAGACAGCATTTGATCCCATGACTGTTTTAATTGACTAAATAAACACAATGTGTTTAAAATCCCCACATATATCAAAACCATTTAAGAGTTTCCTCTGTGGAAGGAAACTAATTTTCCTTACCAATTAATTGCATACTGGAAAGAAGGGCCAATGATGATCTCTCTGTGAGGATCTGGAACACTTTAGGGAAAAAAAATATCATATCCTTTGTGTAAAATCAGTTTTAACGCCTTTTCTAAAGTTATCAACTTACTATTGTAATCAGAATGATTTGCTAGTATTTTATAAGGGAAGTATAAAGCATGACATCACTAGTCTGACATTCTGCAATAGAATGTAGCAAAGGATCTTTTATTTGATGATGGAGTTTCTTCCTTTGTTCCTTCCTTCCATCCTTTTTGTTTGTTGTTTACCTTCTTTTTTTTTTTTTGGCTTGAGCAGCCACTCCTTTGTCTAAGTAGAAGGAAAAAAGGTTTGATCTCTCTTAAATTAAAGCAAATTAGCCAAACAACAGTGCTTTCTCTCTAACCTTATGATATTACCATCTCTTAATATTTATCTTTTCTTATTTCTTATTGTTTCCCCACTCCCAGATGCCATTCTTTCTCCTGGTATGTTATGCTTCTTTACTCCTTTTGAAAGCTTTCCTACACCTCCTCCCACCTCCACCCCCCTTTAATCATTATAGTTAAAAAGAGATTATTTGCCTGGGAACTTAGAACATTTTCAAACCTCTTCACCAACATCACACCACTTTTTTTCATGTCTGAATAACATCTGAGGTGATAAGCTGGTGAGAGCTGTATGGTCTCTCTGGCACTGCACCTGATTCCAAATTTCACATCAGAAAGCTGGAGGGCCCACACAGTAACTTAGGCTCTTTGGTTTCTTCTTTGGTTCTGTAAGCCCTTCAAGCCACTTAGGGGAATGGTGATATCTCAGAATCTTGGGAGCAGGATCCTTTTTGATACAAACTATAGTACAGACAGCATATTTTGTGGGGTTTTTTCCCATTTACTTTTTTAATATTAATTTTTTTACATCATTGTTCATTTTTAAACAATATTTGCTTCTCCCCACCCCCTCAGGTGTAGTCCCTATAGAGTTTCCTTCACCAATGCACCAGTGCACCATCACCTCAGTCCCCTGTGCTCCTCCCTCTGATCCCTCTCCCTCCTCCTCCCCTCCAGTATGTCTCTGATTTATAATTGTCTGTTTTTGCTTTGTTGTATTTTGTACTGTTATTTTTTTACACTGATGTCTTATTTGGTTCCCCTTTATATCTGCTATAAGTGAAACCATCTGATATTTTTCTTTATCCTTCTGTCTTATTTCACTGAGCATAATTCCTTCTAGTTCCATCCACGTGGCTGTGAGTGGCATGAGTTTATCTTTTTTGATTGCTGAATAATATTCCATTGTGTATATATGCCACATCTTCTTGATCCATTCATTTATTTTTGGGCATTTGATTGTTTCCAGGTTTTACCTATTGTAAATAGTGCTGCAATAAACATAGGTGTACAGGTGTTCTTTTGAATCAATGTTTTTATGTCCTTTGGGTAGATCCCTAGTAGTGGAATTGCCAGATCGTCCATTTTTAGTAGACTGAGGAACCTCCAGACAGCTTTCCATAGTGGTTGGACCAGTTTGTCCTCCCACCAGCAATGTAGGAGAGTTCCTTTTTCACCACATCCTTACCAACATTTGTTGTTGCTGGTTTTTTTTTGATATGTGCCATTCTTACTGCCATAAGGTGGTATCTCAACGTGTGATTTTGATTTGCATTTCCCAGATTATAAGTGATGTTGAACATTTTTTTCATATGTCTGTTGGCCATTTGCATGTCCTCTTTGGAGAAATGTCTTTTAAGTTCTCAGGCAGAATATTTTGGTGTGAAGAAAGGGAGAATGAATATTGTGTGAAATTTATTTCATTCTATGAAGGGAGGAAAATAAAAGCAAGAAGACGCCTATACAGAAAGAGAGTCTGTAAAAGAGAGTCCTGTTTCCAAAAATTTGCAGTCTCAAACTTAGCCAATGTAAGTGTGAGACATAAAATTCTTAAAAAATATAAAGCAAAATGAATCAAAATTTATTTTTGTATGAAGAATCTAAAGTTGTATTCAAAGTATGTAAGCAGAATAGAATATGATTTATACCTCAAGCATTCAAAATCAGTTTGTGTCTTAAGTAAGCAAACAAGATCAAAGTGCCATTTATTATCTGACTGGAAATAAATGATTAACTGAGAATGGGTTGATGGTTCTACATAAGGTAATGGAAAAGTTAAGGAATTTGTAATTCATAGAATTACACAATTGTTTTAAGTTAAACATTGTGTATATTTACAAATAAGAATTGATTTCTCCTTTGCTTTTTCTTAACATTCAACATTAGCTGTTTTGAAAGCCTAAAACTATCATTCATAATAAGCTTATGTGATCAGCAGAAATGCTGATACCTTCACTTTAACTCTCTTTTTAAATATGTGGACTGGGAAAATACCCAACTTTTTTTCCTATTAGGAAAAACTGAGGCCTATGAAAAAGCTAAATATGATCAGAAAAGATTCTTTATATGTGAAATATTACACAATACAACAATGTAACAAAGCATTGTAGTTACTTAATATTAGTTAATGTTTGTCTAATAGAGAAATATATCTAGTTTTGCAAATTAGGTGAATGATAGGCAGTGGTTTTAGTGTATATGAGTGTACCACTCCTAGTATATCTTCATTAAATAACATTTTTAATTATTTTCTTAATGTCATTTAAATGGATTGATGTCCTCTCCCTCCATAATTCTGTTTGGTTTTATTCCAAGAATTTACAGAGAACTTTGCTTCTTATTTTGTGTGTGCAAAGAAAGGGAGATAGAATAAGATGGAATGGAAAGAAGAAGGAAAGTTTATGCTTTAAGCACTATAATCTAAAAAGGTGTTTTTAAAAACTTGCTGCCCTACTCAGTTTCTGAAGAAATGTGTATTCTACTTCCCTCATTGTCTTCAATTTTGTTAGACTGGCATACCAGTCAGTACAGACATGGCTCTGTGTGCTCCCTCTGGTTCACCACTCTACAAGGTCTTTTGACATTCTTGATGTTAAGCACATTAACAAAACACAGTGACTAAGGTAGATAAGACTATCTGTAAGTAAAATTGTAAGATAATTTATTATTAATAGAAGAAACTCTTTCTGAAGAGATTACTTTTCACTCTCCTTGGTGTGATTAAATATTCTGGTTTTCCAATTTTAAAAAAGTGACTGTGACTCTGTGTGTGTGAGGTTGTGTGTATGTGTACAGTATAAGGAAGAGGCAAGAAGAAGCTGTGAAATACAGTGAAGATTAACCCTCAAATATGAAATGAACTGAATAGACTTTTTACACTTTCTCTTTCACTCTATTACCTCTTTCTAACTATTCTTAGTAGTTATGAAAAAAAATCTTCTCAGTTCTTTAATCAGATAAATGGAAAAAAAGTTTTTTGAGAAAAATACAGCAAAAGTAATTCTAAACTGTGAAAAATATGGTGGTTACAAGAGGAGAGGAGGTTTAATAAAGGAATCATGTGATGGGGAAAGGCACTGGCACTTTGGTGGCAGATGAATGAAGCATGTACCCATGTTGTAGTATGAAGTTGTAGTCCCTGAGTTATGTAGTTTTTTTTTTTTTTAAAGAGGCATGTTTTCATTTATTTATTTGTTTGTTTGTTTGTTTGTTTTGTTTATACATGCACTGGGTACAGTCAGAAGCGCGGGAGGGTGAGAGAATTCACCAGAGCCAGAGCGGGGAGCAGAACAGGCAGAAGGACCGAAGTACACTGCTGAGGGGAGCAGCGGGCGGCAGGAGAGGTCTGCGCACCATGTGGGACCCTCCTCCAGTGGCCGGGGAGCAGCCGGGGATCGAACCGGCGCCGCGGAGGCTGCGGGCAGCTTCGCAACCCAGCGCTCAACCGCTGCGCCACTGGGGAGGCCCTGAGTTATGTAGTTTTATAAACATGGCAAATCAATAAAATTTGATTTTATAAAGAATAAATAAAAAGGAAAGAAAAAAAGGAAAATTTTATAATGTTCTTTAAGGAGAACAGTTCAAAAAATTCAAACTTGCCATCTAGAAAACCATATGAATGTTTTCTTTTTATTTTCTTTAAATAACAATGAATCTTCTCACTAGGAGAGGAGGACTTTTAAAAGGTCACAGACTAGATTGAAGATTAAAAAAAACCCTATTTTTCTGTAGATATTAAATAGAAAAGAAGCACTCTTGAGCCCATTCTGGATAAGGAACTTTTTAAAAATGTCTTTATATTTGAACTTTTATATAATGTATCAGAACTGATCACCACTACAACTTATAAAACATGAAACATATAATGCATTTATCCTATTTAGAGAAAATGATTTGCTGAATATGGGTTGTCCTTTACTTAGTCTCAGTTTTCTTTATGTGAAAATACCAAAGGCAGTTAAATAAAATTCCTTTAAAAATAAATGTGTTTGGATGCTCTCCTGATATCTATATTCTTCATAGCATGATAAATACCCATCGAGGTTTTGCAGTGACATTTCCAGTTTCAAATATTCTGTCCTCCTGTCACCATAAATGTGTCATACTTGGCAGACTCTGTCCCAATTTTTCATTTGGAAGATATAGTCACTGAATTCATATGTTGCCAAATAGAATTTCCTTGGTTCTTACTGTTTATAAGGGAAAATTGAACTGTCATTTGTGAAACACCTACCATGTGTCAGAGTAATTGGTGTCCTACATTATTTTCTATATATTGCTGAAAGATAGATACAGTTATTCCCATTTTACAGTTTGTGAAATAGAGAGGCATAATGGTGTAGAACATATATTCAATTTTAAGGAATGATGCCATGATGCTAGGGTTCAAACCAGAATATTTGAATACCAAACCCCTGGATTCTTTCCCCAATTTCTGTACACCCTGCCTCACTATTCTGTACTTCCTGTTAGACAAATCAAAATGTGAAACATCAGCACAACTGAGAAGATTTTCAAAAATTAACTGCATGAATACTGTGATAACCGATTCAGGACCCAAGTCATAATTAAATTAAAAAAAAAATCCCAGTGCAATTAGCCTTAAGTTCTATAATCTTATTACCAACCTGTTATGGTTGCTAGTCTGCTTTGTGTGTGTGTTAGTATTATATCTTGCTATCTTCTGTGTCAGATAATAAGATACTAGTTTTGTTCATTAGTGGAAATTCAAATAGTATTCCATTTTTTTATGCCTAGAACTCTGCTCTCTACAAGAGAGGCAACTAGCGTTTAAGGAATCTTATAAAAAAAAATATACAACTAATAACCTTTGGAACCACAGAATGAGTCAGCAATGAAACAAATTAAACCTTTTTAGTTTGAACAATTTAATCTCTTGTTAAATTCCTACTATATTATTCTAGTAGGCAGGAATGTAATTTGGAATATTGTACCATGCCTTTAAAACTTTCCCATAGATTTTGTTCCATCATAAACTGCTCTAAAATGAGTAAAACAGTCTACTATGTTACATAAATATTAATATCTTTCAGAGTTTTGTTAATGTACTGATGTATGTTCAAAATGATGTATATGTTCAACAATAGGAAGGACACAACTTATCTCACCTTTTTAAGTAAATAAATGGCAATAAGTAACAATAGTATAATATCATGAGATTAATTCTGAATTCATAAAAGTGTTTAAAATATGCCAGCTGAATAGAAATTAAGTTTAAATCCCTGTAAAAATCTAAGCAGAGTAGAAGTTCCAAAGTCATATTAAGTGGAGACCCTGTATTTTCAATATCTATGAGCTAGGAAATATTTTAAAATATAAAAATATTTTAACGTTTTTATAGCATCGAAGAACAATTAGCTTTAGAGAAAATGAGACCACAAATTTATGTGATTTACCAGTTAAGACTGAAGATAAGACTAGACTATTAAATTTCAGCTTAAAAAATAATGTAGAATAAATGTGGTTTTTCTTCACCTGTAATATTGTCTATAGTATTGTCAGTTTAGTAAATGGACCCAGTGGTTAATAGGTATGTGTAGTCTTTCCAAATTTATAGCCAAAATTTCACACAATTTAACATGCCTTTGATACCCACTCTATGCGTAGGGAAGTCCTTTTATACCATTTTGCTTAAAAATAATTTTTGGACCTTGAAAATATGTTCTCTGAAGCAATGCATGTCTATCCTTCTGGATACTATTTAATTTTGTTTGTTTAAAATCTACTGGGGGTAGAGAGGTGGTTGTTTGATGTAATTGTTTAAATGCAAATGATTAAGTAGGGTAAACATTAGCAGTATGGCAAGTAGAACCAAACATATTTCCTTGTGATCTTATGTTGGAAAGATAATGTGATTTTTAGAGAGACCAGCTTCTCCAAAATGATCTAAATTCTAACTTGCTTCTACAGTCTTCTTTATACCATCTTCACTTAAGTTTAGGAATCCCCATAGGAAAATACTCATTAAAATTAGATTTTAGAATTGCTGTACTAATACTGGTCCCTTAAATTAATATAATATCTGCTGTCTTTTCTTATTTCAAATTACTTTCCCCTAACAACCGCTTTATTAGTAGAGCCTATTTGTAGAAGTTCAGTGTGCGTTAGGTGGCTTCAATCACACAGTCTACTGAGGAGCCTCATTGAAAGTTTTCTTTAGGATGCATATTTGATTAAACTCTCCCAATTTATTTCTTAGTTGTTATACTTGGTTTACCAGTACAGCTTCCACATTAATTGACAGTAGAATTTATTCTCTGGGATTCCCACTGTACATCATCATGAATGTCATGAGAATAAATCTACAAATAAAGCGAATTTCTCTTAATCAAGGGAAAATATATACTTCACTTTTCATGTTGTTAAATATTAACATTGCACAAAGTTATTAAGTAATAAAAAATTAAAATCTGGATTTTCTAAGATAAGACATATAGACTACCTTTATTTCATTATTTATACTTTATTAAAATGAAGTATTATAATCTCAAGTTCCTTGCTCCATTTTGTTTCCAGGGTGGTGATTTGGCTGTACTGAATTTGTAATAGGCAACCACTTTTTTCTATTCTCAACACCTAAGTATTAAATATCAAAGCAAAGCTGTCATACATCTGAATGTCAAAATATTTTATATTAGTTGTGTTGGTAAATTGAAAGTGAAGTGTTTAAGGGAAACAGTAATGTCTGTCATCACACCATCACTTAAAACAGAAGTGACCCATTTAGCCAACCTTGCCCTGCTGTCATAAAGTTGCAGTTGCAATATCTATGTTGACTTACCCACAAACTAATTATAGTTTTTACTATGGGAGGAAACTATTGAGATACAAAAATTGCCTCACCTACTTAATATTAGTAACAATATTAATGATTGATGTTTCTCCTAGTCAATTTGTCCTTCTTCCCTGCTCCTCCTTTGTTCTATCCTTTCTTCCTTCTTTTTTCCTCCCTTCTATCCTTCTACCCCCTCACTCTCTTTCCCTTCTTTCTTTTTATTTTAGGGTTCCGTGTTTAAAAGACATGTTTTTAGTGTAGTATAGTCAGATGACACTTTAAAAAACCTCTTCCAAAATGTTTTCTCAGGTGGCTGGTGGAAAAAAAAAAAAGATATTTTTTCTCCAACTTTACAAAATAGGAAGAAAATGCTGATACTGTGATTTATAATTTAATAGTGGGGAAAAAGAATCATTCCATACTTCATTGTGTGTACCAGCACAAACACTTGCACAAATACACAAACACTTGGTCACACTGTCATTTTTGTCAAACTTCCAAAAATTCGGTAGCTTAAAAATACCAAGACAATTTAGAACAAAGGCATAGCTAATAAAAGAATATAGGAACTAACAGTAAAAAGAGTTGTTTCCTTATGTCAGTTCTGCTTTTAATACTAAAAATTGTTTTGCCCTCCACCTCCTATGTTACATGAAGTGATCTGCATTAAATAATATCTAATGTAATTTTCATTCTAATACACAGTGTCTCTAAATCACTAGATATTTTATTATAAAAGCCCAATAACAAATATTTCATAGAACCAGAAGCTTCTTATCTGGCAACCTCAACCATTCAGAGCCCCAGCCAAGAACCCATGAACCCATGGGAAACACAGAGGTTCTGAGCAGCCAAAATAAATGCTGATGTCTATGAGATCAATCTTTTCTAAAAATATTTTTATTGAGGTAATGTTGGTTTACATCATTGTTTGTATTTTAGAAGTTAGGGTCCTCCACTTGTTGCCATAGCACACCCCACATCTAAGCACCTAAGTCCACTAATCTGAAGTGAACTCATATCTAAAAACACTCATCAATTGATACAATTTGTTCAATATCAAGTTACTAAAAAATTCAGTGGAAACTCCAGCAGCATATTAATTTATAAAATGAAAATAAGAAATCTGACATATTCTCTTTTATTGAGCTTTGGCCAGTCCAGACACAAATGTAATATGGCTATAAATCCCAACTGAAAATTAACTGTATGCTTTTCTCATATTGGGGAATGTGAATCCTAAAATATTTAAGCCTTATTTTGTACCATATTATATATGAATCAACTGAGGCCCAGGAAAAAATATCACAGTGTTTCAGAGATAGAAATGAGAAAAGAAACCTGATCTTCTAATTCATATGTCAGGGTTCTTTCAACTCTGAGTTACAGAACTGATATTCTGTACTGGATTTTTAATAAAGACATCTTAACATCTGCTTAATAACATCAGTGGCAAGTATTTTAAGACTAAAGATCTGGGTGGACATCACTGTACATGATCCTGGGGACCTGAGGTCATCATTTTGAACATCATTTCCCTAGTCAGGGCATTTAAGGAGAGCACACAAAAGCAACTAAATAGTGAATAGGAGAGAGGCCATCAGCCAGGCAGGTGTAAGTTAGTGGGATGGATTGACTTCCCGACAGAGAAGAGCACAGATTGCTCAATTACCCTTTTGTGCAGCAAGGAAAGACGAAAGAACACCAGAGACTGCTAAATCCAGGCTAGCAACTTTGGAAAGAGATATTTGAAAGATACATAAATCATATTTTCCCCCCTCTCCCTATGTAGAGTTGCATCAAGTCAAAACTGAAATTCACCAAAGTAAGCAGTCTTTGGTGACCATCTTTGGTTAACACTATCACTTCAATTGGAATGTTGAAATAATATTAGCACAATGGCTTTGTATTTTATATCACAACTTGTATGAGGTTCTTGATCTACTCATCAGTGCTTTCAGAAATACTTTTGGCATCACAAATGAATTAAGAACCTGCTCTAGAAAATAAAAGTTACTCGTGACTGAAAAACTTAAATATTGTAGATTTTTTTCATTTCATTTTGTGCTTTTATTAGCAAAGTTTTAATTGGTAAGCACAAAACTTTAAAAAAAAAACAAAACAGTAATATTTCTTTAGGACTGATTAAGTTCCAGCTTAGGGCTTTTCTCTTTCTGTAGTTTGTAGTGTTTGCTGAAAAGGGCTTGCATGTGTTAAAACCAAAATGCATGTTACATTAACAATTTGCATTTAGAAATCCAGGCACCTAACACCATCAGAGTTAATATTTGCTTTGGACTGTTCTGCTTATTTAGTCTCAAGCTTTTCCAAAAGCTAACACAAAAAAGCCAGCTTTCCTATTTGCCTGTAAGTGTGTGATTTCACACGTAGTATATGATGTGCTTTAAGTCAGTATTAGCTGTTTTTCACTTGAGCAGTGTACTTAGCTATATTGGGAAATGTGAACTTTGTAGTTGCATAGTGCGCAAATCAACTGAAGTTCATGTTGATTCCACTTTGGAGACATTTTTTCCTTATTATGCTTCATCTTCATTTCCCCACAGTATTTCATTACTTTTACATGACCTTCTAAACATTTTAACTTCCTATCAAGGTTACCTTCCCTTAATCCCTTCTCTAATTGGTTGTTCTCCATTACAAAAGACAAATTTCAGTAGCAAAAAATAATATGTCCACTTCACTGCTCTCCTTAAAATACACCAAAAAGGGCCTCCCTGGTGGTGCAGGGGGTTAAGATGCACATTATTTCTTTCATTCTACTAAATAAAAGCTAAAAATGTTTAACAGCTAACATTGTTGAACTCTACTGATATATTAATGACAAATAAAAATTATATTTAAGTTGTACAATGTGATGTTTATATATATATATATATATGCATACATTGTGAAATAATTACCACAGTCAAGCTAATGAAGAGCACCTCAGAAAATTACCCTTTGTTGGTGGTGGGTACACTTGAAATCTACTCTTTTATAATTACATATACATTGTCATTAATTATAGTGACTGAGTCATGTATTAGACCTCCAAAATGTATTTATCTTATAATTGAAATTTTATTTACTTCTCCCACGCCTAGCCTATAGTAACCACTGTTCTTCTTTCTTTACTTTAAGTTTGGTTTTGTTTGTTTTTTTAAGATTTTTTTACTTAAAGACATCATGCAATATTTGTTTTTCTGTGTCTGACTTACTCTACTCAGCATAATGTCAAGGTTCATTCATATTGTTACAAATAGCAAGATTTCCTTCTTTTTTAAAGTCTGAGTAACATTCTACATATTTATTATATATATGATTATATGTAACATTTTCTTTGTGCGTTCTCTTTGTGTGATATGTGTATGTATATATATATATTTTCTTCATGCATTCTACTTGTTGATAGATTTCTAAATTGTTGGCTTATCTTGCATACTGTAAAAAATGTAATGACTTGAAAGTACAAATATCTCTTTGACAAACTGATTACTTTTCCTTTGGATATATATCTAGAAGTAGAATTTCTTGATCATATATTATTTTTATTTTTGAGAACCTCCATTTGCCTTTGCATAATACATGCAAAAGCTTATCACCAACACTGCACAGGAGTTTCTCTCTTTTTCATACCCTTACCAATGCTTATTTTCTTTTGACTTTTTGGTACTAGCCCTCTTCACAGGCATGAAGTGGTATTTTGTGACTGTGATACCCATCTTCCTATTATATTATATGGTATATATATTATTATATTGTATAATATATTACCATTCAATAGCTTTATATCCAATGTACTTTTAAGTAATATGCATTAGAACATTTGGATTAAGGGAAATTTGATTTTCTAAAGTTATAAAAATTATTGGGCCTTCCCAGTGGTGCAGCGGATTGAGCGCAACTCTGTGAAGCTGTCTGCAGCCTCTGCAGTGCAGGTTCGATTCCTGGCCGGCCAGGGCGATACCCATATAGTGCGGCAGACCTCTCCTGCCTCACTCGCTGGTCCCCTCAGCAGCGTTGTTGGTCCCTCTGCCTGTTCTGCTCCCCTCTCTGTCTCTGGTGAATCCTCTCACCCTCCCATGCTTCAACCTGTACCCCAGCTCTTATATAAATAAATAAATCTCTAAAAATAAATAAATAAAAATTATTACCAAAAGTAAGTAGTATTTGGCACAGGTCAGTTTTAAGAGCATTTAATTCTGATGAGATGCACTCTGAAGTTCTAGATGTTTAGCATATATCTTTTATATGTTGGGCTTTTTTTTTTCACTTTTAGTTTAGTACAGTGTTTTCCCTATATATATTATCACAAAATCTCTTATAGCTACAAAGTTTTGGAACGAATAGCACATTTATATAATGATATTTTTCTAAAGTACATATGTATTATTTTCTTTGATCTTACATGTTTACCTTGGGTTACTATTTGATAGGATGTATTGGATATTTTCTTTTTAGAATAACCTCCACAAGACTTTGTAGAATAGCATCATGTTAAAATTAGACATGAGACTCAATATATAATAACAAACTCTACCTAGAAGTTATTTAGTACATATGTACTGATTAAATATGCCAATTATCATATTTGTATGTTGAAGGTGCCTACAATTCCAAAAGATAAAGAAAAATTTTAAGTTTGGTTCCAGAGATACTGTTTATTGTCTATTCCATATACACAGAGAGTAAAATTATTTAGGAACGTGCACTTATTCTGTTAGTTGTAGGACTCATAAGAGGGAACTAATTTGAAAATTACTATTGGATTTTCAGGCAGTGACACAGTCTGACTACTTCAGTCTTTTCTATTTAGTTTGTTTGTTTGTTTTCCAATTAATTCCTTGCTGAGGGAAAGTTTTTAGGAGTACTTTCAGTTACAGAACTCAAATGAGATTCATAAACAAAAGACATGATAAAATCTGCAGTCTTTCTAAAACTCTTTCAGCTCAATCTCTGTAACTTGGTATTCTTTTAATGTGTAGGAAGAGTGAACTTTTTTTAACCTTAACAGCACTATTGTCTTTAAAAGCTGTTAAAAATAGCAGAGCCAAAGCGGTAATATTAAAGATACAGTTTAGGGAAATTTTGAGTGTCATTATCTCCCTGAGCAGTAACCATGAAATTATCAAAGACATTGTCTTTTTTAAATGAAAAGATCAACCAAATGTGTTAGCATCTCAGTGGGGTTGGGACTATGAAACAGCAATTGCTGGCTGCAGCATGGCCACCAGGACACTGTTCAGGGGAAGTGTTGGTGTTGTCAGCACTGCTGAGATCTCCTGGGGATTCAGCAGCCAGAACTGAGATACCTTTGCCTGTGAATACAGAGCTTTGCCTTTGAAGATTTTAATGTCTTTCTCTTCACTGTAACTAAGTGAATTTAGATGAGATGATCTGAACACAGAAGGCATACCATAGGCTGAAAACACTATGTGAATTCACTTTTTTAAAATTAATAGAATCTTTCAAAGATCTGTTTTAGATTTACAGGAAACTTGAGCAAAAAGTACAAAGTTCCTATCTACTCCCCCACCACTCCCTACCACCTACTTTTCCTAAGCATTAACATTTCATTTGTGTGGTAGATTTATTACAATTGATGAGCCAATATTGGTACATTATTATTATTATTATTAACTAAAGTCCACAATTTATGGTAGATTTCTTTCTTTGTATTGTGCAATTTGTGAATTCTGATAATTGTATAATGACTTGTATTCACCATGATAGTATCAGAATAATTCCAGTGCCCTAAAAGTCTCTGTGCTACTTGTATCGGCCCATCCCTCTCTCCTCTGAGTCTCTGGCATCCCTTTATAATTTTGCTCTCTCCATAGTTTTGCCTTTTCATATAGTTTGTCATATAGTTTGAATCATAAAGCATATAGTCTTTTCCTGTTGATTTCTTTCACTTAGTGTTATGCATTTAAGATTCCTACTTGTCCTTTATGGCTTGAAATAGTTCTTTTTTTTTTTTTTGCTGAATAATATTCCATTGTTTGACTGTATTACATCCTTTATCCATTCACTTACTGAAGGGCATCTGAGTTGCTTCTAAATTTTGGCAATTATGAATAAAGCAGCTATAATATTTATGTGTATGTCTTTTCATGAACTTAAATTTTCAATACACTTAGAAGTTGCAATTTTGAAATATATTTTTGGTGGAGAGTAACAACACACTCTTTAAAGTTAGACTTGATTTGAATCCTAGTCATTTCGTTTTATCTATTCAATATTATTTTTTGGTAGCCTACACTACTGCTATTTCTGTGCTACATATTTGAAACACATAGAAAAAGTACTACTCTACCTGGACCAAGTGCCTTTGTCTAATTCAAAGAGCCTTATTTTATCTCTAGTTCCTTTTTGGAGAGAAACCTTATCTCCTCAGTTACATACATTTTTCTATGTTATTTTAAGTATTAGATGAACTATCATAAAAAGGATTTAGCTTATTTCTTGGTAACATAGACGCAATTGCTACCTAACATCCTATGGCAAGAGAGGTGATCAAATATGTTTAGTTTATTTCTTTCTAGTTCCTCCATAAGATTTTTTTAAGTCTAAATGTGGAAAAAATTTAACACTTTCAAACAGTATTCCTAAATCAGCCAAAATATAAAATGAAATAAGAATGTGTAATAATTTTTATTTATTGAATAGTGATAATAATTGGACCTGAAAGTTAATTTTGAGCTCTGGCTTCATGATATAACATACTGACTTGATGATTTTAGTCTCTTGATTTTGCAGGGGGAACAGTGGTTTATCAGTAAAATTAGGTATCATAATATTTGTTCACCATATAGGCGTATTTGCTCATTGTACAGGGGCCTTGTGAAGCCCAAATCTAAAACCATACTATGCATATAAAAGATCATTTTAAACTATAATGTACTCCATTATTATTACTGTTATTGCTTTTATATATATACATATATATTAGCTTTTAATTTAGCTAGCCCCTTTCTAAATCAAAATGTATTTTTTTAACTATAGTCATATTAAAATCCTGATTTTCTGGAATCTAGTGGTCTAGTAATATCATAGGGTCAATATAGTTATGTTCTAGCTAATTTCCCCCATGTGTTTGTCAGGATCCAAAAAGAAGTAGATGCCAAAATGGCTTCAACATGTAAGAATTGTACTGAGAGAAAAACCATTGTGAGGAGAAAATGAAGCAGGATTGAGATGGCAGCTGAGAGGATCGTGAGACTGCCATGTAATCCTTCCCCAATGGAAGGAGGCAGGAAGGAATAGTGTGTGGAAGAGTGAGTGACTGTCAGATTCTAAGGAAGACATCATGCAGGGGAGTTCTGGAGCCATCAACCTTCAGAGATGTCCCTTGACTTTCAGAACCTGCCTGTTTTCATATCCTGTGCTCAGTAATGAGCCAGAACAGCTCATGCAAAACTATAGCTTTAGCACAAATCTTGTGATGGGTTTCCAAGTGCAGCATTTGGCATTTCTCTGAAATGGGAGGTACATTTTCATATCAGTCATATCACATATTTTTCTAATAATAATAAACCAAGAACATTTATTTACTTGATGCTTTAAATAAGGATGTGAGCATGTGACACAGAAGCAGATGAAATATGTCACAGACTTCAGTAAGACTTGAACACTAACTGAATGCCACTTCCTTCTCAGGAGAGGTGTTAGTGTTTAGAGTTTAACAACACTGCCCATATGCCCAAGTTTCTGTGTGATTACAGGGTAAGGAAGGGCCATTTTCCTGTTCTAAAATTTTGTTTACTTTATCCATCTTTTTCTGGGAGGAGGGAGGCTAAGGCACCTACTTTGTCTATGTTTACTAGTTTTCCAAAAACTTCTCCTGTGGGACATTAGAGCATTTCCTAAACTACAACATAGCTTCTTAGCCTATACACTGAAGTGTTCAAAGAATTAAAATCTATAGAAGTCAGGAAATGTTTCAAAGCTAGAGACAACTTCAGGTTCAGATTTTTCAAGTTCTTTAAGGCATTCCTCCATTCTGACACACATAGAAATGATAAAACTACTTTTTTAATACAGCTTCCTATATTTCTCATTTCCTCTCATTGCTTTCCTAAATTATCTCATTCTCTTTCCCACTTTGCCTCCCACTCGCCAATTAAGAACAATGACTGTCAGAGAAAAATGGAATATATGAAAAGTTATTGTTAATATTAATAGGTGACAGTATTACCTCTAAGTTCATGCATTCCAAAGTTACTTCAGTGGCTGCCACTGCGGACAATTCATTTGAGTATGATTTTTTGGTTAGGTGGGGTTGCTGCCTGCCGTACAGGATAGCTATAATTTAGCCATATTAGAAAACAAATTTGGAAACCATTAAAAGGGAAGAATGTCCAAATAGTAAAATATTTTTCTCAAAATGTCTCTTTCAAAAAAATTGTCATGGATAAATTTTCTGTTTCTCCCACCCCCTCAAAGCTAGAAGCTAGGTCTTTTTAGTAAGCTGATTTTTCTTAAAGAAAGAGAAAAGTGCTGTAGTTCTTTCTATGACCTTAACTTATATTACAAATCCTCTAGGGAGTTGTCAATTAAAAGCTTGGAATTTACACAACTCTAAGTCTCAGAAATCAGCCAGCAGTCTGCCTTGAATATGTGGAAAAACCTATTAAGTAGCTTTTTAACCTTTATTATTTACCATATTTGATTATACAAATCTATATCCTCAGGAGACATAGGAAATGCTAATTGGGATTCATGCGAGTAAGAGAGCAAAAAGCTCTTTCAACCTATGTAAACATGTTTTGGTACCCAGTGAGATATTTAATATGGAATATATCAGAAGCAAGCATACTGGACAAGATCACTCAACCAATCCAGGAGCAAAGTCTGCTATTTGCTTTTTCCGTGGCCCTAACAAGCCATTTGCCATCTCTGGTAATTCACAACATCACTTATAAAATAAAATTTTCTAATGCTGTTGAATATTACTTTAAATGTTGAATAAATACAATTAGCATAAATTATTATTAACAGAAATTCTCTCTGAAAACGATGATCTTATTGACTGAAAGTCTTTGTAGTTATATTTTTTTCTAAGACACTTTGGGGAATATTAAAGCTAACAGGAATTTGTTGTTGGGGGGTTTGGAAGTGTTTTTTTTTTTTAAGATTTATTTATTTATTTATACAAGCACTGGGTACAGTCAGAAGCGCAGGAGGGTGAGAGAATTCACCAGAGCCAAAGCAGGGAGCAGAGCAGGCAGAAGGACTGAATACACTGCTGAGGGGAGCAGCGGGCTGTAGAAGAGGTCTGTGCACCATGTGGGACCCTCCTCAGGTGGCCGGGGAGCAGCCGGGGATTGAACCGGTGCTGCAGATTGAACGGGTGCTGCGGGCAGCTTCGCAACCCAGCGCTCAATCGCTGCGCCACCAGGGAGGCGCTGGAAGTGTTATTAAAGACAGCTTTGATGTTCTCATCAAGAGGTCTTTTTGTTTTCCTGGCATTAAATTATTTGCAGAAAACAAAATTAATAATGTCAATAGCTGTGAACTCTTTATGAAGACAGACTCTAGCCTAAATACCAGATGATGCACTTAAGGACTGTTGTGAAGTGTTGTGCCTGCTTTCCTATTGATAGTATTTTCATGAATCTGATACAGTTCTTTTTTTTTTTAAGATATATTTATTCATGCATACAAGAGCTGGGGTGCAAGCCAGAGATGTGGGTGGGGGTGTGTGTGAGAAGATTCACCAGAGACTGAGTGCAGAGCAGAACAGGCAGATGTATGAAATACACTGCTGAGGGGAGCAGTGGACTAGACAGGAGAGGTCTGCTGCACCATGTGGGTCACCTTCCTGGCTGGGAATCGAACTTGTACTGCAGTGGCTGCAGATAGCCTTGTAGTGCTGTGTCTTAATGCCTTGCACCACCAGGGAGGCCCTATTCTTCTTGTTAAAATAATTTTATTCATACTTTCCATACAACTGATATGGCAAAATGCACAGGAAAATGTACCTTTATATAGGACTGATACATTTAAGTATTTAAATACGGACTTTTATGATGAAAAAATATTCAGAGCAATAAAGCATATTTGTTTTCTTTTGCAGTATTTTAATGTGGGGGAGCTTTCAAATTTCACTTTTTCCCACCTACCTCTTTAGTCAAGGTAGTTTCCAAATGAAGTCCTCAGAATTTAATACAGTGGATGTATTTCTTGACCTAGTGCAAGAAACTAAATTGGGGTAGGATAACAGAAAAATAATATTTTACTGATTATTTTCATTGTATTGACTAATTGTGTGCATAGCAGGTTTTCTTTATATGAGTACACTAAAGACACAGCATCAAGTTCTAGATAATTAGAAGCGGTGTGTTAGTAGAAAGTAGCCAACTGTACTTCAGCCAACATAAATTAAGTGCATATTTTTAGTTTTTATAATGAGTAAACTATATAGTATAAAGAAAAATAGCTTAGACGTCCATTTCACATTATAATCTAAGACACTTTAAAATAAAAATGTAAGGGCCTCCCTGGTGTCTCAAGGGGTTAAGACGCAACCTATGAAACTATCTGCTGCCACTGCAGCACGGGTTCAATCTCCAGCCAGGGAGCTACCCACATGGCACAGCAGACCTCTCCTGACTCGCCCACTGCTCCCTCAGCAGTGTATTTCAGTCGATCTGCCTGTTCTGTTCCCCACTCTGGTAATCCTCTTACCCCCCCCCACACCTCTGGCCTGTACCCCAGTTCTTGTATGCATGAATAAATAAATCTTTAAAAAAATAAAATAAAAATGTAGAATATTTTTCTTTCCATATACAGCATTTTTAAATTTTGTTTCCGTGTGTTCTTTCTGTCTCCCTACCCAAACATTCACATACACACACAGAGCATGAGTGTTTTTAAGTGTTTTTATTTTTTTTGTCCGCACAAAAGGATGAGAGTCTTGGCATGTTTGGCATAGACTCCATAGTCTAGTCAAAATCTCATCTCTGAGGAATGATAACTTGGTAACACAGAGGTCCCTTGTGGTACAAATGTGTGGGAATTCCAGTCTCATACTCAGAACAAAGAATGTGAGATGAGTTGCCAAAGAAACCCTAAAGCCTAGTGCTTTTAGTGACATTTCAAATGTAAGTCTAGATCTGTGCACTGCTTTGTATGTACATTAATTCCATTAAAAAGCTTTTAAAGCAATAATAGCTGTGGGGCGGGGGAGGTTACAGATTTTATGTAATGATGTCTGATCACTGTAACTTCCTCCTATTCCCACCTTGCTGCATTTCTTAGAATTTCACAGGATAGTATATGGACTTCTGGAATATTTAAAGCAAAAAAAAAAGTTTCGGCTACAGGAATTTGATCGTATAAAGTTCTTTTCAATGAAGTGTCATGGAGCTTTATTTTAGCCATTATTTTTGACACCCTGTAAGCTTCATGGTGCTGAAACAAATTTCAAAATGAGTAAAATGTTGACTTCTTCAATTTGTCCTCCCATAAGGTCTGTCCAATTCAGAATGTATCTTAAACATTTTATTCTTTATTCAAGGTTATCTTTGACAATCTGATAAAAGTGGTAATTCTCTTTCTATAAAAACATTTCAATATATTACAGCTGGGAGATTTTAAAATTTGTTTTAGAATCATAGATGCCTTAATGTTCATTCATGGACCTCAATTAAGACATTTTAATAAGCATAGTGTATTCTACACATTTGCCCATAAAATACATGAGACATCTTTAAAAAAAAATACTCGCAAAAGATTTTAAATCAATTCTGCTCCTATTAAGTTTTTATAAATGCACTTTTTTATAATGGCCCCCAAAAGAATCCAAATGCTAAAGTGAGTGATGAAAGTAAAGAGAAAGTAGAGGTCTAAGTCTGGTGCATTTTACTAGAGACATTTTATGCACATTTGTGATTTGGGGGAAACTGCTAGTCTTAGGCCATGTTATGAAGAACAAAGATCTACTCTGGTAGGACTTACTACACTGAAAAATTAGTTTTCTATAAGAGAGAAAAATCAAGAGTCACTCAGTATCTTTCCATGGTCCCTGCTTGTGACAGACTGTTGAGGTACTTCTTACCTTCCCAGCCATGGAAACTTTTATTTGGTGTTCAGTTCAGATGCAATTCCTGCCGAGAAGCCTTTACCAATATCCTTAACCTCATTGCTAGGATTCCTTTCTCTACTTTCCCACAGCACTTATTTTATGTTAGGAGTTCATATGAATTCCATTATGTTCCTTGAGGAATTGTTTTTGATATTTTATTTATGTATTTTCCCCACAAAGAGCATCTACCACTTTGTCAGTAGTAGGTGTTCAGTAAGTACATGATGCATGATTGAATGTCTAAATTGAAATAGCTTATTTCTGAGATAGACCTTAAAGAATATATAGGAATTTAGCTGGAACAGATGGGCTCCAAGAACAATGATAAAAATGAAGTGACGATAGGGCAAAAACCTAAATTAATTGGAAAGAATTATCACTTATCCTGCCTCATAAAGCATTCCTTTCTTATGATATCATGGGCTCTCAGGTAATGTTAAATCGAGAAGGTGATTTTCAGCACAGTAGCACAAATACTGATACTATATATTTTAAATTATTCTGATTTTATAGATTTGTTTTCTGTGACATAATATAGAGTATTACATGAACCTATAGTTTACTAAAAAAGTAAATCTTTTAAGCATTGTAATATACCAAACTTGGAAGTAAAGAGCACATATCTTAAAACATATTCCTGGGTACATGCAATGTTTTGTAATTTAGTAAGATGATCTTTTTTTCCTGTAAATGTCATTCTACAGTTGCCTAACCATTTATCTAAAAGACATAACACACTTTTAGAATTGTAATAACTGGTGGAAACAAAGCAAGAAAGAGTTACTATTTTTAAATATGTATGTATAATCATATGTATATATACATATACACCAAGATTTGTGACAGGCAATGTAGAAAGTTAATGTTGACACATGCATCCAACTTGAAGCTTAACAAAGACCCAACTAGACTCCAAGTACCCAAGTTTGTTGAAGGAAATTGAAAATTAAAAAGGGGGTAGAAAAACCCTTTTATTTCCCCAAATAGAATTTGATTCTTTCAGTTATCTTCTCCCATTTGCCACCTGTTTCAAATTACTTTGGAGCTATTGGTCCTTATATATCACACACACACAAATCTTCAAATATATCATGTAATGTTGACAGAAGTATTAAACTCTTGTTTAATGCGATAAAGTTTGGGAGGAGTTGTGAGAAAAAATTATGTCACTGAAAATAAAAACAGGTTTGTAACACACTTTTAAAGGTGACTAATTCACCTTTATCCATAAAACTGTATTTTTCATATTAAATGAAATATGTGATATGTATAGTTGATATGTATGGTGAAAGCACACATAGTATGTGTAACTTGTGCTTGTTTGTCTTACATGATGTAGATTTGCTGTTCTGTGGAGATTGAATCTCAGATTCTCAAAGTCAAGAATCAATCTGCTATAATATAAGATGCTCAACATAATATGTTTCTGTGATGCAATTAATTTTATGATAAGCAGGCTTTCCCATCTACCATTTCTTCCTCCTTCCCTTCATTCCTATACAGTGATTATTTAGAAACCACAGTTTTATTAAATGAAAGAAACCAATGGTTCTCAACTATTAGTGGATGGGACGTTCAGGGAGGAACATTCTGTTGCAAGGGACATTTGTCATATCTGGAGACTTTTTTGTCATGAAGACTACTACTGGTTTTTAATGGGGTGAGGCAGGAAAGATGCTAAACATAATCAGGACAGTTCCCCATGTTAAAGAATTATTCAGCCAAAATAGCAATAATAATGAGATTGAAAAACAGTACTATAAAGTGATGTTGCAAAACATTTTGCATTTTTAATTAGAGAAGTACATACCTTAATTCATTAATATAGCATTTAACGACATTAGCTTTTTCACCAAAATCAAATAAATATGAAAGTGATTTCAAAGGGTCACTCTCTCATTTCTACCTACTTCCTCCCCAACAATTTATTTGCAGAAATAAATTTCTGTAGCACTAGACTTTAGTTCTTATATCATCCTATCTAGCTAATTATAAATGTGATTAACCCTCCTATGGCACATAACACAGCTACAGAGCCCTAAAAAATGATTTTAGGGAAGATGATGTTATTAAAGTATAGTGCAATATAAAATAACTAACCACACTAAACTAGGACATGTAAAATTAGACTAATTCTCGTCCTATTTTCTGTTTGCTATTTTTCTGCTTGAAATGTGGTAGCAGATTCTAAATTTTAAGCTGCCTCAATTCAAATGTCTATGTCAGCAAAGAGAATGATGGCTCTGAAATTAATAGCCTTTAAGACTATTATATGAAAAAAGGAGGTCTCACCAGTATGCCTGATGTCATTACATTTTTATTATTTCAATTAGAAATAAAAAGTGTTCAACTAGCTTCAGAATTTTACTAGAATCTGTTTTCAGTGACTCTTTAAATTATTTCCTGTGCAAGATGTGTAACTATAACTAGCTTGTATTTTATGATCACTTAGTTGAGAGTCTATATGTTAGAAATATTTGATGAAGAATTATCTGTTACATTGTACTTCCACTGAATCATCTTATTGTAGACTTCCTAGTTCTGTTGTACTTTAGCTTTGGCTAATAACTCTTTACCAAAAAAAAATGTCTAAATAAATAATTACAAACTTTTTCACAAGTATGACACGTTTTTATAGTTTATTTTATCTGGACATTTTGAAAGTAACTATTAATAACTCACAATACCATTGATTTATGGAACACATTTAATACAGAATACTTTTATCATAAAGTATCTTACAAATGGATATACACATAGATACAGCATGTACCACACTGAGATACACACATATATGCACAGACACGTGAAGTCCGTATTTTACATTTAGTTTCTTTGAGAAAGGTTATCATAGGCATTCTATATTGACAATAGTGTCCAATAATTTCTAAGCTACAAAGCCATGCGTGATTTAACCAGCAAATAATACAGGGGGAAATTTATAGGGGAATTTTAATAAGCTAAATTAAATTCAGTCTTGGCAATTCAAAGATAAAATATCTTGCTTCTATTAAAAGTATAAACAGAATCATCTGTGTTGACAGGTACTTTGGATCTTGCTGGCACTTCATCTCAAACACTGAGACATGTGTGGAAATCAGAATGCTAATTTGTTACCAAATCACAGTAGTCTTTTTAGTCACTTTAAGGGGGGGGAGGGCGGTTGGAGTCGTAAGGGGATAGATATTAGCTCTCCCACAGGTGAAAAGCCTTTAGTCCTTCTATCAGATGAAACTGTAAGTCATTATACCCTTGACAGAGGAGAAAAGTCAATGATTACAGCAAACTTAAATATTACTTCTAAAATCATTATGGTTGTAGCTCCTACTGCTGTCCCACTGATTATCATTCAGTCTACCTCAGTTTGTGTGCCAGTGCTGTCTGTAACTGCCTTTTTTCTTGACACATGATTTATTTCCTTTGTTTAAGTTATGATTTAAGGAGTTCTTTCTGGGCTAATTTTGGGTATCATGCTATCATTAAAAAGCCAAATCCATGAATTTTCAAATACTTGTAAAAACAACTCTGCTTGATGGTCCTCATAAATAAGGGAAAAGGCATTTGATATTATTAGTTCTAAATCACAGGATACAAATAATCTTTAATTTATCTTGAAAGGAAGGAAGAAATTCTATCTCCTGTAGTTTCATTCATGAACTCTTAAAAATGTTTGCTTTGTATTTTTCTTCAAAACTGAGAGTGCCATCCAAGTGCACATTCATGTTCCATATACAAAGACAATCTGTAACCTTTTGCAGTATGTAGTGGGAATAAGAGTTCTCAAGGTTCCATTGCTACTCTTCTTGATTATCAAAAATTTAAATTTAACACCACAAAATTCTAATGAGAAATTATCTTAGTGCTCATTCCATGCCAGGCTTTGTTCCTGGGGATACAAAGATTGAAAATATATGGTTATTTTTCTTTTGCTTTTTTCATCATACATAATATACTATGTAGTTGAAATTAATGCAACCTTAAAATTTATTATAAAATTTGGTAAACATATGTATCACATACGTGTTTGTGTGTGTATCATATGAGGAAGAGAAAAGAAAAATTATAAAAAAGAAAATAAATAAATTTTTTGGAAAAGGAATTTTTTTTATTTCCCTGTACCTGGATTGAACACACTGGTACTCAAGTTTTGAGTACCTTGGCCAACCATGGGACCCATCCAACCATCATCATTTGTTGGAGGTGTGCTTTTATAATTAGAGGCACATGTCCTGCCATAAGTTAAAGTGCAGATCCATATCATCTTTCAGTTATTACATATTCAAGTGTCTTGCTATGTATTGATTAAACAAAAATAATAAACCACAAAATGGTTTCCTTGGCTTGAATTACCTGCCTATGTGCCATGCAGGAACAGTTCTTAAAATACATGGTTCCACATTTAGCAGCCAAAGTAGGTAGAATATACATGCTGTGTTGTGAATAAAAAGCAACTTCTTATCTCTGTGTATCTGCAACTATGTATCTAAACCCTCACAAATTTTATTTCTACAGTTCTGAAAATGTCAGTTTTTTATTTACTATTGTATCCTCATTAATGGTTTGAGTTAAAAGGAATTAAGGATACAATGTAGGAAACACTAAGTAATTTTAAAATTATTTAGATTTTTTTATCTTTGAACACAAAAATTTTTAGTAAACCTCTTGTCTCAAATAGCAAGTGTAAAACATATTTTCATGACATATTGTTTTATTTACTTTAACAATGTTAAAAATGTTGGAGACTAGTTATGTAGCATATGTACATGAAATTTGTGCAGTCTGTCATATTTTTGTTCACTGGGGGCAAAATAGCTTAAAGCAAAGCAGTTTTCTCAACTTACAGAATTTTAAAATAGGTATTTTATATTTTCCCTTAATATGGTTAATGACTTCACCCCAATATGAAATTTTATTGTGTTGTGATTGATGGGTAATAGTGAAAGATGGTATCCACCCAGTCACAAAATGGCCTTATTTATGTGTTGCTGATTGCCTTAGCATTGTTTTAGCACCACCTGGTGGACAAAATATCATTTTTTTTTTTCTCTATTTCAAATAATCTATTCATGTTCTTTATCCAGTTAGGACATATCCTCATAGATATTTGAATATAAAGATACCTGGGTTTTCTGGTTTTTTTTTAATTGAGATTTTTATTCATTGGATTGTTTTAAATTGAGTTAACATTGGTTTACAACACTATGTAAGATTTACAGGGCTACACCTGTAAATATATTTGAATGTAAAAGTATTTAATCCTAACTTTGCAGATAAAATAAAGTAAAAATAATCTGAAAAATTTTGCAGTACCATTGCAAAGTTAAATGCCTTAGTTTTTAAAATTTCATGAATATATACAGATTTGAATAGTGTATTACATATGTATGCAGCAACTTTTTTGGACAATTTAATTATTTCTTTATATTTTTTCTCAATAGACAATTAAGTAAAACCAGGAAGTTTTCTGTACTGTAGCAGCAAGCTATCCTTTAAGTTTTATTGCCTATAATCACTTTGTAAATGATATTTTAGGAGGAATTTTCATACTATAAATTTTTACTATGATAATATTTTATGTACAGTTAAAATTAAAACTAGTACTTTGACCATTAAAACTACAGAGTGAGTCATGCATGTTATCTCCCTTAAAATTTGGTTGTGGTCTTATATATATTAGTTCTTAGTTTTTAATATATTCATAAATCTTTTCCAGAAAATAAATTTGACATTATTTTCAAATGAAAAACACAAATACATTTAAAGCTAGTTTTAAAGAAAACATGTTAATCCTTGCCTAGTTCCACACATCAATGAAATATAGAGGAAAATTTTCCTGTGCAATATAATCAGGGAGAAAATGCAACCTCAGATTCTAGTATGTTCCTTTGGAATACACTACTAATCTATTCCATGGTAAAATTTTATGTCTATAAATTTGAATTGTGTGATATGGGTTTAGTAGCTAAATAAGAGATGTTGATATTTAAGTAAAATATGTTAAAGCTTTGTGGTGTTACATGTCATTTAAGATAGAATTATAATAGTTTACCTTCATTAAGATATACATACATCTTGAACTGAAATCATTTGCTCTGCTACTCTAAGCAAATACTTAAAAATCTTTCTTTTCTATTTTCTAAAGGTCTTGGATTGTATACTGTAAATTCAGCATATGGAGATACCATTATCATGCCTTGCCGACACGATGTACCTCAGAATCTCATGTTTGGCAAATGGAAATATGTAAGTGTGACCTCCCTTTGACTTGGCTAATTGCTCTAGTTTATTTAAAATGCCTTCTGTGAGTAAATGTAAATTTCAAATTAACATAATGGCAATATCCAACTGTGGGTACAAATTTAGCAAGGTGGAATTAATATGTTGAATATGGCCAGAGAATATTCCTAAGTCTTACATAACAAATGCCATTTTAAAATAAAATCAATAAACACATAATTGTGAGATCATATTAGTGAAAAAGCCAACTAATTATTAAAGGCAGAGTTTCAGAGTAATATTAGAGGAGTATAGTACAGAGCTTATTGTAGTAAGGTAACCTCTCTCCACATACCCAGGTTCTGTTTGATATGGCTATTGCAAAGGCAAGGTGCACCAGTGGCCAGAGCACCCAGATGTTCATCGAGAATTAGTCATCAGTGTTAGAAGCTTGGTTTTGGTGTTAGTGTTAGAACTGTGTTGATGTGGTAGGTTCTTTTTGAATTTAACCTTACTGATTTTATCCATTTCTCACAGATGGCTAAATCATGTTTTCTCAGGTATAGAAGTTTAGATGGGTCTGGAAATGAATGGTAAATATTCTGGATGTGGTGTGGCCACTGATAGAATGTCTCAATTTAATTACCAAAGCCAACAAGTAGTATCTGTGTGACACAGTTTCCTACGCTGGATCACATGAGACTCACAGTAGTTGACAAGCATAAAATGGACATGTGTTTTCTTGGAAGCAACTGCAAATTTTACCTAGCTCCTTGAAATACTGAAAGGTGTTTGAATAGGGAAAGGATATGGTAGTCAAATAATTTTTGAAAAGTTTCTTTGTTATAATATTTCTCAGAGTTGTTCACATATTAAGATGCATCATGAATTGTATACATTTGATTCATTTCTTAGGCTTATTTTTTTTTTCAATTGAGGTGCATTAGTTCACAAGGGTAGGGAAAGGATATGGTAGTCAAATAATTTTTGAAAAGTTTGTTGTAGTACTTCTTAGAGACATTCACATATTAAGATGCATTATTGTATACATTTGATTAGTTTTTTAGACTTTTTTTTAATTGAGGTGCTTTAGTTCACAAGGATTTATTTAGGCACTCAACTTTCCCCTCAAATGTCTGTAAGAATATTCTACAGAACAGAGCTCGGGAAATGTGCTCAAGTTTACACCCCTGGAATGGTATTGTTCAATCTTTTTAAATGTGGGCTCTGAAATCAGTTATATTCTACCATATATACTCACTGTGGGTTTCTAAACAAGTTTATTATCCCCATAAAATGATATGACAAGAATATTTCTTATAGTTGTTGTAAGGGTTACATAAAATAATTAACTTAGAATACTTACCTAGTACTTGACATGTGTGGTAATTTCATGACAAATGTAAATGTGTGATGTCACTGCTGAAACTAAGCACACCAGGTCTGTGTGGAGCATGTGAAAAAAGTGAGTGAGGGGCCTCCCCTGGTGGTGCAGCAGTTGAGTGCTGGGCTGCGGCAGCCTCTGCAGCACCGGTTAAATCCCCGGCCACCAGCAAGGGTCCCACATGGCGTGGCAGACCTCTCCTGCCACACCTGCTGCTCCCCTCAGCAGTGTATTTCGTCAGTCTGCCTGTTCTGCTCCAACTCTGGCTCTGGTGAATTCTCTCACCCTCCTGCGCTTCTGACTATACCCAGTGCTTGTATAAATAAATAAATCTTAAAAAAAAAAGAAAAAGAAAAAAGTGAATGAGGAGGCGAGGCAGCACAGCACCTCTCTGTACTCTCCTCTTACTAGCCAGCTCATTTCGAGTAATTTTAAACTATTAGTAGAACCTATAAAAATGGAGGTATGACATTAAGGTCTGTGAGGACAAACCTCTCTATTAGTATCCCGCAAATTCCAAGGCTCTGGGAGACTACCACATAATTCACCTGTTTGTCAAACTTACTGCCAAAATAAGTGAAGTACAGATGGTTAGACATTTCTGTGAAAATAGACATTTCTGACTATAACCCAGGAATACTTTTCACCTAAAATGAACTGGCATAATGGTAGTTATGCCAAACAATATTGGTATTTTTTAAATGTTTAAACAGAAGACTTCAGCAGTAAGCTGGTAAGGTACATTTGAGGTGTCATGCACTCTAGTGACATAGTGTAGGTGCTCCAATTTAATATAACGTGAGAGACAGATGAAAGGTTAAGAATGAGTGAAATGATGCAAACATACAGGAAAGGTGGATTAGTTTCTCCTAATCCATCTGGTAGTCTCCCTGTGAATGGAGAGTCTGGTTCCTTGTTCACCCCTCCCACCCCAATCCTACTGCCTCTTCACCAGCATCTGCCTCAGTATCTGTGACAAAAAATTAAAACATCTAAGGAGAGTATTATGGATGTATTCTGGTATTCAGCTAACTAAAACTTTGGACTTCAAAATTAGCTTAGTAATTGTCTTAGTCAACTTGGGCTGCTATAACAACATATCACTGACTGGGTAGGTTAAATGACAGGCAGCTCTTTTCACAGACACTTGTCTCTCGAAGTCCAAAATCAAGGTTCTGGTAGAATTTGGTCCTTGGTGAGAGCTGCCTTTTTGCTATATGTTGAGGAGATCTGTGTTCTCATGGAGAGAAACCTGTCCTATCTCTTCCTCTCCTAATAAGGGCTCTAATATCTATAGGAGGATCTCATCCCCATGACACCATGTAAAACCTAATTAGACTCCCGATTGCAATAACCACACTGGGGAGTTAGGACTTCAACATATGATTTGGGAGGACACAAACATTTAGTTTATGATAGTAATAAATGCTAATTTAAAAAAAATATAACTCCCCATTGCATCTTTGCCATATATATTTAAATGTTTTATCACATCATATGAAAGACCTTATGAGGGATTGACCCCTATTTTAGATTAAGTTGCTTACTATATGACAATTTTTGTGAGAACAGAGAAATGAATTCTATGTCCCACTGCTCATGGCATGATTGTATATAACAGATCGTATTTTATTTTGATAGTAACTTTTTATATGAAAACCCTTTAAGCTAAATTTTATGACTCAAATAGCAAAACTATGGATTTTTGTAATTGATCTCATTCTGTTGCTTAATGGTCATAATTGCTTTACAAGGGCAAATACTGTTTCTCCATGAAGACCAACTAGACAATGTTATGTGTACAGTTCAGCTATGTCAGTTTTAACAGAAACTGGAAAAGTGTGGATACTTAATATGTAAATGTGTTAAAGTAACAAATTTATGAAAGGTAATTAACCTGGATTTCTAAACAAGTATTTGCAGTCCATGTATATGTTTAGTTTGATGGTTAACTGACTATCATTTTATACATTTGTATGCTTGTTCCCATCTATTTCTATTTCTTTCTTTTATGTTAGACCGAAGGCCAGCCCTTGTCAGTTTTAAAACTCTTTTTCTGTCCTCCAGAGGCAAAAGTTCATATTCCCAAAATCTGTCCTTTCATTTTCATATATTTAAAAGTATAATTGTAAAAGATTTTACAACTTTTCCTCTTATGAAGAGTAATTTTCTGTAACCAAAAAATGTATTCAAGTCTTGTATCCAAAATTATTTTTCTTAGAACTATCAATATTAGTGGAATAGTATGATCAAGAAAATTTTGTAATTCTGAATGTAATCCTGAAACATCTGAATATGCTTGTTTTTCTTAATGTATTGTTATTTTAAATTTTAGGAAAAGCCCGATGGCTCCCCAGTATTTATTGCCTTCAGATCCTCTACAAAGAAAAGTGTGCAGTACGATGATGTGCCAGAATACAAAGACAGATTGAACCTCTCAGAAAACTACACTTTGTCCATCAGTAATGCAAGAATCAGTGATGAAAAGAGATTTGTGTGCATGCTAGTAACTGAGGACAACGTGTTTGAGGCACCTGTAATAATCAAGGTGTACAGTAAGTAGTCTGCAGTGTAACTGCTAAATGGGATGGATGGATGGATGGATGGATGGATGGATGGATGGATGGATGGATGGATGGTGCTAGAAAATGTTCTTCAGAAAGATGACTGCACACTGTGTAGTGTCTCTACAGCAGGCATCTCTATAAAAGGGCTTATTAGAGATCTTCATTCTGTTTAAGTGTGCTAGACAAACAAAAACCCCGAAATTCAAAAAGGAGTTTTGTTATTTTGTTTGTTAAAATGTCCTCTGATATGAAATACTACTACGTGAAAACTGGCATGTGATCTCTCGCTTTTACTGACATGTAAAAATAAGTGTTCTACGATAGATGTGGAGATACATGATACTCATGTATAATCATGCATCTCATGCATGTGCACGTACATGTATGCTGAAACATGTAATTGCCATTTTGATGTATAAAAACAATAAAATACAGGTAAATCCAGACTATCTTATATTCAAGAGATTTAAGCTTTCTCTATATAGGAAAGTACACACACACACAAACACCCTGACCTCTAATGCTTGTTGATTTACTTTTTCAAAATATTCAGTTGGCTTAGAAAATTATCCTGAAATAAAGAAGTGCACCACACTCTGAATGTGTTTGTGAAAATTAAAGTAGGATTGGAAGAAGAGTAGGTTTTAGAAAAAACTTGGTGTAACTACTATTGTCATCTGCCACAGTTACTTTGCTTAATGATAATATTTAAATATTATTGTGTAAATAGCCATGTAAATGAATGACTTGAGAAGTTTTAATTAAGGCATTTTATCTTTTAATACTTCAAATAAAAAGTCCCAGCTCTGTTACATCATAATATTTTAAAAATTACAGAGAGGGTAATAGATCTCCAAAGTTTCAGTCTACTCTAATTAGGGAAGAAGGTTCTCTTTTCAACTTTTTCCCCTCTGCTTTCTGATAAATTGACACCACCTAGAAATTATTAAAAATAAATTAGGTGGAGAGAAACCTATAAGCCCTTCCTATTACAGCAAGTAATCATGGATTTTTTTTTCCTTTTTTTTTTCTTATAAAATAGTCTATACAATGAAGGGGGACTGTCCCTTAAGTATTTATATGAACTTCAAAGCTCCTATGGGCTCATGACACAGATTCAAAGTGTGCTTATACTATCAAAAGAAACCTTTGTTCTCCAGAAGAACCTTGTAAAAGCATATTACATGTTTCAGTTGGTTCCCTTTCAGCTTAGAAGGCACTTTCCAGAAACCATCCACCCTTCTCAATTATTTTATGGATCAAACCAAGTAGTAAGTGTGTGCCAGTCATGCCTTGTTCCAGTAAATGCCACAATAATCTGGATCCTATATTTGCCAGTGTGCCTTGTATTTTTTTTCTTTTATTTCACTTTGTTGTTATTAAAATGGATGGTATACTGCTTGGGATACTTTTTGTAAAGAGAAAAACGAAATTTTTTTTTTATTATTAGGTCATGAGCCATGATGTATGTCATAAATAAAAGAATATACCACAAGGTACAGAAATTAAGTCACAGCACTCTAGAGGTTATATGTACTGATAAATCATTGTCTGTTTTCTTTTTCACTGTGTTAAAATTACCAAATGTCAAGATAGTTGACAAGGAAGTTTAGAGAATCCAGATTGTGCCATTTAGAAGAATCATTTGTGACAAATTTTCAGATTTTTTTTTTAAATGTGATACAGAGTCTGAAAAACAATTCAGTTCGTCTAACTCAATAAAATTTGTAAGCTCTTTTGGAATACAGAGGCTTTCTATGATTGTAAAAACAAACTCACACCCCGCCTGCCACCAGCACCCCTAACCTCCTTCTCTTTTGAATGTTGTTGAAAACAAAGTGATTCTCAGAAACAGAATTTGCATTCCAGGCTCTGGGCCAGGGGGAATTTAAATAGACAAGTAACACACTCTTAAAAGTAGTGTTTTATACTTGAAACCGTGGGACCCTCTAAGCCCAATAAAATGAGCAGCACAACTCATGATAAAGAAAGTGTTTGCTTTTTTAAAAATGATGAATTTACTTTTGTCACTTTTTGTGAAGCAAGCAGCAGCTGTGACAGCGATTTTTCGTTCTGTGCATGTATATATTTGCGGTCACTTAATAGTGACTACACTCATCAATCAGTCCTCTGTTACCTCCTGTCAAATCACCTAGCAACATGAACTATGTACCAGAGAATCAAGGGTAGTTAACACAAGCAAATACCAGATCATCTTGCTGCAGAGTGCCATCCTCATTGGCAAAATCAAACTGTTTTCATTCAATCTTGAGGTCATGATTAATGATTTTGTTACCTCTGATGTAGATATATTGTTTAAGCTGTAACTCACATGCAAGAAATTATTGCCATGAAGCAGCACAAATCCAAGTAAGTCACATGCTTTGCTTTATCACCACTGATACAGCTACTTTTTGAAGTAGTTGAGTGTCATCAAAATCAACCTATTTGCATTTAATACACTTAAAGTATTTAAAATCCTTCAAAACTGAGAGCATATCTTTAAAAGTTCCCAAAGATTCATTTCAGTAATTACATAAAAGTTCTGGGGGTCAAAGTGGGAGCCCAAGTTGTCAGATGCCTGTCAGTGTACAATGGAAAAATCACCAAACTGGGTCATCAGGAGACATAGCTTCGTTAGATCAGCAGATCTAAGTTCTGGCCTTGGACAAGTCACTTCATCAGGTTGGGGTCCTGATTCTCTTCTTACCAGCAAGTGAGTACTTTGGATTAGATGGTGGATTTTCTCACAGTGTCACTAGAATCCTCTTGAGTTAATGAAGAGAGGGTTGAGGAGGGAAAGGAGGCACTTATACTAAAATTCTACCTTCTCAGTACTCAAATTTTTTCTTGATAATTCAATCAAGTAAAAAAAAATAGCAGTTGAAAACCCCAACCAGGATAATCTGTAAGTCCTCTTGTATTCTGATGTTTGTGCTGGTGAAAGGATAACCATTTCCATGACATAGGGTCTAATATACATTTGTCTGAACTAGCTCTTGTACCAGAATGAGCAGTGCTGGTTAATTCCCACTATTAGTTATTCTTTAATTTTTTTATGGAAGTAACATTGTATTCTAACATTATACTAAGTTTAGATGTGAACATTATAAATCAATGCCTAGATATACATCAAGATCACCACTAAAAGTTCACTTCTACCCTTCACCATGCAGTTGACCCTGTTACTTGATTTACCAAGCTTTCTTGTGGTTACTGTTCTCAGTGTTTATCAGAATTGAGTATCTTTCCCCTTGAAAGTTACTCAATTTACAAGTACTTTTATTGGGTGAGGGGGATAGAGGAAGGAATGGAGGAAGTAGTAAATGGTCTGTTTAACAAATGAGATCTACACTGTATATTCAAAGTTGGTACTCTGTGAGTATGAAAAATAATTTTTCACACTTCAAAAAGAAAATGAACCATGATTCTGTGTTCACTATGGTCTACCTAAAGTGCCGCAGGATTCATGAGGGGTGATTGTTGACAGAGAGCTGAGTGAAGCACTCTTTAAGTCAGCGTAACCAGCACACCTGTTGTTTCTTGCTCGCCTCTCACACCATATTGAACCATCCTGTATGTGCCATTTGTTAATAACACTAGTACCTTGTGGTTGGGATCGAGTAGTTTTGCATTCACCACTCTATCCTTACCTGGCAAATTATTTTAATAATGCAAATAAATTTGTGGCATATTTTTCCTTTCAGTTCTGTACTTGGTTATGAATCCTTGAATCATATTAAGACATAATTCATGTAAACTTTTTTTAAAAAAAACACTTCGAAATCAATATGCAATTTTGCTAAAATAGTATGTGTCTTCTTTTATGGTCCTCCAACTAATACTCATCGATTGTTATAAGCTAATATAAGAGAGAATTACATACAAAATATGTCGTTATTATAGAGGATTTGAAACAAAAGTTTAAAGATAAAATAACTCAAAGAAATGCAATCGGTATTACCAATTCTTCCACAACAGGCTGTGAGTCTTCTAAATAGAAAGATGAATAACAGTGTAAAGAGAACTACACGTAAGCATCCTTTCATTAGATTTCCCCAGGTCTGCAACTGATTCATATTATTGAAATAAGAATAAATTAAAAAATATTTATAGAAGGTACAAATAGAAACAAAATAGACAAGCCCATGAATAAAGGACCAACCGTTGTATCACAATAGTACTTACGATTCTGTGTGTTGTGATAAAACATCACAGGGTTTACAAAGCAAAGCTGAGGCATATATTCTGTATCAGGGGAAGTAAGTGTGTGCCCAGCTGTTCTGGTACCTGACTTTAGTCAGAAAGAAAGTAGTGCAACTTAGCAAAATTGGTCTAACACATACTGTATTAAGAGACTAAATTTTTTCAAAGCATTTTTCAAATATCTCCATATTTTCTGGGTATGAATACTACTAAAGAGAGAATTCTAAAAATCTATTTTTTGACACCTGATGAAGCACTTAAATTAACATCTCACCTCTCATAAACTCTCAGAAAGGTGTCACTAAGTAACTGATTTTAGTTCCCAGAAAAGTTTGGCCTGTTTACTTTAGTCCAAAGAATTTCCATTCAGTTTCAATATTTTTTAATATTTAAAAAATGCAGTACTCCCTCAATGAATTTTTAAAAGCATTTAATATTTTGTCAGTAACTCATATGTCATGATGAATATTAGTGATGTTACTTTAAAACAGTAATACATTAAAGCTAACTGATATGTAAAAAAAAAGGCTTTAGGGCCTCCCTGGTGGTGCAGCGGTTGAGCGCTGGATTGTGAGGCTGCCCGCGGCCTCTGCAGCGCTGGTTCGATCCCCGGCTGCTCCCCGGCCACCGGAGGAGGGTCCCACATGGCGCGCAGACCTCTCCTGCCGCCCGCTCCTCCCCTCAGCAGTGTACTTCGGTCCTTCTGCCTGCTCTGCGCCCCGCTCTGGCTCTGGTGAATTCTCTCACCCTCCCGCGCTTCTGACTGTACCCAGTGCATGTATAAAACAAAACAAACAATCAAACAAACAAATATATAAATAAAAAAAAAAAGGCTTTAATCCAACATGTGTTTCCCAGAAATTGCTGTTTATTTTGAGGTTTTTTGACAGTTTTTTATAATTTTTTGCCATACTAGCAATTGAGTAGTCAGGTATCACATGTTTGTGCTAATATAATTGTGTCTGTTATTCCTTTCTATGCTTTATTGCATTTTTCCATCATTTTCGGTTTTGTTTCTAATCTGTATATTTAAAAAAAATCCCTCTTGTGAAAATTGTGTGTTAGAATCACATTTCTAAAATTAATAGTAAATCCTCTTATAAAAATAGGCAAATTTATTTTCATTATTCACTCTAATTTCTAATAAAAACAAAGTTGCAAAAGACAAATTCACTCTAGATATTTACCTGAAGAAGTTTGTTATTTTGCATACTCTTGACTGTTTTCATTTTGCTGCTCCAAAGATATTTTGTCTTTCTTTGTTTTTTTTAGCATGTTCTGGGTACAGGTAACACATATGATACTGAACTGAATTTCAAGTTGCATAGTAATTATACAAAAGCAATTTAGGTTAGCTTGGGAATCAAAATTAAAATATTGGAGATGATAAACAGTAAGACTACGAGGGAAAGAATAGCTGGCTGTTTTATTTGTCTGTTTATATGAGAATAGAATAATTCTGCTCCATGAGACCCACAAAAATCAATGATAATGAGGAAATATCCATTTTCTGTAGACATTGTTAGAGCTAATTAAAAAGTTAAAATCCATCAATAACAGAAAGCTAGCAACTAAGAATAAAATAAAATAGTTTTAAATAATAATTTATCACTACAAATTTTAATCAATTCCTTGATACCTCAGCATTTATGCTTACAGAACTTCCTGTATTTAAAACCTTTTTGCCCATTATCTCAGCTTCAAAATTTAAAAATTTCCTCACATTTGTACTCTAATAATGTGACTTAAACGATAAGGTTTGAGATACATAGGAAATAAGGGTTTAATTAACTTTGTATTTTTCATAAGTTACAGCAGTAACTCTGAAATATTATTGTGCCCAAAAGTCTCCTGTGAAACTCATTAAAATTATAGATTTACAGGTTTTTTTCCCTGATAGTCAAATCCAGTAGACCAGGTAGGGCTCAGAAATCTGCATTTTAAACAAGTACCCCTGTGATTCTTATTCATGTATATTCAGGTCTTCACCTCCAGAGTTGGAAGTCATTGATAAGTAGAAAGCAGACATGATAACCAATTAGAAATATATGTCATTTAGTAAATTAACCTCTTTTTCACCTCAAATCCATAGTCACTGTTTATAAAGCATACAGAAAACATTACCAATATTTAATCAAAGAGATATTTGGTGGGGGTGGATTAATCAGATTTCTTAATTACAGGTTATATGGGAAAGTGGTTCATTATTCAGTTGCTTGTTTTTGTGTTTTGAGTAAATGAATTGTCTACAAGCCAAGTCACAAATGTCCTTTCCTTCTTCCATTTGTGCTTAAAGCCTTTCTCTATTTAACTTTAGAGCAACCATCCAAACCTGAAATTGTCAGCAAAGCACCATTTCTAGAAACAGGGCAGCTGAAAAAGGTAAGAATTTGCTTTTGATTTACTCACTTTTGTTTAGTCTAGTGTTCAATGCCTTTTCCTGGCCTTAGATGTCAGGACAAACTAGATAGACTCTGTGATGTAGAGTTGACAGTGTTGCAGGTGCTAGTCAGAAAGTCTGCACAGGTAGAGTTGGGGCACATAGAATAGTGTGATCACTTCTGAAGGGAGGAGACATGGGGAGCATAAAAATAACAAAGTCATGTCTTTCTGGCTTGAATGAACTGAATCTTTAATAGTCATACAAGGATGGGTAGATTTTCTCCAGACCAACAGTAGAGAGGGCTTTCCAGAAATATGAAATAATATGTTGTGAAAGAGAATGACATGTTTGGAAACATCAAGTTATTTGCATTTCTGGGACTGTGTGTACTTAGATGGTGGTCAAGAGAATGAGGTCTGGAGAGGTAACAAGAGGCTGGATTGACAAGTATTATATGTTATGAGGGTGTTTTCACTGTATTGTATTGACAGACTATTGAAAAGTTGAAGTAAAGGTATGAGATGACCACCTTTGAATGATCACACTAGCAGAGGTTTCTAGACTCCATTTAAGAGCATCAAAACAGAAATTCCATGTTTGAGCACATTAACTAATACTCTCACATTCACAACTAAAACTCCTAAATTTTCCTTTGGGAAAAAAACAAGTTCAGGGTTTTTTTAAATCCAATTAAAGTTTACCATGTAACATTATTGATGATAAATGCTAAATATTGACGTTGAAACTCATGCAAAGAAAAGAAGTAGAGATTACAGATCATGGTTAAAGTTTAAATAGTCTGAAATATATGTAATGGAAATGAAGAGGGAGCCCTATTTTAACACTGATACTGATTTTTGTATACATAGATGAACCATGTTAATGATAATGTTAATGAAGTTATGTTATATTATTTTGTTAATGTTAAAGTGATATCAAAATGAACTTGGTAATGCTTTTATGTAAATGTGATTTCATTAATAGTGGTAGCACCTATTTCACGTTTAAAAAAATGGACAAGACGATAACTTTAAATAAAACACATTTCTCGGGCCTCCCCGGTGGCGAAGCGGTTGAGCGCTGGGTTGCGAAGCTGCCCGTGGCCTCTGCGGCGCAGGTTCGATCCCCGGCTGCTCCCCGGCCACCGGAGGAGGGTCCCGCATGGCGCGCAGACCTCTCCTGCCGTCCGCTGCTCCCCTCAGCAGTGTACTTCGGTCCTTCTGCCTGCTCTGCTCCCCGCTCTGGCTCTGGTGAATTCTCTCACCCTCCCGCACTTCTGACTGTACCCAGTGCATGTATAAAACAAACAAACAAATAAATAAATAAATAAAACATGCCTCTATTAAAAAAAAATAAAAAAAAAAGCCACGTTTTTATCCAAAAACATTTATTCAATCATTAGTCAATACTTGAAAGATGAATGGATCACAAAACCTTAGGAATAACTGCATCCCCTCAGTAGTCTGGGGCTTTCAAATTGACATCCACTGATGGAACCAAGGTAGTAACCTTTCCTTTTTATTTTACAGTTGGGTGACTGCGTTGCAAAAGACAGTTACCCAGATGGCAACATCACATGGTACAGGAATGGAAGAGTGTTGCAACCTCTTGAAGGAAGTGAGTATAAAGAAGGAAGTGAATTCAGACAATCTGTTTTGACATACTCTTGTCTAGGTATTTCTTAGACTAGCCTAGCTTATATTTAAATGTGTTGCTCTCTCTCTCTTTATGACTCTATATTTTTTTACTTTCAGTATCCATTAAATCATTAAGCAATTTTTTAAAACACCATTTTAGCCCTTGTGCAGAAGAATCAAGAGAAGAGAAAATTATTTCTGTATATGGCATGTTCTAGAAGTTAATTAAAGTGAGTGGGAGATAGGATTCCAGGATTCTGTTTCTCTCAATGTCTTTGATTCATGGTTTTGAAAAAGCCATCCTACCTCACTACATGTCTGTTTTCCCTCCTGTTAAATACAGTTAGAGGGACAGAACCACTTCTCAAAAGTATTATGACATTTAGTTAAGGATTGTGATTTTCCGATGACAGATTCTATCATTAGTGTTCTTTATTTTCTTCAGTGGTAGTCATAATTTTTAAAAAGCAAATGGACCCGGTAACTCAGCTCTATACCATGACTTCATCACTTGAGTACAAGACCACCAAGGCTGACATACAAACACCTTTCACCTGCTCTGTGACATATCATGGACCATCTGGCCAGAAAATAGTTCATTCTGAACAAGCAGTCTTCGATATTTACTGTAAGTAACTCGATATATAATTATTCAGTTTTATTGTGTTAGAATATTCAAATGTTATTAATCTTTTCAATCTCAATTCAGATTTTTTTTGGATTCAACTTCCAATCCCACCTTGTCCATGTCACACAAATTATCCCTTGCTTCTTGGAAGATCTGAGGAATAAATGTTTGCCCATTTAGGGGCATCTTTCACTGTCTGCTTTGTTACTCATGAACATCTCTTCTGCTTTCTGTTAAATGCTAATTTTCTGTAAGACAAGATTTTTTTATTTATTTATGTTTTTTAAGATTTATTTATTTATGCATACAAGGACTGGGGTACCAGAGGATTCACCAGAGACAGAGTGGGGAACAGAACAGGCAGACTAACTGAAATACACTGCTGAGGGGAGCAGTGGGCAAGACAGGAGAGGTCTGCTGCACGATGTGGGTAGCTCCCTGGCCAGGGATCAAAATCATGCTGCAGTGGTTGTGGACAGCTTCACAGTTTGCATCTTAACTCCTTGCACCACCAAGGAGGCCCGCAAGACAAGATATTTTAGTCTGAACCTTTCTTGTAGCCCTCAGCCCTGGCACATAGCTGTGAATTTTATAGGAGTTCAAAATACCATGTGAAGGTTTCTGAATGACTGACACATGAACAAAGTTAAATAGAAGAGTTTAAACTGAAGTCTGAACTTGAGGATAAAATTAAAGTGGGTGCCTATACTTAAAAAGAGGCATGAGGTATATTGCCTTATGGATATAACCACTCCTAATGATGTATGTGCCAACTGCTAATGGGGAGGAAGGTTATAGAGTACTATCTCAGAAGGAGGAGGCACGGCCCTATCCTGACTATTTGGAAGATATTTTTATGCAGTTAGAAAAGACAGTTCTGTCAACACACCAGGAGTCAGCCTCTTTCCTGACAAAAATCTACCCATGGTCAATCAACAAAGAAAAAAACATGTGAAGCTTATAAGAATTCCTTAAATGAAAGATTTGGAAACACCCTAACTCTCCCAGGTTAGCTACAGAATCAAAGCTTCAAACAAATTAAAGGTGGAAAATAAACTGCAAGTAACTGGAAAAGGAAACTTGTTTGAATCCACACCCTTTCCTGTATGTGTCCTCAAACTCAACTCCAGAAACCCAGTGTTCCCAGCAACAAAGACTTATCTTTAATGAGCATGAGGTATCACCTACTCAAAAGTTGCTTTGGAAGTTAGTTAAGATTTCCTTTATCTCAAGTGTAGTACTTTGTAGGTGTTCCTTTTTTCTTTCTACTTAAGGTAAGCCTGGCATTTTCATGCTCCTTTAACCAAGTGCCAGAATTTGGCTGTGACTCTGACCAGGACAGTTCCTTAGCAGTTGACCCTTCATGGAGCTTCTATGAATCACAGTGAATAAATTGTTAACTGAAAAATATGTGATTATAAATATTTGGTGTATTGTTGCATTGGGTTTTTAACATGGTATTGAACTTTAGAGCCATATGTTTGGAAAGAGAATACTGAAATTATTAACAGTTACATTTTCCTATGTACTGTTTTATGAACTTACGTTGGAAAAGTAGAAAACTTGGTTTAAAATATATTGTTGCTAATGAATTGAGATAAATAAGGCAATTCTATACAGCATATTAATATGCTGTTAAAATATTAAAATACCAGATTAAAGTGGTAGAGAAATGAGGACATTAAGAATAAAAGATTGTATTTTCATTCTTAAGATGAACACCAAATAAATGAAGAATTAAAAATAAAAAATTATATTGTTGCAACTGGATTTTGTCAGTTTTTTAAAGTACCCAATTTTGCCTTTATATTAACAGATGCAACTTAAATTTTGTCTTAAGCATATGAAAATCAGCAACCTTGAAATTTAAAATAAAATTGCAGTAATTTTTAAAAATAAATGATCTTTTTAGGTAAGGGGTTTCCACTTCAATGAAATTTATTTTACTAATGAAATAATTTGAATAAGTTAAATAGGATGTTGTGTCCCAAAATGTTTCTGTTAGCTTCATTTCATAAATTTGAAACATTAAATATTAGGCCCTAAGGGAACCTTCTTGATCATCTGATCTAACTCCATTATTTTACTTAGCAGTAAAGTGAGGCCAAGGCACTTGTCCTAAATTAACTATACACACTGGGTAGACTCCTTTATTCCAATGCTGTGTTCATTCCTGCAACACAGGTGCCAAGATAATCTAATAATGAAATGCGAATATGCTAGCAGTCAAATCCCAGTGCTGTCAATTACTGTGTATTCCTAGAACAGTAACTTAACAACTTTAGGCCTCAGTTTTCTTATCTTGAAATGGGAAAAATATCATACTTGTCATAATGTTGTTATGGAGAAAATTTTGAAATCACAAATCTAAACTAGTACTCTCTATTGTACATGAAATGTTCCTCAGAAAGTACTATTGTCATTATCACTGCATGATCATTGTTATCACAAAAGCATATAGTTTGAGACATCTTTTTGTGAAAGAGGGGAGGAAGAATTAAATTATTTTTAATGAATAAAAATGATTTTGAATCTGTCACATATTATAGAATGATCTAGTATTTATACATCTATTCTAGAGAAAAGACAGAAGTGCCAGTAAGATTTTAGAGAGTTTTATCTCATCCACATTTCTATTTTGGTTCTATAAAATGCAGGACCTTATATTGGAACAAAACTGAAATTTAACTTGCCCTAGCAATAAAGGGTTGTTTTGTCTTAAAATTTGCAACTAACTTTCAACTTGATTTAAAGCAAAAATTTAGAGGATTCACAGTTCATCTGAAATCAAACTTACTACTTTCGTAAATAAAGGCAGAATCTCTCTGTACAAATATGTTCAGTTAAAAATTATCTTGGTGAAGTGAAGATGAACAAGATAGGAAAGAAATCCAAGATGAGCATTAAGTATTGGGGAACTAGGTTAACAAAAAACAGGAATATATATGAGTATCAGGCATGAGGAGTTGGATGGGCAGAAAACTTCTTGGAAAAATAAAAAGGAAATGATTTTACACAGCTGTCTCTATGGAGTCATTTGGAATGACTTTTGAGAAGGCTGAACTTCATGGTGAATACACAATGATGTTTATAGCCCTAATTCAGATAACTTACTACTCCAGTAGAGAGGTAAGACACCTACTTCAGAAGGAATTTGTCAGTGCAAGGTTGTAAGTGTAGGAACTTACACAGGAACTGGATTAACAGTCTGAATAGCTCAGTGACAGTGCTTCTCAAACTTGTGTGCATCAGAATCACGTAAAGGACTTATTAGAACACAAATTGCTGGATACTGCTCTAAAGTTTCTCGTCCAGTTGGTAAGGACCCAACCTTCTGCATCTATAACAAATTCCCTGGTTATGTGAATGCTGTTCATTTGGGGACCACATTTGGAGAACCACTGCTTTAAGATGACTTCAGAGATGAGGAGGGAACTGAGTAGAAAGAACAGAAGGATGCATTCAAGAAAAAGACAGTTGACAAGTTCATTCTGAGAAAGTTTGAAAAGATGACCTGGTCTAACCCTTCTTTATTATGTTCAATTAGTAATGAAATTATAAAGAATCTAGTTTTCTAATCTTTATTTTTTGATTTCTTTCTTCTGCCACTACCCAAAATTATACCACCATTTTTCATCACTTGTATTTCAGTGATTTCCAAAAATAATATTCATGTCTGTTATCTCCAAACTGGCCCCTTAATATCTTTCTAAAGATATCTTTCTGTAGAAACATCTTTCTAAAGCACAAATGTGACCCTGTTACTGCTGTGATTAAAATTCTTCATTGACTCTGCAGTCCCTCATGGGAGTGTCTACACTCCCAATCTCAACATGCCTTCAGCCCCTTAAAGACATGGAACTGCGTCATGTCTCAGCTACACCATTTCACTGTACTGTCTATAGTCTGTTCTATTTTCCAGATTCTTCCTGAAGAATAATTTACTTATCTCCCTATCCATAGGTTGTTACTACCTGACCTTTGTCATCTATCAAACACCTACTAATCCTTTAAGAGCCAGTTCCAAGGTCAATTCTTACTAGAAATTTCCTAGTCCTTTGCATATATAAGCCACCTGTGATCACTATGCTTATATCTATGCCATTTGCATGTTGTTACCGTCTTAATTGTTGAGTTGGTGTTATCATAAATAGGCTGAAAGTTCATTGAAAGCAAGGAAATACACTGTTTTCAAATTTATACCTCCAGCACTTACTACCTATACAATATGAATATTAACTAAATAAATGAATAAGTGATTGGACATAAGAATAATTGAGTGATGGAAGAAATTTGAGTAGATTCTTGGTTTTGTGTAGGGGTATGTAGAAAGTCATGAAACGTAAAATTCTCCTTTAAACTAGGTTCAAGCCGATTGTCAATACCAGGTTAGGAAATGTTTATTTCAGTCTTTACATATTGGGAATGCATGAGAGATTGTGAATGTCATTGTAATATTCAAGCACTACATCAGAAAACTAATTGAGAGGAAATATATATGAAGAATAGAAAAGAGAGTTTAAAAAAAAAGGAAGACAAAGAAACCCAAGGGAAGGACTGAATGAAGTTTCACCACAATGTTTTTAAATGTAGGTTATTCAGAATCAAGACTAGGGAAATGTTGGGAATAGGAGAGAATCAGTTGCAAAATAAACTGAGTATTAATCACTAAGACTCTATAATTGAGTGCATAAGAGAGGGCAAAGGAGAATCCACAGTAACTGCCAGAATGATGATTTACAAATAGACAGACTGAAAGTCAAAGTCAGGGGCAAAGGGAGAACAAGATACTGTTAATTTTGCTTGAGACATGTTAGTTGGCATCCATAGAGTTACAGTTAAAACTCAAAACTGTTACATTGACCCTATGATCTCAGTTTAGTTCTTGAACGGTCTGATACAGAGTCTGCTGAAAAAGGGACAAAGAAAGGGAGTTTTGAAATAAAGCAGGAAGCCAGAGGGATTGTGATACCTAGCTGTTCTGGTGTTGACTTTGATCAGAGAATTGGTACTGTGATGTGGCGTAAACTAAGACTAGCTAGAAAGGGAGGGCTATGTAATAAAGTGAGTGAGGTCTAGAAATGGAAGGTCAGCGAGGGACTAAAAACTAACTCTCATTACTTTCACTGCGGCCGGTGGAACTACTTCAAGGAAATTCAGAACAAACAAGTACATTAAACCAATCACTGTTTAGCCTCAGAACAGTCTGGGCAAATATTCAGAGGTATCTAAACATAGGGGAAAGGCAAAGAAAAATCTATAACAATTCTTCTAAGGTATTTTCTCTGCACTTTAATAAAGTTAAATAAGTGACTGCAACGAGAAAAAAGTCTTCAACTTCACCACATTTATCTGACTTTATTAGCTAATAACTGAGTACTCATAGGTAGTAGGTTAGTTTTAGTGGTAACATGTTGGAATAGTGACACATGCCTCAATAGTTATTAAACCTGGTGGAAAACCTTTGCATTATGACTTTGATTTTTTCCATCAAATTTTATTAATTTGCCAGTCATTTATATAACTATAATTTTGGGAGTACAACTTCACACCTCCCTCTGTGCACATGCTTCACTCACCCTTCACCAACACTTCAGTTGAAATTCATTGTTCATTTTTATTCAGCTATACAATGAATGGATACTTTAGAAAGTGGGTCGTTTATAACTGCCATCACCACCTCCTTTTATTTCCTGTACTAGAAATGGTCCACTGTATCCAAACTTTAATTTCTTTGGAACTCTACTGTTGAACAGCAATCTCTACTGAAGAATACCCTTTAACCCTGTTTTCTCTGTAAAATGACCAAAATGAAATGAAAGTTGTTCAATGAATAGAACAGAATTGTAATAATACATTTACAATCCCATTGATTATAATACATTTACAATTTTGTTGTGTTAAGAATCTCCCTCAGTTCACGGGATTCATCTTTTTGAAAACAGGCATACTCTCCTGCATGTGAAAAATCTTGCTGGTGTTGTTTAGCTCATGTCCCTTTTTATTAAACATAAGGTATTATTCAGAATGTGAGTGAATGTGGTACCTAATAACTTTAGCTACTTGCTAGCTGACCCACTCTTTCCAAACTATAAGATTCTTATAATGTAACTAAATGTCTTTGTAATGAAATCATACAGTAAGATTGTTCCTACTGGTCTTTTACACAAAAAATAATTGCAGTCATTCCTACCTCAGTTAAAGACATTTTTGTTAAGAAGAAATTGATTTTTATGTAACAGGGTCTTTTTGTATTTTCCTCTAACCAAGATTAGTAGTTGGCATAGCAAGTAGCTATTAACTCAAATCCTTCTCTAAAAAGATATATTTAAGTAATTACCATTACTCGCTTCTTGAGAAAATTGTGTATAATTTAGTCATTTACATTGTATGTACAGAGTAATTTGGTACTTGACAAAAATGGTTAACTTGTGTCCATAACTCTTACAGATCCTACAGAACAAGTGACAATACAAGTGCTGCCACCAAAAAATGCCATCAAAGAAGGAGACAACATCACTCTTAAATGCTTGGGAAATGGTAACCCTCCTCCCGAGGAGTTTTTGTTTTACTTACCAGTAAGTGCTCACAGATTATTACTTGAGCTAGTCTACTATCATTTCATGCTATTATCTGGCAGCTGGCTGACATTAAGAATTGTGTGTACTTGGGTGGCTTAACTGAGGATGGAGATTATTCCTGGGGACAAGGGACACCTAGAACGTCCTTTGAATTTTTTTCCGCATCTGCCAGGTTTCTTGCCTTTTTTCTTGATGTTTAAAGATTTTAGGAACAATGAGACAAAAATGATCACAGGAAATGATAATTACAAAAACTCAAGGTTTCATTATCCAAATGAAATATAAGATTCTGCTCTTCAGAAGCAGATTACTATAAAATGAAGAACGATAACAAATGGTTTGATGTGGATTCAAAATCTACCTAGAATACCTGCCTGAACACATCAAGGAGCCTCAGAAGTAGGAATCGTTCTTTTGCTCATATTTAGCTAGATGGAATAAAGCTATGGGCTAAATCTTGCCATCATGTATAGCTTTAAAGGGCTAGTTTCTCCAATTTTGTCAGTATCATAATTGAAAGAAATATGTATAGAGCATAATTTGGAAAATTCACATAGGATATATTCTAGATATCACAGTGATATGGTTATAGAGTAGGAGAGAGCTCTGTGGGAAGACCTGTGCTTTTTCTTCTACAGCTCTTCCTTAGTTTGTATTTCACAGAATCTTCCTTTGAGAGAACTGTACACAACTCTACACTGCATTTACTGCAGGGATGTATTTAAAAATGCCATTCAGTGCATTGCCCAGTAGTATTTAAGAATATCACCTATTACATTATATAAAGATTAGTATATATTTATCTTTTAGACTTAAATGTTAGCAGGAAACTTTATTTCTCCTAATAAATTGGCATGCTGTTCTTATACTATGTGCAAATGAAATTTTGATACTAGTTATTTTTCTATCTTGGCTATTGCAATGATGGAGACAGATTTGTGTGTTAGTTTTAGCAACAATATTTGATTATCTTTTTTTATTAACGTGTACTCCTAGTTCATCTAGATCTTTATATACTCATAGTTATGCTTTTGTTTTGCTCCCATCATACTTCCCTTTCTCTGTCTCCCCCTCTTGTTCCCCTGCCTCCCTTCCTTCCTTCCTTTCTTTCTTTATCACCTTTTTATTTTCATGTGCATATGTTTTCCCTTTAAGTTGCCTCAAATCTTTTTGTCAAATTAGAAGAAGCATAAATATTAAAATATACTATTGGAAAAATTTTAAATGTGCTTTAGCATTCAAACTTAAGTCATGCTATCAATAAATAGCTATCTTTAGTACCATGTAAATTAGCTCCCACATTTCCTTAGAAATAAAATATTAACCTTTTTCCCCAAGAATCAATTAAAACTGTGCTTTTATTTGCCCACTGGAACTGACACATTCCCAATTTTTTTCCTCATCTGAGTAAATGCCATTTTCATCAAGAAATAAAACTGTTTTTGGGCCTACCTGGTGGTGCAAGGGGTTAAGCACAGCACTGTGGGGTGGTCTGCAAGCACTGCAGCATGAGTTCCATCCCCTGCCAGCAAGGGAGCTACCCACATGGTGCAGTAGACCTCTCCTGATTCGCCCGCTGCTCCCCTCAGCAGTGTGTTTCATCAGTCCGCCTGTTCTGTTTACCTCTCTGTCTCTGGTGAATCCTCTCACCCCCCGCATCTCTGGCCTGTACCACAGCTCTTGTGTGCATGGATAAATAAATATTTAAAAAAAAAAAAAAAACAACTGTTCTCATTGTAGCTACTAAGTGTAATCATCTGACATTTTACCTCCATCAAAAGGGGCAGCCCGAAGGTATAAGAAGCTCAAACACTTACATGCTGACAGACGTGAGGCGCAATGCGACAGGAGACTACAAATGCTCCCTGATAGACCAAAAAAGCATGATTGCTTCAACAGCCATCACGGTTCACTGTAAGTCCCCTGGTCTTCTCTGCCAACTTTGCTATAGTTTCTAATAATCTAACTTGGCTGTCTTTTCAAATACATGGCTGCCATGTTTTTCTTAACATGATTTTAGTGGACTGACAGAAGAGCATCACTGCAAGCTCAAATTTGTTCCAGAGTTATACCACATTATTGAAATCTGGTGTGGAACTCATAACTGAAAAGTTTGGGAGAGGTGAATCTCCAGCTTATTTCAAATGGTCTTCAATTTGTGGTATCAATAAATTACTCACATGTACTCACTTTATATTTTGAGAAAATATATAGATATTCTTGAAGTTAACAGGTTTGCATCTGAACAAGAAAAATGTAGATTGTCTCCTTTAAAATTAACCCTCAAACCTAAGCAACACAGTGTTACCGTAGATTCAACTTTGGAGGCAATAGAGACCATTAAAAGACATTTATTGGCTCCTGTATAGGAGAGAAAATTTCTGATAACAGGTCCCCTTCACAATTACCCCCATCAGACTGTTTTGTTAACTTCTAACCTGCTTTTGAGCTCTAGGTATTCCAAAAGTTTGATTTATTCCAGTGTGATAGAAAAAGAGAAGAGACACTTGACTTAAGATCTTTATTCCTGACAGTCTATATTATTGAGGTACCTGATGCCTCATGGAAATGGAAAACTAACTTGAACTGCTCCCTGGTGACACTAGAGTTCAGAGTGCTGTGGGCTAACATCAGTCTGTGTTGGAGGGCATAGGCCAGAGTTTATTTATGGCACTATCAGTAAGGTTTCCTCTAGTCAGACTCTACTACAGTCCAATTAACTATGAGGGGTTTCTTTATGTCACAATTGATAGAGACCAGCCCTTATTTTGAGGAAATAATTCCAAATCTTTCACTCTATCTTTAATGTTTGGGAAACATGTAAGATAGGAACAGAAACTTTGAGGGAGATACAAGGAGGTACATTTGGGAATAGAGTAGCCAAATGTTTGCTTTTGAGTCAGGAGCACACACTTGGGAGCTCTGTAAAAACAGTGGGCTTTTAAGAAATGTTCGCAGCCAGACCATTTCTTTGTTTACTCCATATTCATATTGCACATATCTGAGTGTATCAACCATCAGGGACTAGTTAAATGGGAAGCAGTGTTATCCTCTCAGCATAACTATAGCACTTTTTCTCTGAGGACCAGTCAATCATAGAACCATTTATCCAGTCTATTCCATGGGAAATGAAAGAGTGAAGTGAGGAAATACAGCCAACAGGTAGAACTGCCTGAGGAATATCTCTCTGATTATTTTCATGAGAACCAACAACCAGTAAACCAGGGTTTAGAAATGGATAATATGCTTATATTTAAGAGAGGCAAGTTACTCACACCCCTAAAAAGAGAGCGCTCCCATTTGTATCACAGTCAGATCAGGCAGGTAAAGATAGATAGCAGAGTGAAAGCAAAAGACTTGACCATGGACACATAGTTTCTCAATAGTCACCTGTGTTAAAGGGGAAAAAAATAAGCAAAATTGGATTTCATTAATTGGATGTACGTGCTTTTTGGTTTCACAGGTAGAATCTAACATTGGGACTTAAGACCTGTATTACTTCTTTGAAAGCTGAAAAAATTATTGCAAGTAGAGCAGGAATTTATTCTATATTACAAGTAGTGAAAACATAAAAATCCTATTTTTGTCCACTTATCCTTGATTGCCTGTTTGTTTTGCAAAAACTGGATTTGTTTCCTTTCCATAGATGACTAAATGGAGTGTAGCCAGAGAAGCACCAGCCCGTAGCTGCATATTTGCAGAACAGACCTCTCCTTAGGACTTTCAGCCCACAGATCTATACTTGCTGATGAAATGCCTGCTATTCCTTGGCCAATTCATGCACATATAGATTCTTCATTAGAACTTCTAAAGTGCATCATCATCCTTTAAAATGACTTTTTATCTTCTCACTGGCACAGTAACAGTCTAGCTAATAAAAGCTTCAAACTTGTCCTGAATAGAATTTTTATCTAAATATAATTCATCCAGATATTCTGAGGAAACTCCACACTTTACAATGTGATAATGCATATTTTAATACTAATGAGAAACATGCTTCTTTCCTTCACTCATTCAGCATAGTTTTTGAGCCGACTTGTGGGAGCTAATAGATTGTAACACTCGTGTTCCTTGGTGGTGCACACAGCCCAGGAGGAGAAACAAGCATTAAAAATGATGTTGCAGACATTAAATGTTGCAAACAAATGTTGTGCTCTGTTGCAATTATGCATGTAAATCCTAGAAGTGTAGGGTGCAAGGCAGTATTCACAGCCATAGGACAAAATTCTAACTCTCAGTGTGGTAAGCCTTAATTAATTATGTATGTTTATCTTGCATTTATACCATGGTAGTAGTCATCATTGTGAAACCTGCCAAGCTTCTTCACTTATTTATGTGGCAGAGTTTTTCCTGTATCTCCACATAAGCTCTTTTCAATCATTGGGAACGACAAACACTGCCTCCTATTCAAAACCTTTATTACTACTTTGAAAGTCAGTTTGGCTTTGTTCTCTAAACTCTGTGTTTGCTTGTAGTTCTGACATAGCTTTTTTTCTTCAAAAAGCCTTTCAACAAGTATTTATTGAGCTCCCAATCTATACCATGTTTGCTAGTAGGTACTGATTTTAGGCTGCTGCATATTATGGTCAGCTGAGTGCACATTACCTCAACCTCAAAATTATAAACTGTAAGCTCATTATTCATCTCTGATTTCCCATCAATGCTTGGAGCATAGTAAATGTATAACAAATGTTTGATCAATTGAATTGGATTTCCCTCAGATAGATCATGCTATGACATTAAGATTTTTGTGGGAATTACTTTCCCTCTGAAAGATTATATATCCTTAGATATATTTATACTCTGCTTTTTAAAATGTTAGCTGCTGACTGTATAACATTAGATCTTGTTTAAAATTTCAACTGTATAAGAAATAGAATAACATTTTTAAAAATATTTAACTGCTATAGTTAATTCTCTCTAAAGAAACATACAGACTCTCTCATGGTTTTTCAGTTTATTACCTACTGTCTAAAATATACTTGATTTTCCAACTTCATGCCTCACCAGTTCTTTTTATATTAACCTAGTCATCACAGTTTTTATTTTCTTTTGGAAGCAATATAAGAATTTTTTTTTCCTAAAGGTGATAAACCTCAGATGTTACATATAAAAAGTTAAAACATCAATCATGTTAACTGCAAATAAATGTATAACCAATTACATTGACCACTTACTTGTCCAAAATGGTCTCAAAACTGGCTTGAAAAGTTGTACTGATTATGCTACACATCAGTTATTTCAGTCACATAAATCAGTTTTGAATTTCCAAGTGCTGTTAGAAGAATTATTTTCTTTCATCTTTTTTCCTGCAAAATATTTTGACTATCTTACTTTCCTGGAGTTTGTATTCAAGCAGATTTTCTGCTTCACAGATTTGGATTTGTCCTTAAACCCAAGTGGGGAAGTGACCAAGCAGATAGGAGATGCCTTGCCTGTTTCGTGCACAGTATCTGCTAGTAGGAATGCAACTGTGGTATGGATGAAAGTAAGTAATATTCCTCTGTTTGGTTGAGTCCTTTTTAGCCTTCTTTTCATTTGATATTATATGCAGATAGGTATATTCATGGGTTTATACACCCATATTCATACTCTCTCTATAGTATATAACACAAATCATGTCATACTAAAATTTTAGAGTACTCATCAATGGTATGGCATCCATAACTGATCTTCTAAAATTAAACTTTGGGGTGTGGTGTTTTATTATGTGTATAAGTAGTTGACATGTACATGGGCACACACATAAATAGTTTTATATTTTAGTACTTAACAGTTTACGTTTAATCCACATTGCTCTCACATAACACAACAATCCTGTGCTCATGCTGTACATTTATTATTCCCTATGTTATTCACAAAGAAGATGAGGCAAGAGAAATCTGAAAACTCAAAATTGACAAAGTAGATACTCAAGCTCCAACCTTTCTGAGTGTCAGTACTGTGCTCAGGTCTCATCACTTTCCGTCTCTCTACTGAAACTGGTCTCAGGTTTCTAAATGTTTGTGCTTAAATATATGTCTCCTTTCATCCCAGTCCATAGTAGAATACTTGGAAGGAACTAGGAGCTTAGTATTTCCTGAGTAAGAATTTCCCGAGAGTGCTTATTCTTATAATTGTGTGAAATAGAAACTATTACCTGGCATTACAATCATGGGTACCTTTGTAGTGTAAAAATGTGTGATTGGTAATTGGTGATTTGGGACAAGGTGCACCAAAGGAAAAGGTTGTAACTATGGTCCCTCCAACTCAAATATTTGGCCAGTATTTCTGAATACCCAGTGCACTGATGACCAGAATATGGCATGTAACAGGAGCACTTAACCAGTGAAGTGTTGACAGAAAACATAAACTATTCGAAAAATGGGGTTCTGTTGGCAAGAATTATCTTTATTAAAAACAGTTGAGAAATATATTGTTGGATTTTTTGGTGATGAATATACCTTTGTTTTAGGTTACTTTCAACACTAGATCTTTGTTACTTGCTCTTTTACTCTTAAAACTAAATTTTTTAATTTTACTTCTAACAACTTCTTGTTCATTCAGATGATTAAAGTGTCATTCCATTGACTGTATATTTGACATGATGCATTTGTAGTTCTTGATGGTCAAAGGACTAGAAAACTTCCAGGCAGTTGGACTACTCAGTAGGTTTAGGAATACTCAGAGTGTGTTTTATTATAGTACTAGAGATAGAACATTTGCTTGGCTACGTTTACTTTCTATGTCAACTGTAGTCACTTGTTAATTGATTACCCATTGTCAATAGTGCTAATCAGTCCATTGGTTAGTTAATTAAATGTTGCATTTCCTTTGCTCATTCAAATTAAGATATTAATCTATTATCAAGGGTTTCTTAAAAAGTGTTTTGGTCATAAAATTGCCATGGTTCTGTAATGGATCCCCTGTCTTGATAATGGTATCCTATAAAAGAGCTTTCAGGCATTTTTATACATCATTGACTACACAAAACAAGTCTCTTATGTAAGTCAACTCTAGTAGTAACTACTACAAGGCATAGTTACTATCCATTGAGAGCCTTCCTTAATGAAAACATATTATATTATTTATATAATTAAGACTCCATAAAGTTCAATATGGTAAGAGTATTATCCCATTGCACAATAAGGAAACTGAGTATCAGAAGTTTATGAACTTGTTCCAAGATATAAATGGGAAAGTCTGAAATAAAACTCTAACACGTCTAACTCTAAAACTACAAAGGAAAACAAAATCTATTTTTGAAATAATCTGAAATTAAGGGGGAAAAAGAAGCTTCCATTTTCATTCAACCCATCAGAATAATTTTAGGCCTAATTATTATCTAATAAATACATTGAGAGTTATAATTGTGCCATGTGAAGTAATTAACTTTTTATTTAATCAGGATAACATCAGGCTTCGATCTAGCCCATCATTTTCTAGTCTTCATTATCAGGATGCTGGAAATTATGTCTGTGAAACTGCTCTGCAGGAAGTTGAAGGACTAAAGAAAAGAGAGTCTTTGACTCTCATTGTAGAAGGTAACAAAATACTTAAGCACCAAACTGACATTTTTCTTTGAGAATTTGTTATCTGCTTTCTTTTATGAGCTCAGTTCAACATCTTAGTTTAATTGTAATGATATTTTAGGAAAACCTCAAATCAAAATGACAAAGAAAACTGATCCCAGTGGACTATCTAAAACAATAATCTGTCATGTGGAAGGTTTTCCAAAGCCAGCTATACAGTGGACGATTACTGGCAGCGGAAGCGTCATAAACCAAGCAAGTATTTGTCTTCTTGTTATATTCTGCATTTGGCCCAATGCGGGGTTTTATTTAGGTACCTAAACTGTAGGCAAGCTTGTTACCGACATGAAATTTGTGGTATATTCTCAAGGGAAGCCTTTTCTAACTCTTTATTTATCTCAAAGAAAGAAAATGACTCAAAGAGAAATCTAAAATCCCAGGGCCATAGAGAATGGAAGAATCATTATCTTGGGGTCAGTATCTGCTTTTAAAAGAATATAAATTGGGTGCTGTTCTGTGGTCATTAATTCCTGGAACTTGGGTGATTAAAACATTAAGGTATATGCTTTTCTGCCTCATAAATTTACACATCTGAGTATAAGTGGCCACCATTACTTTGCTTAAAAATGCACATAAGGGATATTTCTTCTTAAAACTGGGCCCTGGGGAATGATGAAGAACATGGTCACTGTTTGCGAACATATGGTCTGATTTGCATATGCCAGGGCTAGAGCCAAAACAAAGCCAACTTACATACTGTCCAAGATGTTTCCTTCTGAACAAAAGTAGACATAAATCAAACCTTAATATTTACACCTTTGTCAAGACACTTTAGTAATAGTAAAGAGTGAAGAGCTGGGCCTCCCCTGGTGGCACAGGTGGTTGAGCGCAGCGCTGTGAAGCTGTCCGCAGCCTTTGCAGTGCTGGTTTGATCCTAGCCGGCTGGCGAGGGTCCCAAATGGTGCGGCAGACCTCTTCTGTCTCGCCCACTGCTCCCCTCAGCAGTGTATTTCGTCAGTCTGCCTGTTTTGCTCCCCGCCTGTCTCTGGTGAATCCTCTCACCCTCCCGCGCATCTGGCCTGTATCCCGGTTCTTGTATAAATAAATAAATAAATCTTTAAAAAAAAAAAAAAGAGTGAAGAGCTTATGAACAACATCAATAATTTTCTCTTTGACATAAAAAGAAAAAAATAAGATTAAAATCTGGCCAATCACGAGGGGTTCAGAGCTGTAAATCCATCAAATGGCCAGACTGCTTGAGTTACTGACGTATTTGTTAATTCCAACTTCTCCACAACAGTCTGCATAATTCTCGTCTCAGTGGAACAGTTTAAAAAAATATAAAACAAAACACAACCTCCTCAGGAACACCAGAGGTGCCAAGGATTATTTGAATCTTCTGTGCTGCCTTCCCAGCTTTGAACCCAGTTAAAATCTGAGAAGGCATGCATAAAGCAGAGTTGCAACTTAGTTTTAACTTAAAATTTCCACTCTTTATCCAGAGAGGTTAGGTCATTGTTCTAGTTTATCAGTGTTTAGTAAACTTGTCTCTTTGACTGCTGGATGATGCATATCTATTTGCATAGCTGCAAGTATGAAAAGTCCTCAAAGGACTGGGCACACTTGAAGCATTTGGTTAGGTATGATGGGTACACACAGTTCAGAGAGCATGAGAGGAGAGAAAGAGGCTGTGGACACTTTGACTCTAGGGAAATGAAGTTTTCTTTATTCAGAATCATGACCTGAACCACCTAAATTAATGACAATGTCATATCTAATTTTTGGCATCAGAAATGACTTTCTTTTCTATGCTTTTTTTTGAGGGGGTCTTTTTTATTAAAAACTTACTTATTTTCTTATATCATTGTTAATTTTCATACAGTATTTTATTTCTCCCTTCAGGTGTAGAACCTATAGTTCTCCCACCACCATTTACTCTGTTCTTTATGCTCTCTAGTTCATGTCAGTAATAATTACATGGGAAAAAAAATAGAACCTTTAATGGAAACTCATCTCTTGGTGGTGATCATAATATAAATAAAAAGATGTCAAAATATAAGGCTGTATACGTGAAACTTAAAGACAGTAAGTAGGAAAAAGACAGTAAGTACAAGCCTAAAATAAAGACAGTACGAAAATTCAAAATTCTAAATGAACATACTAACTTTCCATTATATAAGAAATTCAGAAAAAAACATAATTATATTAAAATATACCAAGATATTAAAAAATAACTCTAGGTACTGGTAATAAAATCATAGAAAAGAGGAAAAACACACATACAAACATAAATATTTGATGAATGAAAAGTTATAAAGATTTAAAAGGCCATCCCAGCAATGAGCAAATACATTTTGTAGAGACAAAAGTAACAAAAACATAGACTCAGTGAGGCAGTCATATGAAAATACTAATAGGAGTAGAAAAATAGCAGGTGAATTTACTGTGAGGATAAAAATAATAATGCTATTTTTCATTGTCAAGGAGAAGGATTGATTTTGCCCCACTAGGTGATAAGTTATTTTTCTTGTTCTAAGTTTGTGCTGGCCTATCCATAATCTTTTATTTGTTCCCTCCTCAATCACTGGTGAATCTATTATTTTACAATAACTGATACCTCTGCCCCACCCCTATCTCAGGGATTAGATAATATTACTAAGTGTGAGATTAGCTGGTTGTCCCTAAGGCCCTTGCAAGGTAGTTGAGGAAAGAGAAAATAGCAAACAATATATAGGACATGGTATGTCTAATGTGACGAGACGGAGCTCAATTACATATTCACTTTAGTCTTGTCAGATTTAGGAGTTGGGAGTAAGGTGAATTGGTTTAGAGAAATTAAATGCAATGATTTTCCTGTTAACACCCCACAAAACCCAAATGCCTTTATCAGTCACTGGAAAAGAACCGATCCTCTCTACTTAGCTTAGGAAAATTCACAAAAAAAATTTTTTTCCCATGAGCAAATCATACATACATGTATTTAGATGTAATGGTTTAAGGTAAAGGAATTAACTCCAGTAGGGAGGAACACTGACCTGATTTACAAATAACAACTAAGTTCATAAGTTTATTGAGGAAAAGTTGGTGATTTTATTGCAGGAAAATTGGTGATTAGATAGTCATAGTTAATTATTTTGAAACAAGTGCTAGTATACCAAATTATTCACCGAGACTATATTGAAAATAAGAGTATAATTAATTTAATTATTAAATTTATCATAGAAGCATAAACAAATCTGATTATGAATTCACTTACCCTTTTCACTCCTTGATGTAGATAGATAAACGTCTGAATTGGTTTTTACCTATGGTCGTATATATACCCTTGAACACTAGATGGCACTACAGAGCACCACACCTATCCTATTTCACTCAATACACTTTCCCGTGGTTTTTAAACTACTTCCACTTCTAACTCCATCTTTTTTTTTTTTTCTTTCTAGACAGAGGAATCTCCCTATATCAATGGCAGGTATTATAGTAAAATTATCATTTCCCCAGAAGAGAATGTTACATTAACTTGCACAGCAGAAAACCAGCTGGAGAAAACAGTAAACTCCTTGAATGTATCTGCTAGTGAGTATTTCATTTCTGGCATTAAAAAAGTAAGAAAATTTGAAGTTATTCTTCATTAGTTTAAAAATCTTCAATTCCATCTTCCTGTACTGCATTATGGTAAGTTTTATTTCTTTATTTTGCATTTGTTATCATCATCACAAGGTTCTTTTTTTTTTCCCCCTGGTTTTCATTCTTGTACTATCCTTGTCTTGACAGTTAAATCATTTCACATTTTATGGGCCAGAGACCTTATCTTGAACAGGAATATTTCCCAAGAGCAACATAGGATAATAATTGAGTTTCTCTTAATCCAAAGTTTGTGTTCAGAGTAGAAATAAAGAGATAATACAAAGATTATTTTCAATCATTTTTGTAACAGTTTTAAATTTGTTAAGCTTTTTATCCCCTTTAAGCTAACCTTTTGCTATCCAATTCTTTGTGGTATTTACCCTACCCTTATTTGGTAGAGGAATGCCACATGTTTAAGGTCATTCAGCAAACTGGTAGCAAACCTGATATTACCATTCATGAAAATCTAGTTTCAAAAAGTTCTGCTTTTGAATATTATTACTTAAATCATAGCTTAAAATCAGATCAGTGTGATTATTTCAGAAAAAGTGAAAAATCTGTCAATGCTGAAATCAAGGTAATGCATAAATACATTGGCAACTTCTTCTGAAAACAATTTAATTTGATGTTAGCCATCATCTTCAATTCTGTAATTGTCACTTTGTCAACCTTAAATTAGGGTGAATGAGGCTCAGTCTGGACAGGATACTGCTGACCATCCAAACTTATATTCTTCAGTCAGTTGGAATCCTGTATGTGACATTAGCAAGAAAGGGACATACTAGCTAGGAATTGGCTGGAGCTTGGAGAAGATAATTGTCTAAAGATAATGGTCCTTCACAGATTATGAATGGTATATAAAAGCCTGATGGATTGACTGAAGAGAAGAACCAAACAAATTTAATCCTAAAATAGGAGCATTGACTTCTCAGAAATCAATTCAGTGAATATTGATTTGTGCTACCTAGAAAGAGAACTTATCCTTTCTTCCTGAACACAAGTCTCCGTCTTCTTATTCTAACCCATTGAATAGCGGTTTTCTAGACCTTGTCGTGACTTGATCAACATTTACTACAGTCTGTTTCAAATTCAATAAGCACCTACCGAGATTCTAATTTAGTGTGTGTGAAGAGCAGTCTGGGAATCTGCATTTTAGCAGACATCACCGTAAGTGCTGATGTAGGCCTGTGCACATAGAAAAATATTTATGTAGCTTAATATTAGATAACCCACCACAGTCAAAATTCTTACAAGTAAGCCAAGAATGGAGTTGTCAGAGTCATTTGGAGGGCTTTTGCAAACACCACAACACTCTTAGCATCTGTGACATCCTTGTCCTACCCCCACCACTCTGAAAACACTCTAGTGCTAAGTCTCTGACACTAGAGGGCAAAAATGAATTGTCCTGTTGGGAGACAGAAGGGGAGAAACACTGAATTGTTGATTTCATAAGTGGCAATTTGTTTCTCTCGAAATAAGAAGCCCCATTAAAAGGTAGTAAATAGTGGAGATATTAATATGAATTTCAGATTCACACTCTAGCTTGTCAGTTGTGAAATTTTCTATGGTAGATTATTATTTTTGTAGTTTTAACTGTCCTCCTTTTCTTAATGCAAGATTAATTTCTTTGTAGAGAAGTTCACACACTATTAAGTGTAATTTTTTTACCCTTAGCTGTAGAATAGACATTTTATCTTTGAGTATTATTACCTCATACTATAATGGTAAAGGTGACTTTCATATATCAACAAATTTTGTTTTTAATTTCGTATTAACATTTTTCATTTCAGTAAGTATTCCAGAACACGATGAGGCAGACGAGATAAGTGGTAGGTACTATGCTGCCGACTCTTCTTCCTTGACTCTCAGCTCAAGATTTATGAAGTGTCATTGTATAAGTAATTTTCTTAGCTGCCACAATTTGAATTAAAGTAGCAAATGAGACAAAAGAATAAGAATGCTAAAATTTTATCCTTTAAAAATCACAAATTTGCATGTTACTTATTGTAGTGAGCGTTCATCATTCTTAATATGAAATAGCTAGATTGACCTTTTTTTAAAAATCCTTGGCATTGTCTGTAATTGCATGGGCTTTTCTTCTCTGTTGTAGATGAAAACAGAGAAAAGGTGAATGACCAGGCAAAACTAATTGTGGGAATCGTAGTTGGTCTCCTCCTTGCTGCCCTTGTTGCTGGCGTGGTTTACTGGCTGTACATGAAGAAATCAAAGTAAGTTGTGGCAAAAAGATCATTGCTCATTGACTTTCACTGGGAGAAAATACAATGTGCTAATTATGCTCTCTCTCCATCTGCGCATGTGCTTCCTGTAACAGGAAAGACATATGCTGCAAATCAGGCCTCAGAGGTTTTGCTTTCAACTCATAGTGACTATGTTTCCAACATGTTACAGAGACATGGCCTGGGGTATGATTTCACAGGTCCCCCTTTTTTTCCTTCACTCACTAATCTGAATTTAATTGTTTGATATCTTAATTCCTTGGTGGATTTTTAAAAAGCACATACTGCCTGAAGTTCAACTACTCTAAAGTATTTGGGAAAGGTTGGTAGAGAATAATTATTGGGAGCTAGTGCATCCTGCAGGGATGGCCAGGTGTCCCTGCAGGAACAGGTCTGGCCAGCAATGAAGCTGCTGAATTATCTTGTCACTGCTCCTCTAGTCTAGTCAGGACATGATGCTCCAAATAATGAGCTAATTGAGAGACTATTTCATTATTATCTTGTCTTAAATTAAGAAAAAAATGATTAAAGTATCAAGACTACTTTAAAAGGTTATTCAGGTGGTGTTTAGATAAAACTTGCAAATTCATAAAATGATATCGATAGTATCAAACTTACAAATCACCTAACAATAGTTTATAATGAATATGTGATGAACATATTCATCGCTATGAAGATCCTTAAGATACACACACGTGACTAGTACTCCTCATAACCCCAGTCAACTATGATTGGGCACAGGCTTTTAACAATTGCATTTTTAAAAAAAAAATTCATTGGTTATTATGTGGTATGCTTGTGGTTTTAAAAATGGGTTTTAAAACTTCTATAAAAGGAAATTGATTTTGGCAAGGGGTATTTATAGCTAGGGGAAACTTTGGACTTAACTTAATATTGTCTTGATGGCTAATGCAATCCCTTCTAATAACTCAGGTAACTTAACCTAAAGGAAAATCAAAAGAAAAAGCAGAGTCAGTGAGTATCCACAATCTTGCTTTGTAAAAATAGCAATTTTAGTGAAGCAATATGAGAATCGAGAAGCATCAGTAGGTGTCAGTAGTTCAGAAAATTTTAAGTCACATAACATGTACATGTATTGAGCTCTGGTTTTGTTCTCATAACCCATCTCGGAAGTAGATACTGTTGTTTTTGCTTTGCATTTGAAAAAAGTAAGACAGAGGATGACTAAATGAGTCGAGTAGGGTTGCGTAGTTTCTAAGGGACAGAATTGTATTTGATTGAAGGTAGTGATATTTCAGAATCTTTGCGCTTAATCTCTAGGTCTTACTTTGTCTATGCCTTACTTTTCCTTTCTTTTGGTGACATAAGGCAGAAGCGTGTCCCTTTTGTGTGCTGCGGTTGATATACTTGTCTGTTCTCACATCAGGGCGCAATCACTTCTGATCTTGGTTGCTACACCCCTCAATCTTGAGCAGTCCCCACTATCACCTGGCAACAAATATATTATTTTTCTCAATGAATATTTTACCTAGAAAGAATTCATGTGGGTTTGTGTCTGTGGTTCCCATGGAAAATTTGAAAGGCTAACGATATACCATGTAAGTAACAGAAAAATGCAGTTAATTCCTAAGAGGCACTATCTATCTACCTTATAGAAATTCTCTTCTATATAAGCTTCTCCTTCTATGTACGTTTCCTGATCATCAAAATCTAAGCCTTCCTCACAATACACAATAAGATATTTGCAAATCTAACAGCTTGGGCTCAAGGGTATTTTCACTTTATTTACTAAAGATTTATGGTACACTGCACAGTAATTTAATTTTTTTAAATAATGAAAATAAGATTTCCCTAGAATTAAGGTGAAAAATAGATGGCAGTTCTCTGTATTATGATCAAATAAGCATTAAATCCTTGGAGCGCTCCCAACATGCTTAGGCATCCTACCCTAATTGCCAGCATCTCATCAGACTTTTTGGTTCCTTTATGAATAGGAATTTTTTTTTTGTTATTTCATTAATTATTACCATGTGGTGACCCAAAATTAAAATCAAGGATAAATAAATAGCGAACACTTGACTTCATAGTGTCTTTAGGTTAAGAGTTAAGACTTCATGCATTTCCTTTAAAGTGCCTCATTAAATTAAGTGCAAGTTTTATCATCTGACTTGAACATTTGCCTAAAAAACTGCTATTTAATGGAAAAAGTGTACCCACTTTGCTCGAGTTAATATTATTGATAAGCAAAGTAATAATGCTTCTCATCCTAAGCATCAAGGTGTTTTTATTAAGAATTAGTGGAACTCTTTGAATGTACTAAGTACTTTGCATTCCTGCTTCGTTATTCCTAGCTAGTATCCTCTGAGATTAGTCAGCATTTTTGAAAAATGTGTTGCTGTTAACCCCTTTGTCCAGAGTAAGTGCAAATTCATAATCGGTGCTTTCAAATTTATATTTGTTTAGGGCATTTTTGGATCTCATATCTTCTAGACAATTCCTTCAGTTTTACAAATCAATATAATGGCTTCATTTCCATTTTTAGCTAATCTATTACCATTTTATGTGAATATGAGTGATTTTAATAAATATATGAACTACACTTTTCCCTTCTACCTAAAGAAATATAATCCTGTATTTACCATACTGCAAAATAATACCATCAAAAATCTTAGTGACTATCCATTATTGCAACCAACTTTGAATAACAATTGAATTTGAATCATTCTATTTAAAAGCCTCAGCTAGCAAAGTAGTGAAGTTTGAGCAATAGTGAGGTAGAGTGCTCTTCATTAGCAATTTAAAAATTCTTTGGAGAGGAGTGTAAGAAAATCTTTCATGCCCAAGTAGAGTTTTAGAGCACATTTGCTAACATGCCTAGTGGTTACTCAACTAGTGAGAACTCCCCATTCCAGTAATATGAACTACATATTTTTATATTTATTTTAAATATAGAGAACCACAGCAGGAAATCCTTAGCAGTTGGCTTGGCACCATGATATGTATATTCATTCCAGAGTAAGGATTCATGACTCCTCTGCTGCTGTGATTCGTATAACAGCTAACTGGAATTTTCTTTTTATGAGAGATTTGTGTATGATGATAATGGATTTCTATAATGACAGAGCCAAACAAAAGACATCAATTGACTCAGTCTTCTCAATGTCTAATTGTTTAGCAGGTAGGAGAACATTAAAGAACTAGAGATAACTCAATGGTTATTTATTATTAGTTATTTCATTTATCTCCATCCTGTCTCTGTACATTGTTTTTCTAATACTGTAGGAAATCAAATGGTACTGTTTCGGTTCCAGATCCTGTCCATATAGCAGCATAAGAGCTAATAAAAAATTAAAAGAGCCAAAGATAAAGGAAAAAATGTATGATGTAGCCACAAACTTATTCAGAAGCTTATTAAAACTATAATTTCTTTTAGTTGCATTTAAGAGACCCCTGCCCACCATATTTCTTATCACTAAACTGGGTGTAAGCTTTAGCCACAGACATTCGTAATCTCAAAATACACATTGTGTGAATCTTGGAAAGTTATCAGCAGATTTTATCTCACAACTGTGGAACTCATGAATATTTTCATGAAAACTATTATGTAATATATAGGCAATCTGGAAATTTAAAAATCACAAGTATTTTTTGTCAACTCTACTTATATAATACTATACTGTTCTTCTGTCTCAGAATAAAACAGAAACAGTTTAAATTGCTAGGACTAAAGAGAACTTGCATCTAACATTGAAGTCTCAAAAAATAATGTTATTTATATTAGGCATTTCTAAATTCCTTCACATTAGTATCTCTTGAGAGATGGCGTAGAATTTTCAAGAAATTTGATTTTAACTGAATTCTATTTCTAATCAGTACTCACTCTAAAATCAAATATATGTTTCCATGAGGGAAGATTGACTCCCTACTGAATAAATTGAAAAGAATGTATTAGAGGACCATTTCGAGCACATTTGTAATGACTTTGCTCATGTATCACTTCATCAGGATCTATTCTTCTTCTTTTTTCTTTTTCTTTTTCTGTTCTTTTAATGAAATTCTCAATTTAATGAGGTAACTGGAATTAACTCTATTTCTTAGTACCTAAGTTTCAGTGAGATTAAACTGCACAAGATAAGACAAGTAGAATCTTATTCCAATCTCATACACTTTTCAGTATATTTTGTTGCCTCACTAGGACTTCTGAGGAATTAAAATTTCATCTCTGATTTTGCCTGTCTGCTGGCATTTAATATAGTGGAAGTGTGTGCTCCAAATTGCAGACGGTTGAGGTCTCTCCTTTTGTATCACATGTGGGGTTTACCCAACCTCTAGCTTCTTTCTGTTTCCTCACCCATGACCTCAACAATAGCCAGGAGCAGGGAGAAAAGAAAATGCCCCATGTTCTATCAAACATAGATAATAGAGTGGTCTAGAGCGGAGATAAGATCATATGGAAATGCTGGTGTCTTATCCAGTCAAGCAAAAGGACATTGGCCATCCATGACTCCTTCTTCTCCTACCACTTGTGACCTGAAACATAACCAGAGGACAGGACTTGCATCAAAATAGGTTTTCAAATTTGTTAACTCTCTTCTGTTGATATATATGAATTTAATTATTTTAATTTAAAGTATTTATTTTAACGATCTTTTTAGAAGCAAAAGGAAGTCATATTCCCTGAGTACCCACCAAGGGTCAGACTGTGTGCTCTCTCCACTTTACCCACCTTTAAGATGTACCTCGAACCATGATGTGGCGTGCTTGCAAGTGGTGTTCTGTTTTCATGCTTATTAGTATTGTTACATTCATTTCCATCTCCCAGTCTTCGTAATGGATGGTGTCTGTATTTACTATTGACCTAGATGGAAAGGCCATTTTATATTTTTTACTGAAGACATAAGGATTCCCTATTTTAGTAGAGAATTTCTTTGGAGAGTATTAAAAATTATAAGGATATAAAATTTAAGTTTGTACTAAGACTTTCTCATTTCCTTCTTTAAACCAGAAATTGTTGTCAACTTTCCTCTCAGATGCAGGAATTAGAGACCCCCCTCTCCTCCAGCTCTATATTAAGCTTGGCCCTCTTGGAGACTCACCTTGTTGACAGTTGTGACCAAGAAAAGGAAAAAGTAACTAATTCTTGGGTGTGACTATAATTACCCACACAAGTATCAATAGAATGTTTGCTGAAATTCCAGCCTGGCAAATTCCAGTGTGGTAATTCATATTACCAGTATCCATGTCTTAAGTACCCATAGTCCTAGTGCCCTTCTGTGGTATGGCTCAGGCATACTGTAAATTAGAAATCACACAAAAAAGATAAACTCATGCCATTTGCAGCAATATGGATGAGCTTGAAAGGATAATGCTAAGTGAATTAAATCAGAAGGAGAAAGCTAAACACTGGGTGGTCACTAATATCACAGGAACTAAATTAATAGTCTGGTAAAGACAACCTGAAAAACTGACCCTTGATAGCTGACTATAGAACTGAGACAGGAAGGGAGGGAGACCCAATAGTCTGTGATGTGGATGCGCTATGGTGCTAATACCTGAGGGGGATACACCAATGTTACCTCAGCTAATAATTAATTAATTAAAAATAAATAAATTAGAAATCACAGAAAACACCCCTCTAATTAGGAAGTATCAATGGTTCCTCATGCTGCCTCTGAGAGTTTTCATGCCTGCTTTTGAAAAATCCTAAAATCTTTTTACCTCTTTACCTGTGAATTATTTTCAATGGGTATTGTTTTTGTTTTCCAAATATGCATTACTATTAAAATATTTTATTCAGCTTTTCAAATGATAACTCCCAAGATTTTGATGTATTGGTCATGCCTGCCTCTTCACTTTTTCAAATTTCTGCATCCTCTACTAAATGATTCTTTTTAAGTTGAGACATAACTGGCATATAATACTGAATTAGTTAAAGGTGTTTACTGTGTTGATTGGATACATTTATATTTTGCAATATGTTTACCACCATAGTTTTAGTTAATACCGCCATCAAATCACCTAATTCTAATTTCATTTTATGGTGAAAAAATTTAAGATCTAGTTTCTTAGTAACTTTGAAGTATTAAAATAAAGCAATACTTATAGGACACCACCAAATTAGTTCCCCTATGTGCTTTGAAGATCTCAAACAGGTATATAAAATTGAGGATAATCTCATTTAAAAAATTGATGCATCTTCTAAAAGAAATGCACCTTCTAAAAGCAACTTCAGCCCTTAAAGAGACACTGTACTTACAGAGATAATACAGAATGAGGAGTTTAAACCTAGATTTGAAACCCCTTCTGAACTTTCTTCATTGACTACATGGCCTTCAGCGGCAGCAGTATAATTACATTCAATTTGGTGAATCCCTATTTTCAATCACATTTATCCTAAAATCAGCCCTGTGAGTGAATCATGGTCTTCTTCTGATTTATAAATAAGCAAATTTGCTCCAGAGCAGAGATTTGTCCAAAGACTTGGCAGTTGTCATTTGACAAACACATGAGATCCCGGGCCCACTGGCCTCAAGGCCAAAACTCTCCTGTTTCCCTCACAGGTAAAACTAGATGGCCACCTGTCGGACTTCTTCCAACATTCATTTATTGTGATACTTAAACACTTACTTTAAAAAATCCACTGATGAAGAAAGCTTTAGACAAATACTGTAAGAATGTACATTTTCATGGAAGCAGTCATTCTTTTTTTTTTGAATAATAAATTTTATTTTTATATTCCCCATACAATTGCAACCCCCCCATTCTGACCTCAATCCCTCCCCTCCCTCCTCCCACCCCCCCAAAAAGTGTCTCTGGTTCATAGTTTTTTGTTGATTTTGATTTTCACTTTCTTATAGTTATTCATTTTCCTGGTCCCTTATTTAAGTTTTCTAGATTCCTGCTATGAGTGAGACCATCAGGTATTTTTCTTTTTCTTTCTGGCTTATTTCGCTGAGCATGATCCCTTCCAGCACCATCCATGTTGCTGCAAATTGCATGTGTTTATCTTTTTGACCTTTTATCTTTTATCTTTTTCAATCAATGATTGAAAAGCATTTAGCTAAAGAGAGTGATTTAAATAAGTTTTATTCTCTTCCAGAAGTAGATGGATTTTTAGCTTCAGAAATTCTTTCAAATTGCTGATTTTTTTCCAAAATTATAAAGACACATATTCAATATGATATTATATATGTATCATAAAAATATATATACATATATGTGTATATATATTTACCATATCAATCTAAAAGCCAAGTAAAAGTAATCCAAATTAATTTCAAAGGTTTTAACTGTTAGAACATATTCTCTGTTAAAAAAAAAGTGAATAATAAAATGCATGGTAATCTTATATACATAAATCAGTGACGCTATCTTTCCCCATCAGCAATACTATGCACTTATATTTTGTACCTTTCACAGCGAGTGTATTTGTGTAACTGTGTAGCTTGGTACGTGCATGTGGAACTGGAGTTTGAATCCTGAATTTGCTATTTACTAACTGTGTGACCACAAGCATCTACATTAATTCTATAAATAATCTAGGTGTTTATATATTCTTTATTCTGATAAAATTATAAATTATATTGATTAGTTATTGACTATCAATCCTGTCTTGAATTTTTCAAATTTTTCAAAAACTGCTAACAGTGAGGTTATTAGTATTTTATTAATAATTTTCATGAGGAATATTTGATAATTTACTTTCTTTCAAAATCCTCATCAAATTTTGGCACTTGGGATATGTGGACTCAATAAAACGATTTGAAGAGTCCCATCCTCATATATTTTTCTGAAAGTGTTTACTTCCTTCAGTGTTTACTATAATTCAAAAATGAAACCACCAAACCTGGAATTTTCTTTATGAGAACTAGCTAAAATAAAAACTGTTATTTCTATTTTTTAATAGATGTAAGTTTGCTTCCCTTTCAATATACATTTTAGTAAGATTTTCAAGGAGAAAATGGCTATTTCACTTAAGTCGTTGACTTTTTTTTTAAGAGTTATTTCATTTCTTTCTGCATACAAGAACTGGGGTGTAGGCCAGAGGTGCCGGTGGTGAGAGGATTCACCAGAGACAGAGTGGGGAGCAGAACAGGCACATCCACTGAAATACACAGCTGAGGGGAACAGTGGGCAAGAAAGGAGAGGTCTGCTGTACCATGTGGGTTATCTCCCTGGCTGGGGATGGAATTCATGTGGCAGTGGCTTGGTGATAGCTTGATAGCACTGAGACTTTAACCCCAATGCCACCAGGGAAGCCATTGACACTTCTTTTATGAAAAGTTATCCATATGGGATCCCCTTATCCTTCTTTGCCTATAGGTTCTGTAATGACAACACTTATTTGTTTTCTAATATTTTTACTTTGGATTTGTTTCATTTTCTTGTTCATCCATTTTTTTAGGGGGTTATCAATTTTCTCAATTGAAGAGAATTGAAATGTATTTTAAAATGTCTTGAAATCAGATTGACATTTTATACCTGAATAATATAAAGTTAAAAAAGAAGTTTTTGCTGCATAAATTTCACAGCTTGGCCATGTAAAGCACAAAGAGGCAAATTAGAATACAGATCAATAGAAGATATCCAGATTGAAGCACAGTAGGGAAACAGATGACAGATAAGAGACTTGTGGGACACATACAGCAGATCTGACTTATAAATGAAATCGCAGAAGAAACAAAGAGCAAGAATGCCTATCGACAATAAAATAGATTAAAAAATCATGATTTATTCACCCAATGTCAAGCTCTGCAGTGATGAGAATAAACTACCTGCAACTTCATGCAACATTATACACAAATGTGTATACAAACATAAGGTTGAGTTTAAATAAAAGAAACACAGAAATGAATACATTTGGTATGATTACATTTATATGCTAACTATAAGAAAGGGTAAAACTATTCTGTGAGAATTGAAGATTATGATAAACTTTTAGGAGGTTGTAATGACTGGAGTGTAATGGGGAACTTCAGGGTATGAGACTTTTCTTTCTTGAGCTCAGTACTAGCTACATGCATGTATTCAGTTTTTTAACATTCATTGAGTTGTACTCTGTGATGCATGCTTTATCTTATGGATATTCTTCAAAAAAGTAATTTGAGAGTCATACATTTATATAAAGTTCAAACTATTAAAAATGTCCTTAGAAATGATTTAGTCTATCACCCTCCTTACATTTTACTGTTGAGGTTGCTAAGACTTCATTAATTAATAGTTAAGTAATTTATTAGCAAATGAGAGTAAACTTCAAGTAATCTGTTATATATTACATGTGATATATATGTTATATATGTATTTATTATCTGTGCCTCTCTATATTTATATGTACATTGATATCTGTATCAATATGCCATCTACATTATTTGATTTTCCTGGGGGGTATATATATATATGATAAAGTTGTCATTCACTATTATGTACCATTTTAGTACAAGATAAAAGTATTTATGTGATAATATAGCTCAAGATATAAAACAACTCAAAACTCAAGCTTACAACATGGTCTCATTTACATTTTTTAATGTCTTTTAAACTGTAATCAGGGCCTCCCCTGGTGGCGCAGCGGTTGAGTGCTGGGCTGCGAGGCTGCCCGCAGCCTCTTCAGCGCCGGTTCGTTCCCCGGCCGCCAGCGAGGATCTCACAAAAAAATAAATAAATAAAAAATAAATAAACTGTAATCATACATTATAGGGCTTAGTCATGTTGGCAGAGTTTTTAGGTTGTACTGCTGCTGCCTTATAAATAGATTTAGAAGGCTGTAGTTTATACTAAATTTATAATTTTTAAATCCAAAGTAAATTCAGCTTGTGCTAAATATAATGAATGTATCTGTTTGAATGAGCCATATGTCTTTATCTCACTTCAACGTAGATCATACACCATTACAACCCTTTTTCTAGTTAAGTTGTGATTCTTAGCAAATGAGTTATGGAATTCTATTTAAAGCATATAAATACTTTTAGGGGGAAAACGGCATTTTCTATCCCAGTTTTCTTAACCAAGAGTTATACCTCGTATTTCATAAATTCTTAAAAGTAGAATTACAGGGATTGAACATGTGAATAACAATTTGAAGTACCCTGCCGGTGTAGTCCCCCAATGTGCTTATTCCAGCGAGGGAGGCAAGGAGCTAGGGAGGGTGGAAAGAAAGAAGGAAGGAAATAGTACACCCTTGGAAAAAGAGTTATAATTTCTCCTGGGTGGTCACAAAGCTAAGGAATTTAGCTTTGTGCTTAAGAAAATCTGTTGTCAGCTCTTAAGAGGTAGAACCCAGTCAGTCATGTGTAACCACAGCAGCCACTACAGGGCTGTAGATCTCAAAACATTAGTATGCAGCAGAATCATCAGGAGGTCTTGTTTAAAATAGATTGCAATCCCATCTCCAGAGTTTCTGTTTTCATAGCTCTGTGTGAGGCATCAGAATTTGCACTTCTGTCAAGTTCCCAGGGGGTGCTGATACTGCTGGTTCAGGGACCACAATTTAAGAACCACCACATTAGGGCTGCTCTTGCTTCTGTTGCAATGTTTTGTCATAAGTTTGAATTTCTAAACTTGCTTTTGATTTATTTAATAAAACTGAATCCATAAACAAAGTACAGTGCATTGTGTCAACTTGTGTGCATAAGTTAATTTGGATGCCAAAGAGAAAGATCCCAGTGAAAAACTTCCTCAGAAAATTTTTGCCCAGAATGAAACTTTTTTTAAGTTATGATAATAACCTCTCAGAAAGTACAGAGAAAAACAATCAAATACATGTTGCAACAAAATATTTAGTCTGTGTTCAAAATAGTTGATTTTTTTTCTCTTAGCATTGAGTAGTGAGTGCAACACCACTACCAAGGTCATTTCACTGAAATGAATAAATTTCAACTGAAATTTATTACTCAAGGTGCACACGCATTGACTTCCTCACCCAAGAAGTTTGCATTCGATGAAAGTTTGTATTCGATGAAAAACATTTGCTTCTCAAAGATACATTAATGTGAATTGTAAACCTTAGAATTAAAAAAATGTAAATATGTGACAATATTTGTTTATTTAATTCACTTATAGGACTGCATCAAAACATGTAAATAAGGACCTTGGTAATATGGAGGAAAATAAAAAGTTAGAAGAAAACAATCACAAAACAGAAGCCTAAGAGAGAGAAACTGTTCTAGTTGTCCAGGTGGGTATGCCATAGGAGCTTTATGGAAATAATTACTAGGATGTGTACGCCCTAGAAGATGAAAGGGAAGCCTTGGCCATGAGATGCTTCGTAACCGCAAACTTCTAGACAGGAAGAGTGGTTTTCAAAAATAAACTTTGATAACTCAGAAAGGTGATATAAAAAGAATATATTACCAATAGCCCTCCCCCATCTTCTGAAAATTAATCACTATCCTCTGAATAATTTTCTCAAACTTGGAGATTTTAACATTCAAGTAGCATTTTGTATTTAATGCAAAAAGTTTAGCTTAATTTTACAGATTGATATTTTGTTGGATAAGAGCTGATTCTAATACTTTAAATTTATTTTTAGAAGAAATTATAAAAATAATTTTAAAATATGAAAATTTTAATCAAAGAATTAAATACTATGTCAGTTTATACTACCAAATTTCAAGTCATTTTAATAAAAAGACTAACAAATATGTGTGTGTATCCACACACAAATACACATATTTGCATTTGACATGCAGAGTATGTGTGTATGTTTTATATGTGTCTGTGTAATGTGTATATTAGTTATAGATATATATTGCAAATATTTAAATGTAATAGCTTTATCGTGTGATTTCTAAGATAGTCTCTAAAGAGGTATGTTTTCATGGTATTGCCACTTGCAGTTTGAACTTTTCATTTTTATTTATGTTCTCTTGAGCCAACCAAACAGAAGCCATTTGGACAAATTATTCTGTGTGTCCTTGAGAAAAACTGTTACTGTAATTTACTCCTATGTTATAAAAATACCCAACACAGTAAAATCTTGGTTCATTATAAATAAACCTTAAGTCACAGATTTACTAGGTTTCTCAAATTAATCCCACACAGAAGATAGAATGCATCTTAACAACTGTAAACCATTTTTACAATCTGCAAGAGCTGAATGATAGGTTGAAAGAAGTATGAACGGGCTCCTTCCCTTAGCCTGCCTGCACTGACGGCCAAGCATGCAGCCTTCCTGCCTGATGGTTTTTTGTTTTGTTTTGTTTTTTCCTGCATCTTTTGGGTTCATTCTTCAGTCCTTTGTAAACATATATTTTACCTTCTCTTTTCTTCAAAGTTGGATAGAGTAACTTCTCAAAGGAAAACTGAGCTTGAAGACAATGTCCACAGAATAAATTGTGATTTGAAGGGATAAGAGAATTTTTAAACATGAAGAGAAACAAAGTGAAATATTTTCCTGAAAACCTTATAATCTTCATAAGTTAACCAATTTTCACAAAAAAAAAAAAAAGACTCGATCATTCCAAAATGTTCTCAAAAGAAGTGTTTGAACATCGCCTGAGATTACAGATGGGTTCAGGGCCACTGGAGTTTTCTAAAAGTCTCCTGTGAAGTAATTCCTATCACTTTTAGTACAAAGCATCTGTTGATAGTGAAAAATGATTGCTATGGTACCTATCTAAATTGTGGTTTTTTCATCATTTCAGAGAAAATAACTATATAGACCAATTGAAGCATGAACGTGGATTGTATTTAAGACATATACAAAGACATTGACAGCAATTCATGGTTCAAGTATTAAGCAGTTCATTCTACCAAGCTGTCACAGGAATTCAGAGAATTATCTCAAGTAAAACAATGAAATGAAATTACAAACAATAACAAGAAGTTTGGGCAGCCATGAAAATAGGTCATATGTTGTATTTGGTTTGCTTTTTTTCTTCTGTAAATGTCTGCACTGAGGATTTCTTTTTGGTTTGCCTTTTATGTAAATTTTTTACGTAGCTATTTTTATACACTGTAAGCCTTGTTCTGGGAGTTGCTGTTAATCTGATGTATAATGTAATGTTTTTATTTCAATTGTTTATATGAATAATCTGAGCAGGTACATTTCTGATTCTGATTGCTATCAGTAATTCTCCCAAACCTTCTCACAAGCACCTAAATCCCAAAGGTGGCAGCTTGTGAAGATTGGGGGTATACACATTACCTGATTCAAAAACTGTGATTTTTATCACACGGGAGGGGGAGGCAAAGAGTCAGATTGAGAAGCTGGGTCGAGCTGACTCTCAGAGTTCAATCACACACACATATGGACACATACATATTAATAGTACTCCCAACCTGACAATTTTACCTATTCTGAAAAAACATAACATAATTTGGGTAGCACATACCTATAAAATCACCTGCTAGTAAATTATTTTCTGTCAAAAGGAAAGTCAAATCCATGTGTGAGAGAGAAAGTTTGGAAAACTCGTGAAAACATCCCCATTTTCATAGATCACAATGTAAATCACTGTAATTAAAAATTAGTGTTAAATCCTTTGGGTTATCCACTGCCTTAAAATTATACCTATTTCCTGTTTTAAAAAAAAGATATCAATCAGAATTGGAGATTTTTAACAGTGGTCATTATCAAAGCTGAGTTATTTTCCACAGAATATAGAATATATATTTTTTTCGTGTGTGTTTTTGTTAACTACGCTACAGATATCGAATGCACCTTGAGATAATTTAGTGTTTTTAACTGGTACATAATTTATCAAGCAGTACATGAAAGTGTAATAATAAAATGTCTATGTATCTTTAGTTACATTCAAATTTGTAACTTTATAAAACATGTTTTATGCTTGAGGAACTTTTTAGGGTGGTAGTATAAATGGAAACTTTTTGAAGTAGACTGGATATGGGCCAATAGCTACTTGTGACTAGACTTTTAAACTTTGCTCTTTAAAGCAGAAGCCTGGTTTCTGGGAGAACACTGCACAGCCATTTTTGTCCCAGGATTTACATAATTTTATAGAAAAAAATGAACATCAGATTTCCAAGCATAGAACTGTGTTCTTTCGGAAGAAAAGGAAAACTGGTGTTTGTTTTATAGACTGATAGAATAAACAATTATGAAGGCAATGAATAACAAATTGAAGATAAAGTCAGATGGAGATTAGGAATCATATTTAGCCACTTCTGCATTATTTAGAAACACATGTTATTGTACATTTGTAAACCGTTTACTGTCTGGGCAATAGTGCCTCAGTTTAATAAAAGCTTCCTGTAGTACATTGGTATGAATTAAATATATAAAATATCCTATTAGACTCAATGCTGTATAAAATATTATGGGAAAAAAGAAAATGCATTATTTTGCCTCTAAACTTTGATTTATTGAAGTTTTATTTGGCAGGAAAAAAATTTAATCTTGGTCAATATTTAAACCAAAGTGAAAGGGGAAAAACCAAAGTTACTTGTTTTGCATGGCAAAGCCATTCTGTTATCTTTGTAAATACTGTTATTTTTTTCTTTTCTCTTTAGAATTTTGTTAAAGAAATTCTAAAATTTTTAAATACCTGCTTTCCACAATAAACCATGAACACTAAAATGAAAGTACTTCCATATAAATATTTTTTTTCCTTTTTTCTTTTGGTGTGGGAGATCAAAGGTTCAAAGTCTAACTCCTAAGATATATTTGCAGAAAGAAATGTAACAATAGAAGAGAAGTTTATACTACGGTTATTTCTTGGTTTCCACTTACTATGGTTAACTAAATCCAAAACAGCTGTCAGAACCTAGAGAGCAGAACATGGGAATCTCGGAGCTCTGGATGGAAAGCATAAAGTCTGCCTTGGAAAAAGGAAACATTATTACCATTGATCAATAACTTTATCAAAAGAAAAAGCTTATTTGTGTAAAGGCAGCCATTTGCACAGCGATTTTCGGAAGGAAGATAATGCACAGTCCTCAATTTAACTCTTTGGCAACAGGAGACAGGTTTTGTGAGTTCAAGATTCAGTCCCTATCTGTGATTACAGGAATTGTATGTGGAAATGGATTAACATACCCGTCTATGCCTAAAAGATAATAAAACTGAAATATGTCTTCACATATCTCTCACAGCTGTCTGCCTCTTGTCTAAATGTGGATGTTCATATGTAGAAAGCAGTCATCTTTATCAGAGCCAAAAACTCATTGTGAGTCTCCATCTCTTTGGAGAGGGAATGCAGAAAAATGAAATTGTTCATGGCTTCCTACTGGGTCAGTTGGGCCACCTGAGCTAATCCTAGATTTCACCAGTGAGTGGTTTTATAATGTGAGTGGTTTATCTTCATTCATAGGATTATACTTATTGTGGGTGTCCCTTATGAGTGTCCTAAGAACTTATTAGGAAGAGATGCTTCTGTTTCTTCATTTCCACCATTAACACACCATTTAGCTTATTTGGAATTACTTAGGCATGGACGTTCGTAGGAATGCTTACCCTTCAAAAAAATACAAAGCCAGAGAAAGAAATTAATATGTATTTAGCTCATACTATATGGTAGAATTATCCATTCATTATCTTATTTAATTCTTAATAGTTATAAGTAGTATTAAATATTCCCCATTTAACAGCTAAAAACTAAGTTTTAGACAGGTTCCTTAATTCTCAAATGCATTAGGTTTTTAGTAGATAAGCTGGGCCTCAAACCAGATTTAGTTCTAAAAGTGATGTTTACCCCATGATACTATAGTTCCTAAACTTTTTTAATAAAGAAGTCCTTTTTATATTATATATAAAATTGGGAAATATTAATCAATGCATGAATTGATTATACCATCCATAGAGGACTATTCCAACATGTTCAAGTCATATTATCAATAATTGGTCAATACTCCATAATTTTCAACTGTATTTGTATTGTTAGACATTTTATTAGACATGATCTGTAGTCCAATGTATTCCTATTATATACAATTATGTGTTTAAAACACACATGTATTTAATATATCACATCACATTTTTAGACATGTATATTATATACTAAATGTCTTATATGAGGTGCCTATTGTACACATGCTTTATATTATTTCAGTTGAATCAGTTAACATAATACCATGGAAGGTGCCATCTTCATTTTACAGATAAAGACAATGTACATATCTTTGTCTATAACCAAAGACACTGGATTTGGTTGAGCCAGGATCCATGCTCAAGATGCTGAAATCTAAATTCTATTCACTGTATTTCATAGTCCTCCCTGTTACAAGAATATATTCCACCTATGCTTGGGAAAGCTACAAAAGATAAGTTTGCATTGAACCTACTTGTTTCCCCTGATAAGTAAGACCAGCCATATTCAAAGTTACATGATAAGAAGTATGTCAAAACTGTCTTGAAAATATTAATAAACTGCTAGTTTTTTTATTATATGTCTAAGGATTCAAATAGACCTAACTCTACTATTAAAAAAATCAGTGCAGTAGGTTTGGCTTTGCATGTACCATACTGTAACAATTAAAAGTACGTCATTAAACCTACAATGCACATTTCATATCTAAGCTTAATAAAAAAAATATATGGGAAACATAAGTCAGAAAACTGGAGCTCATTTTTTTTTCAGTACACTGTCTTCACATGTCTATTCATCATCTTCATTCTAATCCAATCTCTTTTTCTTCCCCAAACCTACCCTTCTCTCATTTTTCTTTATACATACTTCTCAAATACAAAAATATTCATTGGAAAATGAGCATTTAGGCATATGACTGCAAAAGCAGATTCAATTCTCAAATTATCAGCCTTGTCTCTTTTTATTAGTTACCTCTGGAAAGGTTTTACCCTGTGATGGTCAAACAGTTGAGTAAGAAAAAAGATAGTTACATCTGCTGGTGACATATGCATGCACACAGAGTGCACATACAGTATAATTTATTTTACCCCATTTTTCTGGAAGAGAGGACATAGGATTCACTTATCAGTAAAATGATTGTTTGAAGGGCTGCAAAATGTCAAAAAAAAAAAAGCAATTCTGGAGTGACAATATTTATATTTTCATGGAGGCATTTATATTACAAGTCCTAAGCACATATTACATCCACTAGATGCAATGAAACTTATATGGGTAAACCTAATTGTATGAAATCCATATCACCAATAAATAAATGAAGACATAAACACCATAGAGCCTCAAAAATAAACTAGTTGAGTCTTTGAGGAAACTTGTTTTATCAGAGAGCAAAAGTTATAACCTTCAAAAGGTACAGCATTTGACAAGTCTTGTCTGTAGAAACTAACAGCAACTCAAGTTTGACTATTTGTGAGATAATCACAATAAAATTTCAGCTCTCTCATAAGTATCTCATAAGTGTTTTTTTTCCCCAAGTGGGCCAGAATAAATAGAGCCTCAGTTAGCAGTTAAAATTGATGCCTTGAGTCACATGCAGCTGAGATGTTCACATGCAGCTGAGATGTTCACTTCCACAGAAATAACAATTGAAATTTGGGCATTCCTATACAATTCGTTGAAATTTCATCAGTGTGAAAAACACATTATTAGTGAAATAAGATGTAGTTAACTGCTTGAAAATTGATTTCACACACTCTCCCAAGAATGGTTTGTTAACCATTTTAATGGCATATTTCTATTAAAAAACATTTTATGCCTAATTATTAGAGTTATTGTATGCTAGTTATACCATTCCTAAAAACCCAATTTGCTCAGAAATTTGGGTTTATACACTGGGTAATAACTGCTAAGTTCCTTGTTCTTAGTTTCATTAGCATTGTCCACCAATAGTTTTAAAATAGTCTTTGTGTTAAGAAAGAAACATTACCTATTGTTGAATATGATTCCAAGAGGAAAGATAATTTTGTAAAGCACTTCCAGGTTCATTTACCGGAATAATCTTCTGTGACTTTTCTTAATTTAGAGAGTTTTGTTGTTCATATATGGTAGCTGCATTCAAGCTGTTTGAAAAATAGATTTCTGGTCACATTGGCAATACCACAAAAACAAAAGATAGCACTTTCCCCATATTCTTAATTGAAAATTACAAAAAATACTTATGGTGACTTTATTAGTCTTTTATCCTTTTGAGTTTAATTTTCTTTATTAAATCACTGAAATATCAGATATGTACTTTATAGCTATCACCACAAGATACATTTTATTATATATATTTATTTGTATATATATACTTAATATGTGTGTATATACACACAGAATATATATACACAAATATGTATATATATTGTGTGTATATACATATATGTATATGTATATATGTGTATATGTATATATGTATATAAATATATATGTGTGTATATATTGCGTATATATATGGATACACACATATGTATGGATATATATGGATATATGGATAACCACATATATATGTATATATATATATGTATACTGGTAATAGTATATGGAATCAGTACTCAAGTCTAAGAGTTGTGCTGATTAATTAATATTAATGTTGTTTCATGGGATTTCTGCAACATAGATGGAGTGGAATTTACAATGCCTCCCTAGCATCATCACCCTGTGACTCTTGGAATTGCACCAAAGAGAAACATAGTGAGGGCAGTAGGTGTTGGTTCAGTTCCATTATTCCCTACTCTTACTGTTTTTTGAAGTAGGATATGTATGTATATAAAGGTTGGGAATGGGAAATCTGCTTCTTAATTTCTCCTTTAAAGTGATTTTGTCCAAGTTTTAAATACAATAGTGAAATCATGTGATTGGGAGACGAGTAAAATAGCTTGTACCAAAACAGTTTCCATTCCTTTTAGAAAAGAAAGACCTGAGGTGGGCCAGTGGCACAATGGATACCATGTCTGACTACGGATCAGAAGATTCTAGACATGAAAGACCAGAATGGAGCAGCAGAAGTTTCCAAACAGATGAGCATGGGAAGCTATTCAGTTACGATTTGATTCTCCAAATTACCTTAAGTTTTCAGCTTTAAAGCATATATATTTACAATTGCAGTTGACTGAGCTTTTGCTAAAAGATGACTCCGTGTGATGAAGCATGTCAGCATTAGTTCACAGAGCCTTTGATTTTGTCCTTGGCTCTTATTTTTTTCTTAGGAGAAGCTACTGCAGCCATACCACAGTATAGGAGCTTTCCTTTCATCTCCTCTCAGAAGATGCTTCCTAAAACTAAATGCTTTGTAGAAAAATCTTCCCATTTCTTTCATGGTCCACTTATTGCATTAGTTGCCCTAATTCTTTACCCTTAACTATCTTCATACCTTTTGCATGTAACCTTACAGTTCTTCCTGCAAAAGGGTCAAGGCATATTATCCCATCCCTTAGTATAGTTTCATTCTTATGATTTACCTCGCTATTGTGTGTGGAATGACAGTTTTCTAGTTCTAAGTCTAGACCTCAAGCGGCCTACCATGTTTTTTCTTGTCCTCTTGAATTTCTGTTATTACCATGAGAGTGGAAACTGAGACAAACCTGCCCATGCTGGAGAAGGTTGGGGATACCTGGAACAGATCTGTACCATGTTAGGTGCCTCTGACCAGCCCTGGCAGAGCAGGCTTCCTAGCTAACTCACAAGCACAGAAGCAAGCCCCAAGATCACCCAAACCCAGTCTACGTCAGCTGTCAGTCAGATGACGCACAAATGTTTAAAAGCCACTGAGTTTTGTTGTTATGCAACAATAACGAACTAGGGGAACTGAGTTCCTGGTTGGCTTACTGGGTCAGGAGAATACCAGGAACATTCCTTTCACTAAAAAAATCAAAGACAATTTATTAAAGTCCCAATGATTAATCTTTTGAGCTTTTGAAACTGTCTCTTCTCTCCCGACCTTTCTGGGACAAGCATACACTAAACACAACCCTGAATTGCTCTGTGGTCGTAAATATACTTTGGCATCAACAATCAAGAATTATTTGTAGTAATGTCAGGTAGATTTTGGAGGCTTTGTTAAGTATATACATCGTATACAAGTCTCGTGGCAGCCTGGTCACATTGTTTGCTCTGCCTGGCTCTTGCCCATATTTGTCCTTTCTCATTGCTCAGAAAGTTCAGCATTCAAGACAGGTCCAGATAATTGTTCTTTCTGTATGCCCACATAATTACATGCCGATGCCTTTCCCCAAATTAGAAATTATATTCAGGCTAGATATTTCGCTGACACCACGTTCCTCACCAAATGTCAGAGTCTCTTTAAAAATATTCTCAGCTCAAAGGCCTAATTAGGTTTTCAGTAATTCATGTCATTGGTCATTAGGACACTCACACAAGTCAGCAAGCACTCAGGTGCCCGGGTAGTAAATCGGAACATGAATCTTAAAGATCACAGGCAACATCCTGAAAGAAATCAAAAGAGTTTCAGCCCTGCTTTCACTGGTATTTTCCTTTTACCTCCATATTTCAGGACTAGGTTCTCTAGGGTTATCACTGCTCAGCAATAAGGTTCAGTGTAAAGAGAGAAAATCCTGGATAGTCTATTCAAATAGCAAGCAAGGGAAGAGTTACCTACGGGTCCACTCACCCTCACCGAGTTACCCTGCAAGCCACGCAGGTCACTGCTAACCACGGTGCCCTAAACAAAGTAATGGTGTGAAGGGAGAGACAAATGCTTTATTTTTTGTAGCCCTCAAATGGCCCAGGGCATTTTTGAGGGGCAGATGTCCTTATTGATTTAATGGGAAAACTGTAGTCTTTAAGCTTTGAATGGGCCTCTTTCAAATTAATTTTTTGAAATAACATTGCATTATAACATGATGTAAGTTATGATGAAGGGTAGACTTAGACTTTCGTGGGGAATGTAATGCAGTTTGCACACATTTATTTTTAATGATACATAGTTGAATGGACTTTGAAGTGAATGTTAGGATCTGCAATTTAGCAGCAGTGAGGCCTTAAGCAAACAACAACAAAACCCCTGAGCCTCAGTTATCCCATCTGTAAAATAGCAGCCATACTAATTATATATGAGCTGTTATCTTTAAAGAATAAAATGCACCTGTGAAAGAGGAAATGATTCTGAATTCCAGAATTGAGTGCAGACTGGAGATTATGCTGGGCGGGGGAACCCAATTCAACAGAGTGTAGGTTACAGAGATCTCCAGAGGCAGTTAACCAAAAAACAGTGTTTGCTTTTTCCCCCCACTCTTCCATTGACAAACAGTAGCTTTTCCCATGCTGGAAAAGCAAAATCTCTTAGAACAGCTGACTTATGGTAGCACCTGGTCTAGCAGCAGGGCAGTCCTCGTTCAAATGCTGGCCTGACTACTTGGGGTTATTCCTGAAAAATGTCTTCTCTATACATGAAATGGTTATCGTTTTACTTAAAGTCAGGTCTGGGCTGCTGTCAGCAGGCTAGATGACAATGTCAAGATTTGAAACAGACTAAAGGATCTCAGTACCCACTGCAGAGTATGCACGTGACACATGTGAGTTCATCTTGCTTTGTCCTTGTCTACTGCAGTTAACGGCACTGTAGATAGCGGTATCCCAGGACAGCTAAGATTAACAGTGATGTTTGGGGTGACATCACCTCCAATTCAATCAATCCAGTTATTTGCTTCCTTTGTATCTTAGTCTGTTGCAACCATGTGATCTGGTATGCTGTATTGGAGAAGTGTAATAATAATGGTAGCAGCTGCAGTAGTAGTATTGGTGGAGGTGGTGGTGGTAATAATAATAATAATAGGGCCTTCCTGGTGGTGCAAGGGGTTAAGCACTGCACTGTGAAGCAATCTGCAGTCTCTGCAGCACGAGTTTGATCCCCGGCGGGCCAGGGAGCAACCCATATGGCGCAGCAGACCTCTCCTGTCTCACCCGCTGCTCCCCTCAGCAGTGTATTTCGGTCAGTCTGCCTGTTCTGTTTCCTGCTCTGTCTCTGGTGAATCCTCTCACCCCCCGCATCTCTGGCCTATACCCCAGCTCTTGTAGAAATAAATAAATAAATCTTTTTTTAAAATAATAATAATAATAATAAAAATAGAGACAGTTTTAAATATCCTCCAAGACCAAACATTTTGAAGTCACCAGCAAACAAGACACTTCCTACCTTTTTCACCATTCCCATATTCCTTAGCCATGCTTCAAGTCTGTAGAGTAGAAGCTTTAGATACTAAACAAAGATGTGTCAGGAATAAAAAAAGTAGTTACACCTCATTTCTGTGCCCAAGTCTTAGAGAACAAAATGAAAAAGAAAAATCTTACCTTGTGATGAAGATTGAATTGTCGATCAATTTCTTTGACTGGATTCAGTTACTAAATGAGGCTGTTTTGTAATTTCCAGTGACTATGAAAATGTCTATTATCTCTCTGTTAACCAAAAATTCATGAGCCTCATCAGTTTTCTACCTAGAGCCAGACAATTTCAAACAAGGTTCTTTGTTACTTGGGAGTCTGGTTCTTTAGGCTGAACATAAGTGCATGGACAATACAACAACCAAAACAGTTGTTAATGTTTGCCTCATATTACTTTAATACTGAGGTTTAACAAAGGAAAAATGGTTCTCTGGGATATGAACTTCATAAGTGTCATGAGTTAGCTGCAGAAAAAAAGTTTCATTCTTTCTGTTCCTTCGCCTTTCCTCTTTTGTAAGTCTCACACACACTCCCCAGCACAGGGTCTGCTACACAAATGATCTGATCACCACTACAACTAATGAGAAGGGCTTTCTAGTGTACACAGTTACAAATTTGATTTTGTAAACAAATCCATCTTCTCTTGTGTCCTGATTGTTAACTTTGTAAACAGCCCTCTAGAATCCTTGCAATTACTACCACTGATAGTGGACTCAAAGAATTTCAGGTCATTGATCTAAATTAATGCATGGTCTGATTAGAGAGCAAATTGCAAAGCAATTCATCCTTTAAAGAATCTTTTCTAAAATTAAAATAACACGTGGTTAGAGTATCATTTCCTTGAATTTCCTCTGCATCCCCAGACAATTAACAATTAATATGCAAGGACAATCATTCCAAATGCAACATTTAATGCCACTTCTCCCTGAGAAGCTGGCAATTTTAATCCCTTTATTATTAATTTGATGAATGCAAACTACTGTATGTGGCAATGAAGGAACAGAAGCAAATCAAAGTTAACACATTGATTCATTTAAATTTAAATTGCTTAAAATGATATGCCTTTTAGCCTGTGATACCCAGCAAAGGAAAAAAAAAAAAGTATATACCCTGTACAAAATAATAGTTTTGTTCCTAGATGAGGAAAAATTTTCAGGAAAAATTTTCAAATTCAAAGAGAGTGTGCATTCTGAGATGTTATGTATTCTCTGTGGATTTGAAAGAGGAAAAATATAATCCATAACACACATGAATGACAGCAAAATAATTCCAAAGGCAACTCAGTTAACCAAGAACTCATGTGCTAAATGAGAGGGTCATCTGGGCTGCGAACAACACCTTAGAGAAATAGAACCAAGATAATTTTATAAACCTCATTTATGTTTCATTTTCCATGCTGTTGCCCTTTTTGCATTTCCCTGCTCATTTTAGGCAGAACTTTTTCATCTTCACCTTGAAGAACACATGACATTCTCTAGAAGATGGCTCCAACTGCATTTTTATTTCAAAGTATAATACACACAAATACCAACATATGTACACACATAATGTATTCATGTAACCTGCAATTAAAGAATTTGAAGGTCTGAAAATTAATTTCTTTTTTTTAAGATTTATTTATTTATACAAGAGCTGGGGTACAGGCCAGAGGCATGGGAAGTGAGAGGATTCACCAGAGACAGTAGGGAGCAAAACAGGTAGATCTACTGAAGTACACTGCTGAGGGGAACAGTGGGTGAGACAGGAGAGGTCTGTTGTGCCATGTGGGTAGCTCCCTGGGGGCACTGAACTCGCGCTGCAGAGGCTGCGGATAGCTTCACAGTGCTGCGCTCAACCCCTTGTGCCACCAGGGAGGCCCTGACAAGTAATTTCTGAAGAGTTGTTACTAAGAAAGAAATACATTTTTATTTCAACTCTGTTGGCTCACATATGATACTGCACTTATAAAATGTTGGTCCTTTCCCTACAATTATCAAATGTTACTTTTTCTTTAAAAGTTTTCTTTAAAACTGAAATGCAGTTTTATGAGGGTAGGATCCTTGTTTTATTCTAATGACCTCCAAGTGTCTTTAATCATGTCTAGTTCATTATATACACTCAATAAACATGCATAGGAAAGAAAGTTGGGAGAAGACAGGGAGAGGGGAGATTGCCCTGGCCCTGTAGTGCGTGAATAACCCTAGAGAGCACTGAGCCTGGGCCGTCTGCTCAGGACGCTAGATTCTGTTTCCACATACTTGTTATGCTGAAGCAAATCTTTTTTTTTTTTTTTTTTCCAAACTAACATATTCAGCTATCCTGTGGCCTGCATTTTTCTTTCTCACATTTCAACATCTCTATAATCAAGATACAAGTTATGCCCAATGGTGCCTAACTTTGCCTGGCAGTCATCAGGATATAGTTGTCATTTTATAAGAAAATAGGAAAAGCTCCAGCCCTGACACCTGCAAAATTAAATTTCAGTCCATTAGAGGGAAAATCCAAAACACTCTTTCACCCATAGGATACTAGCAATTGTAGAAGTTGAGGAGGGAATGAATCAGATAGGTTGAGTGAGTTAAAACTGGAACTCAAAGATAGGTTTTGCATTATAAGATGGACTTATGAGACCAGAACCTATGGACTCTACTCTGGATCTTGAAGTTACTATTGAAATAAACTGCTGGACTCAAGAGAGAGTTGCTTCTGGTCAGAGCAAAACATCAGCAAACCGAACTTTATGTCCCTAGAAAGGCTCCATTTGATGAGAAATACAGTCGGTCCAGTCAGCCAACCCCCAAATTCCAAGCCAGCTCCGGGCTCTGCACTTAATTTCTTCTTCCTTGATCTTTCTAAATAAGGTCCGGTCTGTAGCCCCAAAAGATAATGCTGTTTCTGATTGGCTGCTTCTAATGTGCTTTAAAACTTACTCATACCCAAGGTCCCTCTGGAAGAGTGTTCTAGTCCCATGAGGAATGTCCATCATCGCCCCAAAGACTGTTCTTCCTTGAACAAAGGACAACAAACTTGCTACTAAATTGTTTCTGTTGTCATTTAAAAGTACCAAAGAGGACCTCCCCGGTGGTGCAGCGGTTGAGCGCTGGGTTGCGAAGCTGCCCGCAGCCTCTGCAGCGCCAGATCCCCAGCCACTGGGCGAGGGTCCCACATGGCGCGCAGACCTCTCCTGCCGCCCGCTGCTCCCCTCAGCAGTGTACTTTGTCAGTCTGCCTGTTCTGCTCTCCCCTCTGGTTCTGGTGAGTTCTCTCACCCCACCTCGCTTCTGACTGTACCCAGTGCTTGTATAAATGTATAAATAAATCTTTAAAAAAAAAAGTGTCAAAGAATGTGTGGGAAAACACTGATGACTGAATTGAAAAGCTATGTGGAAATGTCATTCTCTGAATGGTAAGAGAGTTTAGGAAATCTTAAGTAAATAGTTTGCTAATATTATTATTATTATTAATAGTGACACAATTCAAAATGATGTTTACACAGCACTGGTGGAATTTCTTTAATACATAGCAAAATAAAATTCTAAGTAACTGTAGGTGATAGTTTAATTGACAGCATTTTTCTTTTCGGTACATAAAATGATTTTCCTACAAAGAAGTCAACAAAATATAGTATATGATAAATAAATAAGCCAAGGACACATCAGAGTTGTTCACATTACATAGAGAAGTATAATACTCTCTTCAACGAATTTGGTATTCTACAGTTGAGAAAACAATGACACTGAACCTTTGACAGCTGCTCTGTGTATAATTGTTGGGTGCCCTTGGGGAAGTTTTTTAAACTTCCTTGAGCCCCAGGTTCTTCATCGGTAAACTAATGAAAATAACGCCTCCCACAAAGGACTGTTCTGAGAAGTAAATGAGTACAAGAAATCCAATGCCTGATCCCCAGAAGGCATTAATAAGTGATTGCCAAGATTTTTGTTTGTCTGCATTCCCCTCGGTCAAACATTCAAGGTCTTCCACAAGGCAGCCTCAGTGCCTATTATTTCTCACAGCAACGGCTAGCTCCTTGCTCCTCTGGATCTGTGTCCCGTGTAATGCTTTCCTCTCCACTCCTCTACTTACCAAACGTTTCCTCCCAAACAAAAGTACTTTATGGTTCTAAATTTAACTCAGTTGTCTCCCTAGTCTCCCTATGAACTGGTAGTTAAATTTGGATGCTTGGGTAGATTTAGTGCAATTACTTAGGCAAACTTCTCTTACAGGCCATTATGTTTAGGTCTTATTGTATCATATCAGGAGGCATGTAATGTCTGGTAGTCCCAGCTTTTATTTTTATTGTGAAATACACTGTAGGGTAAAGAGAATGTCAGGCTTTTCTGCCCTTCCGCCATCAGGAGAGATGATGGATCCTTGTCCTGAATGCATGCCTGATGGCGGGCACCTGGAATAGGGTGTGGGCATAGGTAGATGGGATTCAGCTGAGCTAAGACTGTGCTTTTAAGGGCGGCGTCACGGGGGGACGCCAGCAGCAGCAGCAGCAGCAGCAGCAGCAGCAGCAGCAGCAGCAGCTGAAGCTGAAGGAGAAGCCGAAGCAGAAGCAGCAGAACGAACGCCAGAGAGTCCAGATAGAGTAAAGACTTGCTGGGGGCTGGGAGGTCTGCCAGCCTCCCAGCCCCCCAGCCAGCACCCCTGCCTGCCCTATGCCTGGTGAACCCCAATAAAAGACCTGCAAAACCACTGAGGACTCTGACTCCTCCTTTACCCGGTCTGCATGGGATCAGAAAACCTGCACCTGTGCCCAGTCCGGCCCTTACATACACATTACATAAAATGCACCATCTTAACCATTTGTGAGTTGATAGTTTAGTGGTGTGTTAGGAAGAGAAAAGGGCTCTTCCAATCTCCCCCAGGAGGATGGCTGCATTTCTGCCACCCCGTAGTCCAGCTTGGACTATTTTTTCACAAGGACCAGATAAGGTCTGGCAGGTCTGGGAGGCCTGGGAAATGGCTTTTAACTTAGTTCCAATTAACCCGAAATCAGGTGGAGTGATGGGTGCAACATGTACATAATTAAGAGGACTCCTCCTCACCCAGATAGGAAAAGAAAAATGTAAAAACCTTCCTTCTTTATGGCTCAGGGCAACTCTCCTGCTTTCCTGAGACTGCTCACTGCCTCTCCCTGTGTCCTATCGCTTCCTAATAAACTTTGATGCTGGCTTCATTCTTTGCTTCAAGAAATTCTTTTCTCAAGAGACACTAATGACCCTTGGATGTTATGGTCCTCAACAGTATTAAATACATTCACTTCATCTTGCAACTGTGCCTGCTGTCCGTTCCCACAAGTCTTTTTCATCTTGCGAAGTGGAAAACTCATAATCTCTTGAACACTAATTCACATTCTCTGCTCCCATCAAACCCTGGGAACCACCATTACAGTTACATCTTTATGATCTTGGCTACTCTACGTGCCTCATACAAGAGGAATCTTACAGTGTCTGTCTTTTTGTGACTGCCTCATTTGCTCAGCATATGTCCTCAAGTCTCATCCACGCGGTCGCACACTGCAGAATGTCCTTCCTTTTTAAGGCCCTGTAACAGCCCACAGAATATATTTAACACACTTACCTAGTCCTCCTTCTGTGAACATTTTAGCTACTGTGAAAATATCTACTATGAATCTGGTGGACAAATCTCTCTTCAAGTTACTGCTTTTAATTCTTTTGGGTATATGCTCAATAGTGGAATTTCTGGGTCATATGGTAATTCCACTTTTAATTTTTTGAGGAATTGCCACTGGTGACAGCATTTATATTCCCACCAGTAGCACTCAAGTGTCCCAACATCCTCTCCAACAGTTGTGAAGTGGGAGTCCCCCTTTTAGTGATGACTCAATCTGGGGGTCAAGGTATTTGTCAGACCAACCATTTCATTATGAGGTTTCCCATCAACCCTTGACAGTTGCTTGTTTTATATTTGTTCATTGATGATCTGTGCCCAGTTCAATTGACAATTTGGAGTTGTAAAATGATAATTTTGTAATTAATCATCCTTTCTGAATGTATTAAAGGATATGTGTAAGGGGCAGGAAGGACACTGAGCAGGTTTTCTGATCCCATGCAGACCGGGGAAAGGAGGAGTCAGAGTCCTCAGTGGCTTTTGCAGGTTTTTTATTTAGATTACCAGGTACACACCAGGCAGGGGCGCTGGGGGGCTGGCAGGCTGGCAGGCCTCCCAGCCCCCAGCAAATCCTCACTCTGGGCTCTCCGGCCTTCTCTCACATTCTCTCTGCTCTTCCTATGTCTCTGCTTCTCTCTCGGTTTCTGCTGCTCTTGCTTCTCTTTCAGCTTCTCCTGGAGTCCCCATGACGCCGCCCTTAAAAAGCACAGTCTCAGCCCTAACTGGAATCACCTATTTCACCAAGAGTTCTAGAATATTTTAGTCGAAAATTGTATTTATGGAACACAAAAGTTCTCACTGCTGGATCTTTTCTGTGGATAGAGTCAAGAAATAAATACCTTTTTAAAAACAATTTCCAATTCAAATTTAAAATTACGGGTTTTTATTGAAACTTGTTTAGCTTTCTATAGGTATTGTTTTTCTGTTTTCTCACACTGCAAATCTCCTTACTACATTAATCTAATTACTTATTTTTATCTTAAATTTACCTATTGTAGCTTTAAAATATCAATGTATTTACTAGTAAAGGTAGTCACTTCCAGGTTTTTTTTTTTAAACTGAAATAACTTCTGTTTCTATGCTGTTATATAATCACCAGTTGTGTTCATTGGTTTTATTTTCATCAAAAAACTTTCTTGCTGTTGAATATATTCTTTCTTAACCACATAAAAATTTACATAGCTCAATGTGAAAATTATAGCAACAGTTCATACTTCAATCTTTCTTCTTCCTTTACCCAATAAATTCTTTCCTAATAGTTAATGATTTATTACATTTAGAAAATTTTCCTTCCATTTAGAAAATTTTCCTTCCATTATTTCTTTATGAAAAAAAGGTAGATAGAAATACACACACACACATGCATATATATAGTAATATTTTCATATTTCCTCCACTTCTTCGGAAGAGGCAGCACACTATACATTCCTGCTCCTGATCTTTTTCACCTGACACTATATGCTGGCAACCTGGCAATCAGTGCATGTAAGTTGAGATCAACCTCATTCCTCTTCACAGCTGTGTAGCATTCCATTCTGTGATCACACGTTATTGACACAATCACTCCCCTATTGGTGAATAGATCAGTTGTTTACAATATTTTGATAACATAAATTGAGCTTCAAAAAATAGTTTTGTGCATACATTACTGCGTATTTTTTAAACCAGTGTATATCTGGAATATATTCAAGAAATGGAATTGCTGAATCAAAGAATAAATGTGTATGCATTTTTTTTTTTTGCTGGATATTACTAAGTGATTCCATCACAGTTGCACCATCCTTTAAACTCCCATTAGCAAAGAGTCCTATTTTCCCATTGCCAGTGAACTTGGCTAAACACTGCATTTTTTTGTCATTCAATAAGAAAAACATCTTAAGTTTTCATGTGAATTATCTTGTTCTCAGCAACATTAAATATTTTTTGAATTTTCTTTATAAGAACAGTCACGGAAGACACTGAACAGTCACTTAAAAAACAAAACAATCAGAATCCTGAACTTGTACTATCACAGTTGCTACTTGAAGGGATGAAGCAGTAGGAGTGGGTGGTTTGTAGGTGATAGAGACTCTCCCAGGTAGTGGCTGATCATCTCAAGTCTGACTTTCACCTGGTGAAGGTGGGCGACCCCCACCCCACCCCTCGGGCAGGATGATCAAGTCCTGCAGGTGGGACTTTACTGCCTCAGGCTTCTCTAAAGGCAGTAAGGGTGCAGGGCTCGGTCTCGCGCAGGCGCATTAGCGGGAGTGCCACCGTCGGGTCAAGCTGCGACTCTGGGCGCTGCTGTCCCAGCAGGAGCCCCTGAGCTGCACCAGCGCTGGCAGGGCGTGTCCAGCCCTTGGTCAAGGTCCACGCCAAGGTAGGTGAACGTGCAGAAGGTCGGCTTCCTTTTCGACTCCTTTGGCATTCATTTTCTTTTCTGGGTTGCTTTTTCTCAATTGTGCATATTCTTTGTGTTGTGGGAATATTGTATTTGTGGAGAGTCTCCAGGTAAACTATATATATATATATGGGGGCGGGGGTGGAGGGTGGTTGGAAGAAACTGACTTGTGTTCACGCCAAGGTAGATGAACCTGTGAGTGGTGGGCTTTTTGACTCCCCTTGCCTCGTTTGTTTCTGGGTTGCTGTCTTCTCAATTGTAGATATTTTTGTTTTGTAGTAATATTGTATATTTCAAGAGTCTCCAGATAAACTATTTATATATACTAGTTTATATATAGATATATGGGTGTGGTGGGGGAGAGAGAGCAAGAGAGGCTGACTTATTTTAAGGAACTGTCTCATATGACTGTGGAGACTTGGAAGTTTGAAGTTTGTGGCGCAGGCTGGCAGGTTTGCAATCCAGAAAAGAGTTGATGGTTAAGTCTTCAGTATCAAACCTACAGGCTGGAAACTTGAGCATAGTTTCTATGCTTTTGTTTTGAGGCAGAGTTGTTTCTTTGGCGGGGGGAAACCCCAAAAAACCTCATCTAAAAAACAAACTGTCTTTGCACTTAAGGTCTTCAACTGATTGGGTGAAATCCACCCACATTATGGATTGTAACCTGCCTTACTCAGTCTATTGGTTTATATGTTAATCACATTAAAAAAAAACCTTCAAAGCAATAGTAAGACTGGTATTTGACACCCCCCCCAAAAAAAATGGAGCCCTGGACACCGTAGCCTACCCAAATTGACACGTAAAATTAACATCACAGAGACTGAGGATGTTTTCCCCAAACTGCCAACTATCTCAACATATTCTAGCTCAAATTTTATACATAAGTATCCAAATATTTGTTAAATTGACATCTAATTACAAATATTTTAGAAAGCATAAGATGTCTACTGAGAATAATTAAATCTTATTTTTTGTGCATTTCAATTGAAATATCAATAATTTGTTTATATAAAGGTTATTACTGAATAGTAATTTGAATTAATTTTTTAATCACAGAACTGGAAAATAAATGAAAACATTTTACATGTTCACAAAGACTTTTTTTTTTAATTTAATAACAAATCTGTCACAGGATGTTTCCACAAGAGGAAACATCCTTTTAATTCTTAAATCTATAGGTATGTGTTCTATGGTGGATGAAAATATTTGAAAATATGAGGAGTCCCATAAAGTAATCCATATATGTGAATTTCATCTCCCCTGAAATACACCAAGTTCCTTTTTTTTCCTTGGAAATAATTGTTTTTCCTTCTCTAACTCATGCAAGTGTCTAAAGTACTCTGCTTCAGGTCACAAGGACAGGGTCTGGCCAAGGTAGGCTGAACAATGTCCTTTCCTGGGACTTCTTAACTCAGAAAGCGAAACAGTTTCTGTTCCTGTCCAGCTCTGGTGATGTGATTTTCTGACTCCCTGCCCTCACCCCAATGTGTAGAAGCAGATCAGCTGAGCACACGTGATTAGTGCCCAAGGAAGAAGCAGAGCCTCTAGCCGACTAAACCCAGGGTGTATGCCAGGCCTTGGTTTCTCCTGCCCCCAAGGTACACAGGCTTCCTCCTGTATTTTAATCTCATAGAATCATAGGAGCACAGTAGTTTAACACATTGTTTCAGGAGATTCATGTGCTTTCTGAAGAAGCCCATCTTGGAACGCTTATCCGCAGTCCTCAAATCCAGACTTCTGTTCAAAGCTCTCCTTCAGTTCTGCAAATATCAATCTCAGAAGATCTTTACCCAGGAAAACACATCATCAGAAATTAGCTTTCATCTGATAGTTATCATGACTTTGCTGACATAATTCTTAGAACCACAATTCAATCAAGTAAACATCTTTGTTTTTTTTGGGTTTTTTTTTTTGTTTTCTTTTTCTCTAAACTTCTCCCAGAAGACCTGTGGGCTTCCACATGCCAAAGCAGCACAGCGCCAAGGATACCACACCAAAGGGGAAAGTACTGCTCTGATGCCCCATACAAGAGCATCCTTTCATTTACTAAACACATGTTGAGTGCTGCGTGTCAAGGATGAGGAGACTGAGATAAAATAGAGAAAAAAAACTCTCAGGAAGTTTCCGGGGTCACATGCCCACTTATAGTTGACCCATTCCCAGGGGACCAATTTTAGTGTAGAATGGAGATACCTCACTACCTGGGCTCCATCCACATCTGCATTTTGTCAGCATCCTCTTGTCCCTACCTCCACCCTTTTTGAGGGGAGTGGGGAGGAATCATCACAGTCTAAGACACAAAATCTTCCTTCAAAGAATTTCATAATTGGAAGGAAGAAGACAGTCATGAGGGGAAAAAATAGCTATGACAAAAATCATAATGTACCAAGATCCAAGCCATGTAAGAATGAGGAGGAAGAGGCAATTAATTAGGACTGGTGATTAAACATCTTTGTTTTATATCTAAAGACATTAAGCTGGAAAGGTTATTTTCTGAAGTGGTATGGCTTAACTAAACAGTATTTTTCTGGAGTTTTTCTCAAGTTGCTTCTGAGCATTATTGCGCTAGGTTGTTTTTATTTACTATTTTAAGTTACAAATTTGAAATTTGCCTTCCTAAAAGGCAAATATAATTTCATCGAAATGGGGAAGCATGTGCTGTTGGCAATGTAAAAATGTAATAGTGCAAATAGCTATCAAATGTAATTTGAAAAGAAAGTTTTAGATTGCTTATTTGCATATCACCTCACCCAACTCTTAAATAAATAAGCTGTGATGAATAGCAATAGCCTTGTAAAGCACTCTGAAATCAGAGAATCCTTAGGAGAAAAGAGCCATAGTAATAAGTGTCATTATAAATAATTAGAAATGCCTGTCACACATCTACCTTTAAAGGTTTGTTTAAAGTGACTGACATATAACCCACCTGGGTTAATCCTCCAGCTTCAGTTTAGTTTCTGCAAGAATCTGGTTATCCCCGGGAGAGTGAAACCCACAGAAGAAAACAAGAACAAAGCCCATGACTGTGTGGGAGGGCTTGGGTTTTTTTCCTGAGCACAAACATGTGAATCAGCCTTTGCAAGTTTGCATTCAGAAATAATTGAGACAGCAGGGGAAATCATGCTCCATATTATCTTGGAGTGGAACAACCTGCTCTCAAGAGCGCTGCTCCAGCCAGGCAGAGGGACAAATCCGCCACAGAGCTAAACAAGCCCTGGCTGGCTTCCCCGGCTGCCTGCAGCCCCCCACATCCCATCTCCTCTCTGGTGAAACAGATTTTCCTTTTGATCACGCAGATTCCACAAATGACAAATAACAAATCAGGAAATGTTAAAAAGATTAAGTAAACAAAGACAATAGGAGTTTGGCTTAGCCACCGCTGTGTTGTGACTGCCGCCCTCGATTCTCTCCTCTCTGCACAGATCTACCTGCACCTGCTTACAAAAGCTGCTTGTGTCCCTGTGTGACAGGAATGCAGCTCTCACTGTTCTCAGTGGCGTCCTTAGGTGGTGCAGCGGCTCTATGATTTACAGGGTCCCCTGCGTGCCCTGGATCTGGTTAACTCCCAATTCCTTCACTCCAGGGATAAATATTTTTTGTGTGAACAGATCGAGTACTCACCAACCTAAAATTAGCTCCTCTGAGTAGAATCCCTTGTGGCATGACATCCTCCCAGTTAACCTTGACTCCCCTGCTTCTCTCCAGCTTTTGAATAGTTGGTGGACACCGCAGCCAGGCAGGAGGCCCATCTTCTCTTTCCTTTGTCATCTGTCATTGAGCCTAAGCGGGTGTTTTGAGCTCAGTGTGGGCCCAGCAAACATTCTTGTCTGTCAGACCGCCTGAGGTCTGACAGAGGAGAAGGTGGTGTCAACTCATCTTCCCAGGAAAGCTCTGTTCTTTCTATCTGCAGCACCAAACACTGAGTCTTTGGAGGCACACAACTGAGGCATTTCTACAACGTGTGCTAACCACCTCCTTCTCTGAAGTTGTAACTCATTGGGCCACTTGAGGATAGAATCTTGCCATGGGGAAAAAAAGAACCCATCATGGACAAAGGGCACAATAGATACAGAGTAAGGACTTTTGTTTTTAACAGAAGGCAGAGCAAGAAGACACTAAGTGTAAAGGTATAGAAGGAAAAGTGTTAAAATGTTGAGCATCACCTAAGTGCTAGGCATTTTCCATCCACACATTCATTTAGGTATCAAGAATTCTTTACCAGAATGCATTATTTTCTCCTTTACATAGTTGAGAGAATTGAGACTTAACTGATGCAGGAGCCATGAAGGTAATAAATAAGGACGACATCTGGAAGCCCTTGCCTTCCAGATCACTCTGGAAAGACTAACACAGGACTCCCATTAGTATTCAAATCTCATGGCCAACCTCTCAATGGGAAGGAGAGGGGAAAAGGTTGTGGGAAGATATAAAAAGCCATGCAATAGCTTCAATCCATAAAGTGGCTGGAAATTTCCAGGAAGAAAACTTGCAAAAAATGTTAGGCATTAAAATGGCTTTAAAAATAAACATTTAAAAACTGGGCTATTTTAGGTGTGCAATTATAACGATCTCTTTGTGCTGTGTTAGCATGTAAAGTTGCTGGGAATGCAGTAGTTACGGATGTGATCTTCTTTGTTTTCATCTGGGGCCATATTTTGAATCAGTGGGCAGCACTGGTTCACATACTTTATTTCGGTTCTTTACTCCTCCAGAGAAATGGTCAGCTGACCGTGGCCAATAAAGCATCACTATCTGCTAACAGCATATTCCAGGGAACACTTGTGTGGCAGCCCACAGCAGCCACTGCTTGGAAAGAGATAACAGTTTCCATCAATCACTCAGAGTTGGAAGGAATGTCTGGGGCTACAACTCACTTATTCAAGTGGAGCATCTGGAGTGGAGATTCTCATAGGGGGGCCTTAGGAGGAAATGACAAAAATCATTGGCATCAATCCCGTCCTACTTAGTTTATATTCCTAACAACAATCCTCAGGTAAATGTTATTGCTCCATTTTACAGAGGAATAAAAGTAGTTTCTGGGTGGTTAAACAAGGAAGTATGGTTGTCACTACCTGATTTCAAAGCTGATATGATTCCAAGATCAGCTTTTTACATTATACCTCAGCTGTATAATTACATTATACATTACATTATACCTCAGCTTTTTACATTATACCTCATTATGTATAAATCCCATGGTTATGAATTGCCTTGGAGTTAGGCCATAGTAGTAGCCATAGTGGTAACAGCAGCAGCAGATATTTTTGAGATTTCCCCATGCTAGGCATTTTTAAAGATAAACTCATTTAATAAAGCAACTAAATGGTAAATAATTTTTGTCATTCAAGACAGGAATAATTTTGGTTTTGCTCTTCTAGAGGTTAGAGTTGTGTGCATGGAGAGCAGAGGTAGGAGGGGAGCGAAGAGATGACCTGTTGTACTGGTGTTAATAGTGAGGGGATGAATCTAGTCTCCATCATTGAAAACTAAACAATTGGAGGGTATTTTTTTCTTTAAATATCTACACATAAATCTGTGGGTTTATTTCTGGATTTTCTATTCGATTCCATTGGTCTGTATGTCTGTTCTTGTTCCAATACCATGCAGTTTTGATGATTATGGCTTTGTAGTATAGTTCGAAGTCTGGGAGTGTGATGCCTCCATTCCCTTTTTTTTTTCAGGAGAGCTTTGGCTATTTGGGGTTTTTTGTGATTCCATATGAATTTCATCAATAATTGTTCTATTTCTTTGAAGAATGACATTGAAATTTTGATTGGAATAGCATTGAATCTGTATATTGCTTTTGGAAGGATGGCCATTTTAATAATGTTTATTCTGGACCAAGAAGATGTGGTACATATACACCATGGAATATTACTCAGCATTCAAAAAAGATAAACACATGCAATTTGCAGCAACATGGATGGCGCCGGAAGGGATCATGCTCAGCGAAATAAGCCAGAAAGAAAAAGAAAAATACCGGATGGTCTCACTCATAGCAGGAATCTAGAAAACTTAAATAAGGGACCAGGAAAATGAATATAAGAAAGTGAAAATCAAAATCAACAAAAAACTATGAACCAGAGACACTTTTAGGGGGGCGGGGGCGGGAGGGGAGGGATTGGGGTCAGAATGGGGGGGGCTGCAATTGTATGGGGAATATAAAAATAAAATTTATTATTTAAAAAAAAAAGATCTACACATAAAAATAGAAGAACTGAGGTGCAGGCCAAATGTGTGGTGGGATGAGAGGATTTGCGAGAATGGGGAGTAGAACAGGTGAATCTAGTGAAATACACTGCTGAGGGGAGCAGCAAGCAAGAAAAGAAGGTCTGCTGCGTTATTTTGGTCAACTTCCTGATTGGGCATCAAATTCAGGCCTTAGTGGTGATAGCGCCGAGACTTAACCCCTAGGCCACCAGGCAGGTCCTGGAGAGTATCTTTTTAACCAAAATCTGTGGTATCAATGAATCTTCCAACTTGGTGGGTCTTGCTTGTCATGTGGGGCATTGATAGTTAATTCTATATGTATTTATTTATTTATTTATTTATTTATTTTGTTTACACCTGCACTGGGTACAGTCAGGAGCGCGGGAGGGTGAGAGAATTCACCAGAGCCAGAGTGGGGAGCAGAGCAGGCAGAAGGACCGAAGTACACTGCTGAGGGGAGCAGCGGGCGGCAGGAGAGGTCTGCGCGCCATGTGGGACCCTCCTCAGGTGGCCGGGGAGCAGCCGGGGATCGAACCGGCGCCGCAGAGGCCGCGGGCAGCTTCGCAACCCAACGCTCAACCGCTGCGCCACCAGGGAGGCCCCTCTATATGTATTTTTGGTCCTGTTTATTTTTTCCTAATGCTGGAGTATGTGCATAAACCTAAGATTCTTATTTATTACTACAGATTACATGCTTCTGGTAATATTTTAGTTCTATGTATTCACTTTGAAATATTTGAATTTTCTTAGGTTCATTTTCTAAGTCAAGAGTATTCACTAAGGACATATCTCCATGCATTTTTATTGACAAGAATATAGCACAAAATTATATTCTCCTCTGCTCCTAGCTCAGCCCAGCTCATCTTCGCAGCGGCAATCATTAGGTTCTGTGCATAGTTACAACCCTGGCTTTCTCTGCCTGGCAGGTGGGCGATACAGAGTAACTATCACTATTGTTACGCTTTTCTATGCTAGTTTAGTGTTATTTGCTGTTATGTCAATTGTTATCAGTTTAAAACTCCACCAAAGGTTATATGCTAAACTCAACATTCTGTCACTTATGCCCTAATTCTAGCAGCTGCCTTATACTCAGAGATAGGAACTTTGTTGAAGGGAAAAAGACAGTACCCTTCTAAGTCTCATTCACAAAATCAATTTTTACTTCCTTTCTCAACTTGCCCCTGAAACATGGATGCTGTGCTTAAAAGACTAATTGATCATTTTATTTCAATTGCACAGAAATCATATTGAGAAAGTGAGTAGACCTCAGGCCATTAGAGCTCAATACTTGGCAGAAAGCAATCTGCTTATCAATTAAAATTAGAAACTCAAATCCCCACTGTTTCCAATTGTCATGGTAATAAAGAAAAATATACTCTCAAATGGCAAAGTATTGACCACTAAATTCATTCTTATGAAACTGTATCTAATGCAGTGTTTATAGTATCAGCATTGCCAATTACTGTAGAACTCTGCTGACTCTGATGGCTAGTAATTTATATGTATTTCCCTTATCACAGTCTATAGGTTAAATATGACTTTCTAAGCAATAGATCTGGTTCCCCTTTCTACCACATACTTTACATGAAACCATTTTCCATTGCTATCATTTGTATAATTTAATAACTTTCCCCCTCATGCCATTCTTAAAATGTTACAAAGAAGATGGTATTTGGTTCATTAGCAGTGAAAGAAGGCAAAGAAGTCCAAACTACTTAGGAAAAAAAAGGGCAAGAAACCAGGACTTTCATGATTAAATTATTGTATCTCTTCTACATTTAATTACTATTTCCAATCAGCTTTCACAGCCCTTTTACTGTGCTCTGCATTGTAATTGTATCAAAATTAAGTCAAGGGACTGGTCCTGAAGGAGAAAAGATAGAAGCAGGTGTGAAAACTGATCATAATAAAAGGTCAACCAGGATCAATAATACATTCAGGGTTTTGTCAAAATGCAAAGGATGAAGGTGTTCTTTTTGACTAAAGGAATTGACGAGATTCATGGAGTAGGAGAGTCTGACTAAGAAATGAAAATAATTCAAACATCAAAGGGGCGGTTGGAATCTCCCTGCTAAGGGAAAGCTTTAGAAAATAAGGAGGGTGGGCCTCCCCGGTGGCGCAGCGGTTAAGCGCTGGGTTGCGAAGATGCCCGCAGCCTCTGCAGTGCCGGTTCGATCCCCGGCTGCTCCCCGGCCACCAGAGGAGGGTCCCACATGGCGTGCAGACCTCTCCTGCCAGCCGCTGCTCCCCTCAGCAGTGTACTTTGGTCCTTCTGCTTGCTCTGCTCCCCGCTCTGGCTCGGTGAATTCTCTCACCCTCCCACGCTTCTGACTGTACCCACGCTTGTATAAATAAATAAATAAATCTTTAAAAAAAAAAAAAGAAAATAAGGAGGGTGTGGAAATGCAGATGTCTTCAGGGAATTGCTATTTCTTTGGACCAGATGATCTGAGATGTTGGATTTTAGGATATGGCTCTGAAGAGTAGGGTTTAGCAGATTTTGAATAGTTAGTCTTAGATGCTGTGCTAATTACAAGAGCAGTGACAACAGTGACCAGTGACCAGCCTCACTTAAAAAAAAATAGACTGGAGCATTTTAGGTTCACAGAAAATTTGTGCAAAAAGCAGACTGCCTGTATATTCTCATCCCACCCCCACTCAGTTTCCTGTTAATATCTTGTGTTAGCATGAGTACATTTGTTACAATTGACAAACCAATATTGATAATTATTGCTGCCCAACCTTCAAAATCTCATTAGGCTTCTCTGTTGTAAATTCTGCGGGTATAGATAGATGTATAAAGTCATGTGTCCATCATTTTCGATTCACATACGTGGTTTTATTACACTAAAAAATCCTTCTGTTACCCCGGTTCATCCTTCCTTTCACCTAAAAACCTGGTATCGTCATTTTCCTGTCTTTATAGTTTTGCCTTTTCAGGAATGTCATATAGTTAAAATCACACAGTGTGTAACCTTTCAAACTGGCTTCTTTCACTTTGCTATATGTATTTAGAATTTCTCCTTGTCTTTTCATGGCTACTGATAGCACATATCTTATTTAAATATATTGCATGTTATGGGTATGCCACAGTTTATTCATCTGTTGAACATCTTGGTTGTCCTTTAGTTAAATAGTTAACTAATTTTTGGCAATTTTAATTAGAATGATTATAAACTATTACACTTTCCTTTTTGATGTAATTTTATAGTTCCTCCCAACAAGAGGTGATGTCTTTTTTTTCTCTAGCCCTTGAAACCAGGCTCAACATTGACTAGTTTGGGCCTGTAATCATTAAGAAACACAATGAGCACATATAGGACCTTGCCTGCTTGCAGATCTCTGAACTCTGCAACTGCATGTGAGGAAGCCGGGCCTAAGCTGCTGCTGCTGAGACCTGAGTCCTGACTAATAGCCCACGAGACCATCCCACATCCTTCAGCCACAAGCTGGTCTGTGAACTGACTTTAAATACTAGCAGAGATCAGGGCAGCAGGGACACACCAAAGGAACTTCTCGGCTAACCCACTCCACTCAGTAAATGGTAGTTATTTTGGGATGGTTTTATCCCCTGAAAGTTAACATACTGATTCCATGCTAAATATGAACTAGGATGTGCTTTATGAAAAATAAGTTAGACACTAGAAGCAATAAAATTCTTCAGGAAGTTATTGTCATTAGTCTACAGGAGAGATTGAGGATCCAAACTTTTGGTTGATCATTGGATAAATGGCATTCAATAGATGGTTACAGAGAAGATTAAGGAAAAGAACCTTTTGTCATGTCTTCGTGGAGTTTAATGCACCATTCCTAAGTAGGAAAATCTGAAAATATCAATGTACTATAAAAATATCAGTCACTTCGTTACTCATACTAATTTGTTTTTTGTGTACACATAGCTCCTTGTGTTAAGATGATTTCTACCTGTGTGAAAATAAACACTGATGATAACAAGATGTTATCTATAAAAATACAAAAGAAAGCTTGAAATGGCTAATACACTTTATCCCAGAAGTCAGCCTTGGATTGACGGAGGCCAATAAGGCAGGTGAAACTTGGTAGCATAAGAGCATAATGGAAAATGACAGTTGACCACTGGTGTTCTAGAAAGATGCTTTTGAATTGTCAAGAAAGTATCCTTGACAAGTGGCATGTGGATTGAGTCTGGCCACAGAGAAATCTTGGAGGTAAATTCCATTTATTTAAGCGAGTTCTGTTGCTGATGTGGTGACCTAATTAATGAAAGCCTACCCACTGGTCTCTGGATCAGACACTGGGTCTGAGAGTAGCTTAATCCTGAATCCCCCACTGCCTAGATCATCCTTTCTCTGCATGGGGTTGGCATGCTGCTACAATTAAGTAGCCACTCAAATGTCACCTATCACAGAGACCTTCTGTGACTAAATTCTAAAATGTGCCCCATTCCCGGTAGACAGACCCCTTATCCTATACTCTGTCATATTATAATTTATACTTCTCACTTCTGCTATATTTTTTAATATAACTTATTTTTTGTTACATTGTCTCCACAAAAATGCTAGCTCCGTGAAAACAAGAGTATGGTTCTTTGGTGTATCCCCAGGGCCTGACCTTGGGCACTGAAGATAAGATTTTGAAGGATTGACCAAATGAGAGAATAATAAATTAGTGAGTAAATGAGTTTGAGTAAATGGGTTGAGTCCAAATGCGGCAAGGTATGGAGCCCTGTTCTGCCTCCATCAGGAGTGGCAGGGGTCCTGGGGTTCAAGCCTGCCTGCAGGCCACTTCAGTGGATCACTCTACAGTAAGGTAAGGCAAGCAGAATCAGGAACTGTTCTGATGATTAATAAGTAATGATCAAAATTTACTCACCACTTTTTGATTCTATTGATAGTAAGACAGTGTATGAGAAGGTGTGTGTGTGTAAAGGGGTATACCTCCAAATAATTGATGCATGTGGTATTATCAATTTCATGATTCTCTTAGTTATGATCATTTAAAGATGGAGAAATAAGATATCCAGCTGTGGATGACAGTTAGCCCTATGTAATATGTTTTTCCCATCCACCTTAATAACAAATCAAACTTTACCTTGAGCTAATTGCCACTCAGGTTTCCAAACCACCCTTATAGTGAGACATGGATATATGCTAAGTTCTGACCAGTGAAACCCAGTTGGAAGTGTTGTGGAGGGACTTCAGAGAATGTTACCTAAAATGAGTTAACTTAGTTGAGAAGGCACATTTTAAGCAATATTCTATAATTTTCCATATAACCCTCAACTAGAAGGTGCTGGTTACAAACCCTGGAAATCAGCTGTTCTCCTGAAATATAACTAGTGTTGAGGATGACAGCCATATACTAGGATGGGGGGAGGGGCAGAAGGTAGAAGCTTGGTTCCTAATGAGTCCTTAGAATTACAATACAGCTCAAGACTGATCACCTTCAAGTAAAGGCATAGGTAAAAGTGAACTTCTGCTCTGGTGGGTGGTATATGCAACTGAATATTATCCTAATATGCCTGGCCCTGATAATTATAACAAATAGATTATTAAAGGAAAAAATATTGAATATATTCAGAAAACATGAGTTCCTGTTTTGGTTCCCATGACAGTTGTGATGCAAATTCTCACAACTGAGAATTTAATCATTCTGAGACTCTATTACTCCACTTTAAATTTTGGAAAAATAATGAATACTTGTAAAGTTGCTGTGAGAATTAAGTGTAAAACTTGTATGTAAGTGTACCATATATTTCAGAGAATTAATTAATTTATAAATATATTAATAAATTAATAGTCTTGTGGGGAGAAAGCAAGTCCTTGCTTCTGCTGACCTGTAAATATTTGCTAAGAAGCAGCCTATTATTGTCTCCTTATACAACTTGATTGATGATTACAAACCACCTTCTGTGTGTAGTAAGTCAATATTGGATACTCTGGTAAAATGAAATACATATGATACCAGTCACCTAGAATCTAAATATAAAAGAGAAACTTAAATTATGAATTACTATTGTTATGGATTACTATTGCCGACACCCCTTCCCCCTAACACACACAAATAGACTAAATGTTGTTAAGTACCAAAATTAGTTTTGGCTTTTATCCATTACCAATCCATATCTGGCTAACCCTTATAATTCCATGGAATAGAGTGCTGAAGAATCTGAGAATCTGCTACTTATTTTTCTGACCTTTCTTATGCAGGAAGCCTATCAGATCACATTTGAGAGTGAATTTGGCAAAATTATACATTAACCTAAGTCTCCTCTGTTGCATATAAATTTTTTTAAGATTTATTTATTTGTGCATACAAGAATTGGAGTACAGGCCAAAGGTGCAGGGGGTGAAACGATTCACCAGAGTCAGAGTGGGGAACAGAACAGGCAGATGTTCTGAAATACACTGCTGAGGGGAGCAGTAGGCAAGACAGGAGAGGTCTGCTGTGCCACGTGGGTCACCTCCCTGGCCAGGGAGTGAACTCATGCTGCAGTGGCTGTGGATTGCTTCACAGTGCTGCTTGTGCCACCAGGGAGGCCCCAAATTTTGTGACTAGTACCTGGAAAAAAGAAACTGGTGATTAGTAAGAAAAGAGGTAATACGGATGGCAAATTAGAAAGAACTCTTTTCTTCATGTGTCCTTTCAAGCAATAAGTGGAAAGGAATAAGTAGTGCCTAAACCTTAGAATTATACTTTTGCTTTTGGGGAAAGAAAAATCAGAGGTGGGTTGAGAAGTCACTAGCACAGTGTGGTCATCATAAGTGTTTACAAGTATTTCCAGCTCCCCATCTTCCGGGCACAGAGTAATATGCTTTTTGGTCTCTTTATGGATGTGTGATGATGTTTGAGGAGAAGGTATTTATCACTTCTGAGCTTAAGCATTCAATTATTGTTACCAGAGTCCCCAGAATTTCCTTTCTCTTTGCCAGTGTGACCACCAGTGTTCAAAGTGGCAGTTGCTTCCTCAGACTGGATTCTGGAATTTGGTGAAAAAGAACAAAATCCCATCTGACCCACAATAGAGATGGAGCTGAGCAAGAAATATGTATTTTTTCTGTCACTGAAATTTTGAGTTTCTTTATGACTACAGCATAATCTAGGCTTTCCTGATTAACCCACACAATATTAGAAAGTTATCCTATGTCTTGGACAGGACATCAGTGGAATGATTGAAAGTGATAGAAAAATATATATATATGCATATACATATGCATATATATATATATGATTGAAAGTGATAGAAAAAAATATATATATGTATCTGGTTATTAGTCAACATTTGTTTTACTAGTTATGTGATGCTAAGTTAAAATGCACAGAAAAATATTTTAAAAATTGGCTATTTACTGGGCCTCCCCAGTGGCGCAGCGGTTGAGCGCTGGGTTGCGAAGCTGCCCGCGGCCTCTGCGGCGCCGGTTCGATCCCCGGCTGCTCCCTGGCCACCAGAGGAGGGTCCCACATGGCGCGCAGACCTCTCCTGCCGCCCGCTGCTCCCCTCAGCAGTGTACTTCGGTCCTTCTGCCTGCTCTGCTCCCCGCTCTGGCTCTGGTGAATTCTCTCACCCTCCCGTACTTCTGACTGTACCCAGTACATGTATAAACAAAAACAAAACAAACAAACCAGCAAACAAATAAAAATAAAGCATGCCTCTATTAAAAAAAAAATATATAAAAAAAAAAATTGGCTATTTACTGACTTCACAGAGGAATGGAATATAGGGCGATTGTTTTCTTTCCTGAACAAATGGGAATGACTGTTAAGTTGCTCTGTACCTAGAGAAAAAGGAAAAGGAAGAATTAGAGCAAAACTTGAGGATAAGAGTGTTGGGGACACCAAAGCCAAGGGAGCTTGAAATGTTGGGTTCTGGAAGAGTTGGAGAGGAATGATGTGACTGTAGGTGAACTTGAAATTTGGAGGTAGAACTGAGGAGTCTAATAACAAATTGTGTTTTTGTGGGACATGCAAATGCAGCCCTTTCTTTTTCCTATAGTCTTTGCTGAATGCCCCAAAGCAAATTTAGTTTCACAACACCTTGGAAACTTACTAGGTTTTACTAAAATGTTGATGCCTGCTTTGAAGTAAGTATAAGATAAGACTTATAGTCCCCATGGGTCACAGACATAATTGGTAAACAAACATTTTACCCTTCAAGCACACACATTAGTCTGTGCTTTGGAATCACACTGGGAGTTTCTTGCAATTGAAAAACATGAGTCAAAAGACTTATAACCCAAAAAAGTTGTCAAAGCTATAGGAGAGAAATTTATAACTACCCTTGTTTAGAGTTTTCAAGTATATTTTTAGAAAAACTTAGGTCATTTTCCTTTTTTAAATTTTTTCATTGAATTTACATTGATTTACAACACTGATCATGCTTTCAATGAAAAATAATTGGTAAACATTGATGGTTTTCAAACAAGCAGCAGCTAAAAAGGTAGGCAGGAAGCCAAGCAAAGGAGTTTTCTGCTAACACCATCAATCCCTTTCAGAGTGTCTTTTCTGTATTTTAAATATTTAGAGTTCCAGATAAGAATTTATAGGGTTTTTAAAAGAAAAGCCTTAAAAGTTCAGCTTTGGGTGGAGGTTTAAATACTCCTGTATGTACTATATTAGGAAAAAACAAACAAACACATAGTCAATGATATCCAACCTAACCTCGATTTCAAATACTACCTTGCTGGTCTCATCTGAAAATCTCCCTGGACAGAATCCTTTCCATTATTTACCCCCAGCCCCATTCAACCCTACTTGTCATGAAGGCCCCTCTTTCTTTACCTCCAGACAGCTGCAAATGTGCCATGCTGAATGCATGTGCTTAGATAGCTTAGGCATTTATCCTGATTTCTGCATCCCCCTATAATTTCTGCTTACGATTTTCATTGCACATTTGGAGTTTTTACTTTCATTCCAAACTTGGTATTCTCCCACGTTATCTCTGATTTCCTTCACTTTTGTGAGTTGTCGGTGAATTTGTCAAAAACAAGCCCCCACGAATTCAGCTACCCCATCTTCAATTACAGAAATAAAAGTCAAAAATTTGTGTTGAAGTATAAATGAGTTATCAGTCAGTTTGTATGTGTGCTTTATGGCTCAAATTGGAGCACTGAGAAGGAATTATTCTGTGTTTAAATTATAAGCTATAACCTCTCTCCAAGAGAAATAACAATAAATGACAAATCTTCCAAACCTTCCAATAAAGGACATCTGGAAAGCAGGCTGCCAATTTTCACTCTTCAGCCTATCCAAGGGAATGTCCTTATAAAGTGAAAATGTGAATCAAGAGAAAGAGATGAGTGCTTCAGGTGTTCTGTGAGTTTCAGTCACCTGCTTATGCAAATTTCTTATGCTTTAGGAGGTGCTGAAGCCCAAACTCATGTAACTATTTCCATTGGATAATGAACTGTTGCACCATATGCCCAAATATGGCTCAGTGGAGTAGCTGACAGTGTAGGATGGATGCTTCAGGTTCCTGGTCACTTGTTCTATAGCAATTGATATGTTCAGTCTCAATCAGGACTAGCAAAAATCCCAAGCTATATCTCATATGCAGAGTAGTTGAATAGAGCATTTTATTGCTCAAAATTCTGAAACACTCAAATGGAGGTTTGTGGCAGGCTCCATTTAGCATTCCAATATCCCACAGAAATTTAAGCATCATTAGATCAGCTGGGTGTTAAGGCTCATGTGATGGAGTGCTTGTAATGCAACCTGGAAAAGCTGGGGAGCCTTCTCCAGGCTATATTTAAAGTTGCATAGTCAGAACAGCATATCCAACAATTTGATTTATGTTCCAACCGAAAACAAAGAGCCCCACTAAATACTTAACCTCTTTCTTTGTGTAGTACAATGTGCATCAATTGGCATTCCTTTAAAGGGTGTAACATGACTGAAAATGACACTAAACTGGCATGTCCTTGAATTTTCTTAGGCGTTATCTTCCATGAATTTTTCTTCTTAGATATTGTGTGTGTTATGCTCACAAGGTCCAAAATGCCTGATGTCTTCAAGGTAGAGAGCAGTGTAATATTCAGATCCCTGCAGATTTGTTTATGCTAGAGTACCAAAAGTTTAACATAGATATGAATCAAAATTGTGAAAAATGTCTCTTCCAGGAGAAAAAAATGATTCTAATGGTCCTGGCTTATTGTTATTTGAAAAACATTTTCCACCTCAATGACCTCATATCAGCTGCTACATGTTTTGTTGATTTGCTCTAGTCAAGTGTGAACCATATAAATAAGCTCCAATTGATATTACCATCTGATCTGTTAAGGCATTCTAATATCACTCTTCAAAGCCCATCTGATTTTTTCGGTGATGAAAAATAGGAAGTTAAATGAAAATGTGAAAGGGACACCACCAGTGTTCATTTGCTAGGGTCACTCTAACAAAGTACCACAAGCGGGTTGGCCAAAAACAACTGCACTTTGTCATCTCACAGATATGGAGGCCAGAAGTAAAAAAAAAAGGGTGTTGGCAAAACCATACTTGCTCTGAAATTTGCAAAAGCAAATCTTCTCATCTTCTAGCTGGTGGTGGCCATCAGTCTTTGAGATGGCTTTCAACCATAGTTTTCAATCCTTAGCTTTCAACCATATAAACCAACTTTGAAAGAAAGGAAGTTGTTGATGGTGGAGGACTGTGGGGGCTTGGTGGTGAGTGGGGTGTAGTAACATACATTTGAAGAAGTGTGATGTTATACCTCTGAATTATACATAGTGTAAAACAATGTTATCTAAATTTAAAAAGAGAGAAAAATAATTTCAAGCAATTATATTAAGCTCTCAGGACCTAACCTTGTTTCAAAAAAGTTATCTATCAAAATGTATTACCTATTTGTAGTAATCTTCTGGGAGATCTATAGGATGCTATAGAGGGAATATATAAAAACTCTTCTGTGAAAGTTAGAGAAATGTGTATTAGTCAAGTCTATATCCAGTGATGGATATAGAAAGGTATTCTAGGTATTGCAAGTAGAAAATAATTTATCATATTTTATCAAAACATTATCAACTATCAGGTACACCATTATTTCTAAGAAATACAAATTGCTATTAAACTATTCCAAAATGCCAAAAAAAATGATCTCTGGAAAATCAAAAATTAAAACATTGTGCCTAATCTAAAATTTTGTTCCTTCTAATGCAGAATCTCATTACTCCATAATTGCATATATGTTCTTCAGATTGATGCCAATAACAAAATCATAAAAATGTTTCTATCCCATTCCATGTTGGATTTTTGTTTGGTACCTATAGCTGTTGGGCCTGACTATTCTAGGTCAAGAATCAATAAGGTTGGGGACAGTTTCATAGGGAGAGGTAGTTTTTGCTTGCAAGTTATAGATTACACAAGGCCTCAGGTAGGACTCCAAAGTAGAACCAGCCTCATAAGATAGAGATCAAGGGCTGCCTCTAGCTGAAATGGGAGGAATAGTAAGTATAGAGAGCCAGAAGATTCAGTTTCCTATGAAACCACCTGTGTATATTCACTACAAATGTAAAGATCTAGTTCTTTCTGTTTTAAAAAAATCCACTAATATATATGAGAGACTTGATGATAATACTTCCATCTATATTTTAATTCAGTAACCTATATGATAAGACTGTGCCTTTGTTGTTGCTGTTGTTGCTGTTTGTTGCTGTTGTTGTTGCTGTTTGTTGCTGTTTTTAAGCTATGTTGTCCTGATAAGAGATCATTTTAGGGCAGTCATGAAGGCTCCTAGTCCTTGACAATACCTCAAGCTAAGAATTTAAAATCCATGATTTCATCATAGTCTTCAAAGTCTCTCCCGCTTCCCTCTTGTCCTTGTCCTCTCCCTCCCCCTTTTTTCTTTCTGTTTCCTCTTCCTTATCTTCATCCTTGTGTTCCTCCCCTTTCCTCTTTTCATCTATCTGGTACAAGTTGCCGTCCAATTTACAGTCTCTTTTTACCTCTTTGTCTCTATCAAGGCCTGTTTTAGAAACCTCTTGTTCTAAATAAAACAAAATAAAACAAAACCTAGTGTCTTTTTAGATTAGGTGATAGTGGGTAATTATTTAAATATTTTATCATTTCATGGAATCTATTGCATATAGTCCATTGACCAAAGACAGTCAAATGAGGTAAGACACTCTCAAATGTTCATCCTTAAACTACTTGGAGCAATAAGTTAACCCCGATGCTGGAAAGAGAAGCTACTCTAATTACCTTTAGAAGATAAAGTTTGATGCAGAAAATGAAATGATTAGATCACCATCTGAAAGACTTGAGAATGGTCTAGGTCTTGTTCTACAGGAATGCTTTCCATGTATACACACGACTGACTCATTAGAACATCATTTCACTGTGGGTTGAGACTACAGCTATGAGTTCAAGAACACCCTGAGGCTCTGATTCAAATTTCTGAAAGCTGGAAATAAGCCAGATATAGAAAGACAAGCACATTCATTTTACTTAATTGAGGTATGTAGAGAAAGCAAACCAATAAATGAACTCAGTAAAATAAGAATAAACTTTTGGAATATGAGACCTCTTGATGATTACCTCAATGGAAGGGTGCAGAGTGATGGATAAGTCAGAACAAAGAGAATAATAATGGTATGTGATTGGACATTTAGCATTTAGTATAAACACATTGATTCTTCATGATGTATACCTAAAACTTGTAATGCAGTGTTGCTCTAAAAAAAGATGTTGGAAATACTATGCTATTATGCAAATGCCTCTTACTGCAAAGGAAGGCAAAGAATAGACATTTAAACATTACTTCCAGAGCCTCTCTGGTGGCACAAGGGGTTAAGCACTGCAGTATGAAGCAATCCGCATCCTCTGCAGCATGAGTTCGATCCCTGGCCAGCCAGGGAGCAACCCAGCAGACCTCTCCTGTCTCACCGTTGCTCCCCTCAGCAGTGTATTTTGGTCAGTCTGCCTGTTCTGTTCCCCACTGTCTCTGGTGAATCCTCTCACCATCCACATCTCTGGCCTATACCCCAGCTCTTGTATGCATAAATAAAATAAATCTTAAAAAAATAAAATATTACTTCTAACATTACCTCTCTTAACTTTTCCTGATCTTAAACCAATTCACCTAACAGGCAGAATCTAATTCACACAAAGAATCTAAGTTGCAAGGAATTTTGGGTAGTAGGAATTTCACCTTTCTGATCTCAGTAATAGAACTGTGGTTTGAAGGTTGCATGAGCCCTCCCTCAATTTTTACCAAAAGTAGAAAACTGTATGTCACCAAGATGGTGACACAGAAGACTGCTGCATTTCCCACTTTCCGCGGACAAATGTACAATCACACAGCACACAGAGCAGTAAGGAATCCAGGCTCTAAACCGGTTGGAAAGGCTGAGACACTCCTGCCGTAATCTCACCTCTGCCACAGTGCCACGCACTTGGGAGGAAACCTCAATACCCAGGTTCTCCTCGAGTGAAGGGTTTGGATCACACTCTTCTTAGCAGAGTGGAACAAGTGTTCACTTAGACACAGTGTTGACTCACCCTGGAGGCACGCTGAGACCTGCTGCTAGACCCGCTTAGCGTGGTTCTGAAGCTCATGCGGTTCTTAAGGGAACGGATAGGCTGGAAGCTGACACAGTGGTACTTAACTCTAACTCTGTGATTTCTGCCCTAGAGAATTAAGAATGTGTCAGGCCAGAATTGCCCCATGACTAATCAGACCACCAATTAGCAGAAAGCTGCTGAATGCATACCTTGTTATTTTTAAATCTAAAACTATTATTTCTTTTCAGAACTTACATCAACTTCTCATTGTATATGTACATATGCATCCTATGCAGACATAAATGCATCTGTTTGTCTTTCCTTGTAAGACCAATGAGTTTGACTCTGCTTTTGCTCATCATAGCCTCAATATCTAGTAATTGCAACCAAGACTAGTACATCATGGGAATTTCAAATTATGTTTAATGACCGAAAAAGTCGGACTGTATATTTTGAGTATCAATACAATGACATTTGTCCTCTGAGAAATAGAGTGCGCAAACAAGTTATTTCTTTCTCAAAGGAGATACCAATTCCTCGACTCACCTATATGTCCACAAACTGCTCCTGAAAACACTGGGTTGTATTACAGTACAATAACTGAATTATCCTTGATTCCTTGTAAGTAACAATCAAATATGTATATATTTTTCCATTTGCTTTCATACCTGATTTTAAGATTTATTTATTTATGCATACAAGAGCTGGGGTACAGGTAAGAGATGTGGGGTGAGAGGATTCATAAGAGACAGAGTGGGGAACAGAACAAGCAGACTGACCGAAGTTCACTGCTAGAGGGCGAGACAGAAGAGATCTGCCCTACCATGTGGGCTGCTCCCTGGCTGGCCAGGGATTGAACTCGTGCTGCAGAGGCTGCCGACAGCTTCCTAGTGTGGCTCTCAACCCCTTCTGCCACCAGGGAGGCCCCCATACCTGCTTTTAAATCTTCCTTAAAAAAAATCAGTTGCCTTTTAACACTTTAAGATATTGTGCAACCAAATACTGAATACAAAGAAATCCTTTGTGGTCTCAATAAAGTAATGTTTCTTTTATTTAGGGTAAAAAACTTTATAGTTACATCTAAGACCACAGTAAAATGCCTGTATAATGTGACAGGTGAATCATACTGGGTTATTATTAATAAGATAAATGAGAAGTATTTTGGTTAATTCAATTGTGGAAAGATTCAGTCGCCTCCTTGTGAGACACTGAATTCGAGAAGATAAAATCTTTTACTTCCCTGACATTCTGCCCCCATTTCTAACTGAAACTTGCAGTTTTTTAATCTACTATTGAGATCATTCGTTCATCTAATATGTATTGTATAACTACCTCCTCTAAAGTCATCTTTGCCGCCTTTAAATTGTTATGATGCTTAGAGCCCTGTAAATTTCTTCAAGGAAGATAGAACCCTAACCAAAGATAACTGAAAGATAAAAAAAATGAAATTAACTTCAAAAATATGTGGTGTATAAAGAAACAAATAAAAAACACTGAAGGAGTAGATGACAATAATTTTTTTGATTGCCAGTTTCATCAGTTCATCACTTTACCATTCTAAGAAAAATTCAAAACTCCTTTAGAAAAAAATCTAAATCCAAGCAACTCAGACTGTACATTGAACAATCTCCTCTATGTCCTCTAACAAAGGCAACAGTAATTAAGAAACTTTCTAATTGTAGTAAAACTAACCAGCCAGGTAAAATTCTTACAGTAAAGATTGACCAAATATGGAACCCAATTTAAATTGAGACTACATCTCTACTAAATGGGAATAATGGGGAGAGTGTTTGAGTATCAGAAAGGACTTGAACTGAAAGTTTTGTCAAGCACTTGTCTGTGCTAAAATTCTATCCCCATACCAGAAAAAATGTCAGTCAGTAGACTGTATAATTGTGTCCACCCAAGGGCACCCTAAAGTTGTCTGATTGTCTGCCTATCTTGATGTTGATTTATAAGCTTCATGGAGTCTTGGAACATTCAGCCTTTTATTTTACAGATGAGGAAGTTGTGCCCACTCCTGCTTCATAGCACCACATTAACAATGTCTCCGAACGCTGATGTGCGTTGCTCAGGATTGGAGATCCATATGTAGTTACAGTGGTAGGCTGGCCAGATCACCTGATGCTGACACAAGCAGTACATTTTTTCTACTACTCTCCCTAGGATATTAGGTTATGACCCCTTAAAAGACCCCATGTTTATTTAATTTCGCATGTGGTCAGGAAATAAATACACTCAATGTATTTGTCACTCCTGCTACTGCAGAACACACTAGTGTTTTTATTTTTTTTTTAAAAGATTATTTATGCATACAAGAACTGGGGTGTAGGCCAGAGGCACAGGGGATGAGAGGATTCACCAGAGACAGAATGGTGAGCAGAACAGGTAGATCTACTACTAAAATATGCTGCTAAGGGGAGCAGTGGGTGAGAAGCGAGAGGTCTGCTGCACCATGTGGGTCAGCTCCCTGGCCGGGAATTGAACTCATGCCCCAGTGGCTGGTGATAGCTTGATAGTGCTGAGACTTTAATCCCTGTGCCACCAGGGTGGCCCCTTACAAGTGTTTTTAAATTGTACATCAGGTTAAGGAATTTTTGAATGATGCAAACACCTCTTTTAATTACCTAACTTCAGTGTAACTTGCACTAGCTGAAAGGTTGTTTCATTGCAAAATAATGTAAGGAGCAAGACTACAGAGGGTATAAAGTACCAAGCACAAATAAAATCAGTTAAATGGTTATTTGTGAAAATTACTGTAGGAGTTCCCTTTTGTTTTGGAAACTTCTGAAAGAGCAGTTAGAGAATTTGCCACTAGATAAGACACTCTTTAACTACACTTTTAAAAATACAGTGCACTGAGATTAAATCACCAGCAACTCCAAAATATAGGGCCAATGAAACTACAAATTACGTTTACAGGATACATGTCACCTGAAGGAATCCCAGGCACCTTATAAACTGATTAGAAGCACAGATCTAGGTCTCAGCACAACTACACCTGAAATACTGCTACCTCTGGGTCACTTTCTGGCTACTTTTTAGCAAAAAGCAGCTGGACCACCCTGGACAGGGCACACGGCCAGTCCTAACTGAACCACACATTTGCTCCTGACTCAGCGCCGTGGAGCTGTGTGTTGCAAAGCACGGTCTGGAAATGGGAATGTCTAAGAAATTGCACTAGCACCAGCCATCTGGGAAATCATGGTGTTTCTCTCTCATGCCTTTGTAGTCAGACTACCCTTGGGGTCAAAATCCACTTTGACCATTTACTAGCTGTGTGCTCTTGGGCGACTTATGGAACTGTGAGGTCTGTTTCCATGTGTGCATTGCTTTTGTAATACATCAGATGGTGTAAAACTTAGGCCAGTACTTGGAACATAGCAGATATTTTAAAAAAAAAAACTTTTTTTCTTTTGCTTACTGATTGGAGAAATTTTTTTCTTTTTCAGCATTACTACATAGCTAAATTTGTTTTATTTTATTTTATTTATGTGTACAAGAACTGGGGTCTATGTGGGGGATAAGAGAATTCACCAGAGACACAGTGGGGACCAGAACAGGCAGGTCTATGGAAATACACTGCCAAGGGGAGCAGTGGGCGAGACAGGAGAGGTCTGCAGCACCATGTGGGTAGCTCCCTGGCCAGGGATCAAATTCATGCTGCAGTGGCCGGTGATAGCTTGATAGTGCTGAGACTTTAACCCCTGTGCCACCAGGGAGGCTCTAAATTTGTTTTCTTGTTCCTGTTAGGAATTTTTATCACCACTAGATAAATTCATGTATAATATCATGTATATGTATATCAGTATATCACTTTACTATATACTTAGATATATTCATCTCTGTGTATGTATGTAATGATATGCACTTATGTATGGGAGAGGTATTTTTGTGTGGTATGTAGATTGTAGATTATTTCTTTTATCATTTTAAAAATGTCATTTCTCTATTTTTGGATGAGGTTGGAAGCTGCATGTGATCTTTCTCAATATTTGATTTACAAAATTGAAAATTGTGTAACCTTATGATTTTTATCTTAGGAGTTGTTGAGCATCTGTAAGTATAGAGCTTTCATCAAATTTGAAGCTTTAGTATTTCTTCCCTTGTTTTTTCTGTTCCTCTCTTCTTTCCATCTGAATCTCTAAATATGTATATGAGGGCCTCCCCAGTGGCGCAGCGGTTGAGCGCTGGGTTGTGAAGCTGCCAGCAGCCTCTGCAGCGCCGGTTCGATCCCAGGCTGCTCCCTGGCCACCGGAGGAGGGTCCCACATGGCGCGCAGACCTCTCCTGCCGCCCGCTGCTCCCCTCAGCAGTGTACTTCGGTCCTTCTGCCTGCTCTGCTCCCCGCTCTGGCTTTGGTGAATTCTCTCACCCTCCCGTGCTTCTGGCTGTACCCAGTGCTTGTATAAAGAAATAAATAAATCTTTAAAAAAATATGTATATGAACATTTGGAATTATCTCACTGGGTCAATAAAGCTCCTTTTCTAGTCTGTCTTTCTATGCCACATCTATCTATGTATATAAAATTATTGATATTGCTATATTTGTTATTAAGTCAACACTGATATTTCACCTCATACATTGTCGTTCTCATCTTCAGTAGAAGTTTCCTTTCTTTTTAATTTAATGTTAATATTTCTGTATATATTATTTTCATATTTTCTCTTAAATACAGAAACAATATATAAAAGATTATGACAGTTACTATAATATACTCTCATGCTTGTTCTATTATCGTTGGCATTCCAGTATCTCTTTCTTTTCGTTGAATCTTCTGGTTATGAGATACATTTTCCTGCTTCTTGATAATGGCTAATAAATTTGACAGTATGCTGGACATGATGATTTTTTTGTAGAATGTCTGAATTTTTTGGCCTGACTTCGGAAAAAAAAGTGGACTTTTTAAAACTTGTAATTAAGTTATTTGAAGGTCATTGACATCCTTTTGAGTCTTGCTATTAAGTTTTCATATTTTCTGGGCAAATACCGAGCATAAATCTAGTCAATGTCCACCCTGTCGAAATCTCACTGATCTTTGTCCAGCGGATAATCAATCCTACTTATATCTGTTGGATTGTCTCTCTGAACTGTGTCCTTTTGACTCACCGCTCCGAGAGTTTCAGATAGTGGAAATCAGGCTCTGTTATTGGCTCCCATGCCTGGCAGTTGGGCACCAGTGGCTGGATGCTTATGACCATATTCTGCCACTGGCAACCAGCTCTTACAGCTGATGTCTGGTGGCTGGGCTTCTACAGCTGGCAACCTAATTCTTGTGGTTGGTAGCCAACAGCCAGCAGTGGACAGCCAGGCTCCCCAGCTGGGATCTTATGGCATGTACCTGGCAGTTGGGACTGTGTTGGACTCTTACAGTTGATCACTGGTGGCCACAAGCAACTGGCTCTTATGACTAGTGACTGGTGTCTGGTCTCCCATGGCCAGAAGTAGCTAAACTGGGGCTTCCTTTCTCTAGATGATGTTCCAAGGTCACACTGCAGGAGATACTCAAAATCTTAACTTTAAGAGTTTTATTCTGCTCTAACAGTTGAATTATAAGGAGTCAAGCCCACATCTTCTCTCCCCCACTCACTTGCCCCCACTCTGGAATGATCATGATTTTTGTTGATCTGGTGAATGACTTTGATTGATTTGCATCTGTTGAACCAGCGTTGCATCCTTTAAATAATCCCACACAGTTATGAGTGATTGCCTTACTATTTTGTTGGGTTTGATTTGCCTAGATCTTGCTAAGGATTTTTGTATCTGTGTCTATCAGAGATATTGCTCTATAGTCTCTATAGTTTTCATTTTCTGTGATGTCTTTGTTTTGTTTTGTTTTTCCCCTGTGATCAATGTAACACTGGTATTGTAAAATGTGTTTGAGAACTTTGCCACCTCTTCAAAAAAATTTTTGAAGGGTTTGAGGAGGATAGGTATTGAATCCTCTTTGAATGTTTGGTAGATTTCATTTGTGAAACCATCTGGTTCTAGGTTTTTGTTCTTAAGGAAACTGTTGGTTCTTATTTCTGTGTTGGTGATTGGTCTGTTTAAATTGTCTGTTTCATCCTGGTTCAGTATTGGGAAGGTTGTATAATTCTTAAAAGTGTACATTTTTTCCTAAAGTGTCCAATTTGTTTGCATATAGACATTCATAGTGATCTTTCTTTTGGCATTTCTGTGGTATCTGTTATAATTTCACCCCTTTCATTTCTGATTCTTTTAATTTAGGTTTTCTCTCTGGCTGTTTATCATTTTTTCTTAGCTTTTTGGTTTCTATATTATTTCTTCTCTGACTTATTATTTACCCCCTTCAACTTTCATTTATTATTTTTATAATTCCTCCAGATGTAAAATAGACTGAGAATTTTTTCTTTATTGATGTGGGCCTGTATGGCTATGCATACTTCTATTTTCATGCCACTTTTAGTGCATCCCATGGGATTAGGTAGCTTGTCTCTTGACATTTGTTTGTCTACAGATAATTTATTTCTCCTTTTAATTCTTCATTGACCTAGGAGATACTCAAAATATTTTTACTGGATTTTTTTTCAGGGTGTGTGTGTGTTTATTTATTTTTGTTTTTTATATTCCCCAAACAATTACAACCCCCTTATTTTGACCCCAAGCCCTCCTTTCCCCACCCCCCACCCACCACAGAGTGTCTCTGGTTCATAGTTGTTTGTTGATTTTGATATATTCTTTCTTATAGTTATTCATTTTCCTGGTCCCTTATTTAAGTTTTCTAGATTCCTGCTATGAGTGAGACCATCCAGTATTTTTCTTTTTCTTTCTGGCTTATTTCGCTGAGCATGATCCCTTCCAGCTCCATCCATGTAGCTGCAAATTGCATGTGTTTATCCTTTTTGAATTCTGAGTAATATTCCATGGTGTATATATGTACCATATCTTCTTGATCCAGTCATTTATTTTTGGGCATTTGGGTTGTTTCCAAAGCTTAGCTATTGTAAACAGTGCTGCTATAAACATAGGGGTGCAGGTGCTCTTTGGAGGTGATGTTTCTGTGTCCTTTGGGTAAATACCTAGGAGTGGAATTGCTGGATCATATGGAAAGCTCTATGTTTAGTAGGTCAAGAAATCTCCACACAGCTCTCCATAGTGGTTGGACCAGTTTGCACTCCCACCAACAGTGCAGGAGAGTTCCTTTTTCTCCACAACCTCGCCAACATTTGTTGTTACTAGTTTTTTTAATATGTGCCATTCTCACTGGTGTAAGATGGTACCTCATTGTAGTTTTGATTTGCATTTCCCTGATTGCAAGTGATGTTGAACATTTTTTCATATGCCTGTTGGCCATTTGCATTTACTTTTCAGAGAAGTTTCTTTTTAGCTCTTCTGCCCATTTTTTCACTGGATTATTTTCTTTGTTTTTGTTGAGTCTCATCAGCTCTTTGTAGATTTTTGTGATCAGACCTTTATCGTTAGTGTTGTGTGCAAAAATGTTCACCCAGTTGGTGGGATTTCTCTTTGTTTTTGTTATTGTCTCTTTTGCTGTGCAGAAGCTCTTTAATTTGATGTAGTCCCAGCTGTTTATCTTTGCCTTCACTATCACTGCTTTGGGTGATGTGTCTGTAAAGATGTCTTTGATGTGCATATCATGGAGTGTTTCGCCTATATTTCCTTCTATGTATTTTATGGTTTCAGGTCTTATGTCTAGTTCTTTAATCCATTTTGAGTTGGTTTTTGTGCATGGTGTTAGCTAGTAGTCAAGCTTCATTCTTTTGCATGTAGCGACCCAGTTTTCCCAGCACCATTTATTGAACAGACTTTCTTTTTTTTTTTATAATAAATTTTATCTTTATATTCCCCATACAATTGCAACCCCCCCATTCTGACCCCAATCCTTCCCCTCACGTCTCCCACCCCCCAAAAAGTGTCTCTGGTTCATAGTTTTTTGTTGATTTTGATTTTCACTTTCTTATAGTTATTCATTTTCCTGGTCCCTTATTTAAGTTTTCTAGATTCCTGCTATGAGTGAGACCATCCGGTATTTTTCTTTTTCTTTTTGGCTTATTTCACTGAGCATGATCCCTTCCAGTTCCATCCATGTTGCTGCAAATTGCATGTGTTTATCCTTTTTGAATGCTGGGTAATATTCCATGGTATATATGTACCACATCTTCTTGATCCAGTCATCTATTTTTGGGCATTTGGGTTGTTTCCAAAGCTTAGCTATTGTAAACATATCATTGTTTTCCTTTATGAGTTCTGTCATTTTTTTAATCATGGCAATTTTAAATTCTCTTTCTGGAAGGCTCAGAAGTTCTTCCAAGTTACTCTCGTTGCAATCTTGGGGCTGGTTTTCTTTTTGTGGTGTGTTTCTTCCCTGAGGAGTTGCTATGTTGCGTGTGGTTTTTCTACTCCCTACTGTCTGCTTTCTAATTTGCCATATGCGTTGGTACACTGTGTTGCTGGGACTGGCCGGCATTTGGGTGAGCTTCTCTGCTCCCCTCTGGCTCCTCCGGGAGCCATCTGTCAGTTTCAAGCAGTCTTTCCTGAAGAAAGGTCCCTGCTCTAAAATGCCGATGTGGGGACACACTCCCCTGTGCTCCTGTTCTGCCCCAGCGGTGGGTTCCCTCTCCCCCTCTGGGCTTGGACTGCAGGCCAGAGGTGTTCTGGTGTGGGCAAACTTCCCTGGCTCACCTCTGGCTCCTGAGGGAGCCTTCTGCAGGCAGTCTTTACTGAAGAAATGTCCCTGTTCTAAAATGGTGATGCGGGACACACTCCCTGCGTCTCCAGTCTCAGGCACACTCTTCTGCGCGTCTGGTCTGCCCCGGCTTTGAGTACTCACTCCCCCTGTGGGCTCAGACTACTGGTCCGCAGGGGCCCGGCATGGGCTAACTTCCCAGCTGGCCACTGGCTCCTCCAGGAGCCTCTGCTGGTTTCAAGTCGCTAGGTGGCGCCAGAGATCTCTCCTAGAGCCCTTGGGGAGCTGTTTTTTTTTTTTTTTTTTTTTTCACCCCGTGGGACAGGAAACAGAGCGGGAATGGTAGGGTATACCTCAACGGCTTTGGGGTGCTCTGTCTGCCTTGTGCTCCACCGTCGTGGAGAACCCATGCCCCGAATTTTGTGCTCCGGATCTCAGTTCCAAAGCCCTCAGGTCCAGGACGTGGGCTGTAGCCCAGTTCAGTGTCCACAGAATGCGTCTTTTGCACCCCGCTCCCGTGCCTGGGTGCCTGGTTCCTGGATACTCAGTGAGGGACTTTCACCTCAGTGAGGGTCTTCGCGCGCATCTCCCTGCAAGCCTAGGTCGCAGGCGTGGGGACCTGGGCAGCTGCGATCCCAATCCAAGTTTGCTTTTCAACCGCGCTGCTTTTCAGCGCTATCCCAATCCCGATCCGCGTTTGCTTTTCTAGCATGCCGCTTTTCCGCGAGATCCCGATCCCGATCTGCTTTTGCTTTTCCAGCGCACCGCTTTTCCGCGCGATCCCGATCCACGTTTGCTTTTCCAGTGCACCGCTTTTCCGCGCAAGCTTACCGGTTGGCCCGGGGCTGTGTGGTGGTCCTGGCCTCCTCCTGGGGGGCGGGGTCTCTGTTTAATGGCGCCCGAAGCTCACCTCCATGGCGAATCCTGCAGGGTTCTCCGCAGCTCCCGTTCACGGGGTGTGGTGGCTGCAATAGTTCCTTTCCACTCACAGTCCCGCTTGCTGCGTTGTTCGTTCTTGTTGGTCGTTTTAATATGTTTTTTTCCTCCTCTCTGCCGGTCGGAGAGTGCCGACTCTGTGGGTGGGGGAGGGGAGCAGGGTTCTGCTCTTTCCTCCCTTTTGGTCCTCTTTTATGGCAACTTTCTTCTTCGGGTAGTTTGCTGGAGTTGCCCGTTTATCTTCCGTGTCCCAGTTCTCACTGGGACCTGCCGCTTTTCCTCCCTATTAACTTTTTGTAATGGGAGATCTTACTCGCAGTGTCTCCTCTCCGCCATGTTGCTCCGCCCTTCTGAACAGACTTTCTTTGCTCCAGTGCATATTCTTTGCTCCTTTGTCAGAGATTAGTTGACCATAAATCTGTGGGTTTATTTCTGGATTTTCTATTTGATTCCATTGGTCTGTGTGTCTGTTCGTGTTCCAATACCATGCAGTTTTGATGATTATGGCTTTGTAGTATAGTTTGAAGTCTGGGAGTGTGATGCCTCCAGCCCCATCTTTTTTTTTTTTTCAGGAGAGCTTTGGCTATTCAGGGTTTTTGGTGATTCCATATGAATTTCATCAATAATTGTTCTATTTCTTTGAAGAATGACATTGAAATTTTGATTGGAATAGTATTGAATCTGTATATTGCTTTTGGTAGGATGGCCATTTTGATAAAGTTAGTTCTTCCAATCCATGAGCAGGGGATGTCTTTCCATTTCCTTGTGTCTTCTTCTATTTCTTTTAACAGTGCTTTATAGTTTTCTTTGTATAGGTCCTTTGTCTCTTTTGTTAGATTTATTCCCAAGTATTTGATTTTTTTTTGTTTTGATAAAAGGGATTTTTTTTTTATTTCTTCTTCTTCAGATTTATTGTTTGTGTATAGGAAGGCTACTGACTTTTGTGTGTTGATTTTGTATCCTGCCACTTTACTGAACTGATTGATGAGTTGAATTAGTTTTTCTGTGGAGTTTTTGGGGTTCTCTATGCATATTATCATATCATCTGCAAATAGTGATAGTTTGACTTCTTCTTTTCCTATTTGGATTCCTTGTATGTCTTTATCTTGTCTTACTGCTCTGGCTAGGACTTCCAGTATTATATTGAAAAGCAGTGGTGAGAGTGGACATCCTTGTCTTGTTCCAGATCTTAACGGAAATGCTTTCAGCTTTTCGCCATTGAGAATGATACTGGATGTTGGCTTGTCATGGATGGCCTTTATGATGTTGAGGTATGTTCCTTGTATCCCGAGAATTTCAAGGGCTTTTATCATGAATGGGTGTTGCACTTTGTCGAAAGCTTTCTCGGCATCTATTGATATTATCATATGGTTTTTATATTTCTTTTTGTTGATGTGTTGGATAATGTTGACTGATTTTCAGATGTTGAACCATCCTTGTATCCCTGGAATGAATCCTACTTGGTCGTGGTGAATTATCTTATGGATATATTGTTGGATTCTGATAGCTAAAATTTTATTGAGGATTTTTGCATCAGTGTTCATTAGGGAGATTGGCCTGTAGTTTTCCTTTTTTGTGTTGTCCTTATTTGGTTTTGGTATTAGTGTAATGTTGGCTTCATATAACGTGTTTGGTATTATCCCTTCCTTCTCAATTTTTTGGAAGAGTTTGTGAAGGATAGGCACTGATTCTTTTCTGACTGTTTGGTAGAATTCATTTGTAAATCCATCAGGTCCTGGGCTTTTGTTTTTGGGGAGGTTTTTGATTACCATTTCAATTTCGCTGCTTGTAATTGGTCTGTTTAGGTGTTCTATTTCTTCTTTATCTAGCTTTGGATGATTGTGGAGTTGTAGGAATTTGTCCATCTCCCCTAGATTGTTGAACTTGTTTCCATGTAACTGTTCATAGTAGTTACTGATTATTCTTTTGATTTTTGCTGTGTCCGTTGTGATTTCTCCTCTTTCATTTATGATCCTGTTTATTTGTGCTTTCTCCCTTTTTTCCTTTGTGAGCCTGGCTAGGGGTTTGTCTATTTTGTTTATTTTTTCGAAGAACCAGCTCTTGGTTTCATTGATCTTTTGGATTGTTTTTAGTTTCGATTTCATTTATTTCTGCTTTGGTTTTTATTATTTTTCTTCTGCTGGTGTTGGGGTTTTTTGTTATTCTTTTTCTAGATGTTTGAGCTTTGAATTAGGTTGTTTCTTTGCGTTCTTTCTTGTTTCTTGATGTGAGCCTCTCTTACTATATATTTTCTTCTTATTACTGCTTTTGCTAAATCCCATACATTTAGGAAATTGGTGTCCTTCTTGTCATTCATTTCAAAGAATTTTTTAATTTCTTCTTTGATCTCATTAGTCCAGTGGTCTTCCAGTTGTGTGGTTTTCAATCTCCATGAGGCAGGAGATTTCCTTGCCTTCTTTTTATGGTTTATTTCTAGTTTGATGCCTTCATTGTCAGAAAAGATGGTTGGTATGATTTCAATCTTGGTGTATCTGTTGATGTTTGTCTTGTGTCCCAGTATGTGATCAATCCTGGAGAATGATCCGTGTGCACTTGAGAAAAATGTGTACTCAGATTTTTTTGGGTTTAGTGTTCTATACATGTTTGTTAAGCCCAAGCGCTCTAGATCCTTATTTAGAGCTTTAGTTTCTTTACTTATTTTTTGTCTTGTTGATCTATCCATTATTGATAGTGGTGTGTTGAATTCTCCCACTACGTATGTGTTTTCTCTGATGTTGTTTTCACAGATGACAACAGTTTCTGATATATTTTGGTGCTCCTTCATTTGGTGAGTATATGTTAATGAGTGTTATTTATTCTTGAAGTATTGTCCCCTTGATCATAATGTAGTGACCGTTGGGAGCTCTTTTTATGTTTTTGAGTTTGAAATCTGTTTTATCTGATATAAGTATAGCTGTTCCTGCTTTCTTTTTTGGTCCATTTGCTTGTAGGATTGTCTTCCATCCTTCAACTTTTAGTCTGTTTTTATCTTTTGTAGCTAAATGTGTTTCCTAGAGACAGGAGAAGGTTGGGTTTTGTTTCTTAATCCAGCCTGTGATTCTGTGTATTTTTATTGAAGAGTTTAGTCCATTTACATTTAGAGTTAATATTGAAATGTTAGCATCTGTATTTGCCATTGTGTTTGTCTTTCCTCTGGTTTTATTTATTCTTTTAATAACTTTTTTATTTTTTGGCCTTCTTTAGTTGTTATTCATCCCTCTGTTGGTTCTGGCTTTAGGACTCCTTGTAGTATTTTTTGGAGTGGGGGTTTAGTCATAATGAAATTCCAGAGTTTCTGTTTGTCTGGAAAGGTCCTTATTCTTTCTTCATAGAGGAAGGAGAGCTTTGTGGGATAGAGTATTCTCTGTTGGCATTTGTTTTCTTGGAGTCTGTTGACTATGTCCCTCCACTCTCTCCTTGCCCATAGTGCTTCTTCGGAGAAGTCTGATGTCAGTCTGATTGGTTTTCCTTTGAATGTTATCTGTTTCTTCCCTCTTGTCAGCTTCATTATTTTTTCCTTGTCTTGGATTCTTGAGAGCTTTACTATTATGTGTCTTGCTGTATTTTTCCTTTTGTTGTGGAAGTTTGGTGTTCTTGCTTCTTGTATATCAATTTTCGGCTCCTTCTTCACGTTTGGGAAGTTCTCTTCAATTATTTCCTTGAATATTTTCTCTGTTCCTACACCTCTCTCCTCTCCTTCTGGGATTCCTATAACTCTTGTATTTCCTTTCCTCATGGAGTCAGATAGTTCCCAAAGTCTTTCTTTGGTCTTTTTCCTTCGTACTTCTCTTTCCTTTTCTGTTTTGGTTCTTTTTATTTCTGTGTCTTCAAGAGTGCTATTCGTTCTTCCATTTCATCTATTCTGCTTTCATTGCTCTTCCCAGTGTTATTTAGCTCCTCCATTAATTCTTTGATCTCCTGCATTTCTTTTACTTCCCTCCTTATCATTGTTTTCCTTTATGACTTCTGTCAGTTTTTTAATCATGGCAATTTTAAATTCTCTTTCTGGAAGGGTCAGAAGTTCTTCCAAGTTACTGTCTTTGCAATTTGGGGTGTGGTTTTCTTTTTGTTGTGTGCCTTTTTCCTGAGGAGTTGCTGGGTTGCATGTAGTTTTTCTACTCCCTACTGCCTGTTTTCTAATTTGCCATATGCCTTGGGACCGTGTGTTGCTGGTACTGGCCGGCATCTTTTTGGTGTGCTCTTTGTGGGGTTCGGGAACTGGCGGTCTAAACGAGTCAAATACTGTTATGCCAGAAGTCTAATGAGGTAGTGGTACTTTGAGTATGTTAATTGTCACTGTCCCAAAATATTTCCTCCTTCTGTGTTTAATTACACAGGTGTGTCTTGAAGTCCCACAAACTTCCCTGGAGGTGGGGCAGCTGGATTGCACTCTGGGTTCCAAATCACTGGATCTCTCTCTGGTTTCTAACTTCCTGTCAGGTGGGACCAGGCTTGCAGGGGCCTTCAGCTCACCTCTGACTGCACAGGGAACCTTTTCCCTCTGGTTCCACAGAGAGCCTTCTGCCAGTTTCAAGCAGTCTTTATTGAAGAAAGGTCCCTGTTCTAAAGTGGCTATGCGGAGATGCACTCTCCTGCGTGCCTGGTCTGCCCCAACAGTGGGTGTCCCCTCCCCTCTGGGCTCTGACTGCTGGCCAGAATGGGCTTGGGGTGGGCGAACTTCCCAGCTCACCTCTGGTTCCTCTGGGAGCCTTCTGCTGGTTTCAAGCAGTCTTTACTGAAGAAAGGTCCCTGTTCTAAAATGGAGATGTGGGGACGCACTCCCCTGTGCGCCAGGAATGCCCTGGCGGTGGGTGCCTGCTACCTCTGGGCTCGGACTGCTGGTCAGAGGGGCCTGGTGTGGGCGAACTTCTCAGCTCACCTCTGGCTCCTCTGGGAGCCTTCTGCCAGTTTCAAGCAGTCTTTACTGAAGACAGGTCCCTGTTCTAAAAGGAAATGCGGGGACGCACTCCCCTGCGCGCCCAGTCTCAATGTGTGGTATTTTTTTTTTTTTTGAGAAATATTTTTTACATCATTGTTCATTTTTTTCAGATTATTTATTTATTTATTTATTTATTTATTTATACATACAAGTGCTGGGATACAGTCCCGATGAGCGGGAGGGTGAGAGGATTCACCAGAGACAGAGTGGGGAACAGTACAGGCAGACTGACGAAATACACTGCTGAGGGGAGCAGCGTGCGAGACAGGAGAGGTCTGCTTCGCCATATGGGATTCTCGCTGGCTGGCCAGGATCGAACCAGTTCTGTAGAGGCTGCGGAAAGCTTCACAGTGTGGTGCTCAACCACCTGCGCCACCAGGGAGGCCCTCATTGTTCATTTTTAAACAATATTTGCTTCCTCCCCCCTCAGGTGTAGTCCCCATAGAATTTCCTTCACCAATGCACCTGTGCACCATCACCACAGTCCCCTGTGCTCGATCTCCCTCCTGCTAATCCCTCTCCCTCCTCTTCTGCAGATTTATAATGGTCTGTTTTTGTTTTGTTGTATTTTGTATTGTTACTGTTTTTTTACACTGATGTCTTATTTGGTTCCCCTATATTCCTTTTTTTAATACATATTTTTAAAGATTTATTTATTTTATAGAAGAACTGGGGTACAGGCCACATGCGCAGGAGAGTGAGAGGATTCACCAGAGACAGAGCAGGGAACAGAACAGGTAGACTGAAGAAATACACTGCTGAGGGGAGCAGTGGTGAGACAGGAGTGGTCTGCTGCGCCATGTGGGATGCTCGCCGGCCAGCAGGGATTGAACCAGTGCTGCAGATTCTGTGAACAGCTTCACAGCTAGGTGCTCAACTGCCAGCGCCACCAGGGGAGGCCCCCCTATATTCCTGCTATAAATGAAACCATCCAATATTTTCTTTTTCCTTCTGGCTTATTTCACTGAGCATAATTCCTTCTAGCTCCATCCATGTTGACGTGAATGACATGAGTTTATCTTTTTTGATTGCTAAATAAATTCCATTGTGTATATGTACCACATCTTCTTGATCCAGTCATCTATTTTTGGGCATTTGGTTTGTTTCCAGGTTTCACCTATTGTAAATAATGCTGCAATAAACATAGGGGTACAGGTGTTCTTTTGAATCAATGTTTTTGTGTCCTTTGGGTAGATCCCTGGGAGTGGAATTGCCGGGTCATATGGCAGCTCCATTTTTAGTAGACTGAGGAAACTCCAGTTTTCCATAGTGGTTGGATCAGTTTGCACTCCCACCAGCAATGTAGGAGAGTTCATTTTTCACCATATCCTCACCAGCATTTTTTGTTGCTAGTTTTTTTGATATGTACCATTCATACAGTGTAAGGTGGTATCTCAATGTGGTTTTGATTTGCATTTCCCTAATGATAAGGGATGTTGAACATTTTTTCATATGCCTGTTGACCATTTGCATTTCCTCTTTGGAGAAAATGTCTTAAGTTCTTTTGCCCATTTCTTGACAAGATTGCTTTGTTTGTTTTTATGGTTTATGTCTAACTTTTGTGATCAGAAAAAATCCTTGGTATTATTTCCACTTTCATGTATTTTTGAGATAAATTTTGTGTTCCAGCATCTGCTCTATCCTTGAGAATGCTCTATGTGCATTTGAGATGACTGAGTATTCATTGGGGTGGGGAGAGGGAAAATTTCCTGTAAATGCCTGCTATGTCCCTTTGAACCATTACATTTATGGTCAATATTTGCTTGATTTGTCATTTGATGTAAATGGTGTGTTGAAATCCACTACTATTACTGTGTTACTGTCCATGTGTTGCTTTAGGTCGTTAATAGTTGTTTTATGTATTTGGGTATACCTGTGTTGGTGCCTAAATATTGATGACAGAATAAAAGGGTTGGGGAGAGGGTGCTCTACTATTGCTTGTACTATAACTAGACCAATGCTCTGGGACGATTCATCTAAATGCTTAGTCAGGAAGCAAAATACTTTATCACGCTCACTGTGGAGGTCCCTTTCCAAATCTGGGTGCACTAGAATCTGTGCCTTCCCTGAGTCTGTTTGTGTGCCAGTTCTGACCCAAGCCATGTCTAAGGCTCTGTCTGCTCCCCCTGCTTCAAGACATAACAGTGTAACAACAGCCACCCAGGGAGAAACCAACAGTGTTGGTGATGAGTTGATGAGGTATACATGTGAGCTTTGATTGCATTTTCAGTTGTACTTGAAAGAGAGGGCTGCAGATAGATAGCTATTCAGCTATGTCTTGGGACCACCCCACCTGCTATGCATTTCCACCTAATTATCAACCCTGTATTCTCTTCCTGGCTCATTTGTTTATCCTTGTTCTCACTGTACCCTGTCTCAAAACCCTAGAGAGATGATTATTAAGAGGTTATTTCATGTATGTCTCACCAGGACACTATTAGTTTGTTCATATATAGCTATAATATTCATAGAAGCCCCAGAAATTTCCCTGTGGATTGCCTTAATACCAGAAATTCACATATGTTAATATCATTTGACTAAAGCAACAGTCTTCATTCTGTTAAACTTTATAACTAATCTGAAGAACCACACTAATATATAAAAACAATAGTTTAGAAGTAAATACCTGTTCTACTCACAGCAACTATCTGGACTTGGATCAACCCACTAATCACTAAAAAAGGCATGAAATGGAGAGTGTGTTGTGTGTGTGTCTGTTTGTGTTTGACACTGGAGACCAACTAATCAGGGTATTAGAGCACAAACAAAAAATACTTTCATTGGATTGAAGGTACAGATATTAGGTCTGCTAGAGGAGTAAAATCCCTGAGTCACAGGAAAATATGATAAAAATCCCTGTATAATTTGCTCTTAATTTGTTATCAGTACAACCCCCAAAAGAGAAAATGGTAACTAGCATTTTAAGTGTTACTGTATGATCTTTTAATCCTTTCAACAATGCTGTGAAGTAAGTACAATTATTACCTTTATTTTACTAATAATAACTTAGAAAGGATGAGTAACTTCTCAAGGATCATAAAGGTAATAAGTAGTCCAGTGATTTGATTGTATGTTGCTGAGACCAAATGTTTAATTTCCAGATTATATTCATTAGTGGGTTCTTTTTATGTTGTTAACTAGTAGAGATCAATAACAAATTTTCAGGAAAGCACTTGGGCATGGGTGTTGAGAAAGAAGAAATTTCAGTCCATGAGGCATTGCCATAAAAGACCACAAACATTGAGAGTTACTGTGTTACTGTCCATGTGTTGCTTTAGGTCGTTAATAGTTGTTTTATGTATTTGGGTATACCTGTGTTGGTGCCTAAATATTGATGACAGAATAAAAGGTTTGGGGAGAGGGTGCTCTACTATTGCTTGTACTATAACTAGACCAATGCTCTGGGATGATTCATCTAAATGCTTAGTCAGGAAGCAAAATATCCCGAGAACACCCATCTTTTGGGCTAAGTGTCAACAATAACTAAGAGGCTGTTCGTGCTTGTAAGTAGCTATTTACCTGTTTGAACTAGTTTTGAATGTTTCCCACCATATCAAGACCCAAAACTCGTTGGAAGTTAGGACTGTGTCTCATCACCATTGTTTTTTATTATACGGGATATTGAGTAGACCCAGTGAATAATATAAGACTAAATGGAGAGGACTGACAGATTTCTCCAAATGATCTTGCCCTGCTTTATACTTTTTCCTTGAAACTGGTCCTATTCTCACTATAAGTTCTTGAATAGCAGGAAAGTAAATTACAGGCTCGCATCTTAGTTTGCAGGTTCTGTTAAATTTTGTTAATGCTAATCACATATGCTATAAACCAAATGTGTCTGTGGAAAAAAAAAATGTGATCCAGCAGTGAATTTTTGGTGCCATATTTTGAGATTCTACTATCTTCTCTGGAGCTTTGTTTTATCTGTTCTGTGTATCCCCTGATCCCTTCCTCCCCATGCAGTTGTCTCCCCTTCTCTCCCATTTCCTCTGATTTACTCCCTTTTGTAGGGACTGTCACTGGTTCAGAATTTAGAGATTGATAATAATGTCTTGTTCTTGCACTGTAATTGCTATGTCAAGACGGCAGACACAGCGGGCTGCCACAATTTTAACACTGACTAACGAGCAGATTTGCTGGTTCTGATTAATTTCAGGGGGGCAGGATGCCTCACTTTAAAACAGAATCACTAACAATCCACTAGCACACTCATTCACAGTAGTCAAAGCAATATGTCTTTCAATATATTATTAATTTTGAGTGATCTCATCACAACTTTTCAGAATGTTAATCTAATTTTAAGTTTATTTAAATAAAGGAGAGGCCATACTATCATTTTTCCTTATAGCTAAGGAAACTAGGTCACAAATAGTTCAGTTATCTTTCTCATTTGTTACGTGAAGAATCGTTAACGTTAACACAACGAGAATTGTACAGTGTTTCCAACAAGCCAATTTCAGACTATACAACCTCCCTCAACACACATATATACTTAGTTAATTAACATAAAATTAAAGTTATAGTTTATAATTTAATGATATCAGTTTTTGAAGAAAGATCTTTAGTGTGGAATTTTGTTGTGCTAATAAACATTTGATTGCATTAGACAGTCGGTCCCTATAGCAGATCATTTTTGAATGAAGCTATTGCCTTTGGGGCCCTTACTAGAAGTTGCATTTGCAAAAGGAATATGAGATTGTAACTGGCACTATGTTGTATTTATAGTTTGAGCTAAAGTTTGAACAACACTCACTGATAATATTTGAATAAAGAGGTAGCCAGAATATATATTATAACCCAAGGGAAACTTAATTGCATAGGATCAGAATGTTGGATAGATAGTTTTGCAATATTTGGTCAAGACTGTCTGCTGTCCAGCTGCATAACAAAAAAATATTGAATATTTTGAACTCCCCTTCATAATTGACAAGAATGTTAAAAAATGAACAAGAATAGCCCATAGGTCTTAGCAATCCAGGCAAGCTTAGATCTGGGTTGCAATGGTGTGCATATCTCGTAAGATAACGAGGACAAAGCAATGAGGTCGGACACTGAACAGAATATACTCTTGAGGGTCCTTCCAGTCCAGCCGTCTATGAAAATAGCTCATCAGTAATGCCCCAAATCGGTTCACATTTAGCACATGGGTTTTAAAGGTTTCTTCAAGTGGGTAGGTTTTGTAACACATGTTGTGAGTGTCCTGAGATAACAGAGAATTCAAACCCCTCAGCAGCTGCTTATCTCTAGGTTCCCAGAAGATAACACTTAGGGATTTGTAGAAAACCCACCGCCCTGCTAGAAACAAAAGGTCACTCTTCTTGCTCAGAATGAAGCCAGTAAATGTTTAAAGTTAATCTCCCTAATATACTATAGACAGCAGTGGAGCAAACTGAAAGCTGCTGCAGTGGTCTCCCAGCAATAATGCCATAAATTGTATTGACTTCCAAATCCCTGCATTGCTGAAGTTCAGCTGAAAGTATACCCTTGTCTCAAAAGAGTCACACATAATTGCTTTGAATTATTATTCACGGGGAGCCAATGATCACATTCAGATGTAGATGACTTGTGTTACCAGCTCACTACAGGGGAGGAAATACAAATTTTTAACTTCAAAAAAAAAAAAAAAGTTGCCATTGTCCTCACAGTCCTGCTGAAGATACCAAGTAGTTTATATAAGTTTTTTTTTTTCCCCCAAATGCAATTTTTCGATTCAATTCTTTTTTCAACTTTATTGAGGTATAATTGATAAATTTGTATAAAGATTACATTACGAATTAAAATATGTAGTTGTAAAGATTCCCACAATCAGGTTACTTAAAACATCTATCCAGCACATAATTAACTTTTTGTTAATTTTGCTTTCAGTGAGCACTTAAATTCTACTGTCAGCAAATTTCAATTATACAGCATAATCAGCTGTCATTGCATACAACTACTGTTGATACAGGAGGTAGTTCCAGACCTTACTCATAACTGAAAGTTGTCCCATTTTTACCAACCCTTTATTCCTCAGGGCAGAGCTACAAGTTGGGGGTTCCCGCCACATTGTATGGTGCTGTGTCAGGGGTCCAGTTTTTGGCAACTGCATTTTAGTCAGTTGCCCAATGTATAGGATCACTGTACAGGTTTCCGGATTCCTTCAGTGGGAATTTATCCCTGTATAGCTATATATTCAATGTGTCTGGGGTGGGGCAGCAGAGAAATACAGGAGTTACGCCTGCCACTTGCATATAGTTACGATCCAGTCATAGTCTAAACCTAATATATTGTAGATGAGGAAATGCAACTAGAGAGATGGCAGGACTGGCTTATGTGACTCTAAGGCAAAAAAGCTGTCACTGATCTGTTGTCAGTGAATGTGTGACAGTTCTTCTGTGACAAGGAGGTTTTATATGACAAGGAACTTAGTAGAATGACATTGTGACTAATGATTTCTGAAGTTACGCATGAACAGTGTTAGAGACAAACAATCCACTGAGAAGACCAAGTTTTTAAAACTTCCTTTAAGTTAGATCAGAAGGAATTTTATGCCGAAGCAATGCATTAGAGCAGTTGGGAGAAATGATCTTGTAAATAATCGATGAAAGGGTTTTGGATCCTAATTTTCACAAAAAATGTGAAAAATTCATCCACCTCGTCTTTAAAATGTAAAGAACACCACCACACCTACTTAAAGTCTTACAGACTCAGCTGTGGGTTTTCACAGTATCTTGTGGCATATATTAACTCTTCTTTCTAGGTGAAGAAATGTGAGCATGAAGTATAATCTGAGGATCCTAGAGTTTAACTTAGCTCTAAAGAATAAAAATGAAGTAGAGCTTGAGCACTACTTAATTTATTTTTGTGGTTTATTATTCTATCTGCAATGTTTTATCAAATTGCCTGACCTTTCTTCAGAGGAAAGAGAAGCTGAGTCTCCTTATTGATATCTGAGCTGATTTTAATCAATGGTAGATTGTCTGAATACTTCTGAATTTTCCAGGTGGAATGATAGTGGGTGATCTCTAAAGGGAAGTAAGTGCTCTTGCTGTCTCTTCAACTCCAAGTGAGTTTAATTCAAGGAGTTAATATCACAAGGGGATTAGCAAGATGTACTCTGAAGTGCTCATGGTCCTTTGAGAGTTGAACAAGAACATTGGTCTTCTCAAGGTGCTGAAGTGATCATGGAAGGCATAAGTGTCCTTAGTTGCCATTAATGTGAAGAGCAAAGAATATTCAAGCTGAATTTGCAGTGTCCTTAACATGACGATCTCTTAGATTTTAAAAGCATGGCACCCAAAAGTCCTTTTGTGTTGCACATTGGAGCTTCTTAAATGAAACAGATGCTTTTTGATTTAACCTATGAGAATATTTATTCCCCTTCCTTACTGAGTTTTCACTGAATCAAGCAATTTACTGCTTTTCTTTTGTTGAGAAATGACAGGCTGCAATTTTTCTTTTCCTCTTTTTACTATAGAGCAAATTAATAAAAATAGATATTTTTACACCTTGAAAATGGGTCCCTGGAAGGACTCATTGTGTGCCTTGGCGCTTTGGAACACAAAGTGATTAGCAACATGGCAATGTCCATAAGTTAATAATTACTTTGCAGAATTTGCATTGCATCATGCAATTTCAACTAGACAATTCTGTTTCCTTTGCAGATATGTTGACCAATTATTGACCAAAAAAACTAATGGTCTGGCTTCCTCCTGCTGCAATATGAAGTAATTAATGATAATAGGTGAAAGTCAGTTGCCTGTTTTAAATATCCTTTCTTGTCCACAAAAATAATTTGACTAATTGTTTGAGGTGTGTTTTCAAGATCTAATGTGTAGAGGGATGGATTATAATCCTAGCTCTTCTTGTCAACTGTTGAGTGACCTAGGGAAAGTTATTTTTGTTCTCTAACTTATGAATTTTCTTTATGTGCAAAGAGAAGATAATAAGTATAAAGTACCCATTTCACAAGAATTTGAGAAACTCAAAGTGCCATATAAATGTTTAATTATGTTAGTAATGACTAAAAATCACAATAGAGATGCATTAGGCTTACTTGTTGATTATTTATTTGCCCCTTATTTTGCAAGAAATTCTAGAGAAACCACATTGTGCATTGCTCTTGATTAAACATTTATACAAAAAAGCGCCTTGGGTTGCTGGTTTTAGTTCATGTCTGAATAGCCTAGGGTGTAGGTACTTATGGTTAAGTTTAATTTTTTGCAAGGATACTTTGCCCCTTCCACTGGAACATTCTTCAGTTCCTTTTGAGATTAATTTCAGCACAGATACTGATACTCTAGGTAAGTTGCTGCAGATGTTTTATTTCATTCCCCACATATTTACTACATAAACAAGCAAACAAATGAGATTTTTGAATGGTTTATTGTGGCAAAAGGAGTGTCGGTAGTGAAGGGCAGGTTAGGAGGCGTTTGTACCCATCACTTTCAGGTGACAAAGAGAAGAGTGTCTCTGCTGAAGAGGAGGAGGATGGGGTGGAGGGTGAGGGGCAGATCAGCTAGAGTTTGCAACCTGAGGGCAGGGAATATTTCCATAAAAACCAAGTGGATCTGCCCAGCTCAAAGCAATTTCCCAGAGAAGGATCCCCTGGAGACTTCATTCTCTCTTCCCCTTGCTTTCTCTAGTGGAGTCAGATAATTCTTGAAGTGTTTATTTTTTTCCTCATATTTCTCTTCTGTGTGGGTCCTTTCTGCATTATCTTTGAGGTCACTGATTTGATCTTCCATTTGGTCTCTTCTGCGTCCATGCTTTCTGGAGAATTTATTTATTGATATTTTTACATCCTGAATCAGTTATGTCCTTATTTAAAGCTTAAATTTCTATTTTCTCATCATTGTACTTCTTGACATATTCGTTTGCTTTTCTGAATTTTCTTGTATCTTTTTATATGCTTTTTCTGCATTTTCTTCCATTTCTTTGAATTTCATTATCATTATGATTTTGAACTCTGGATCTTCTAGGGGAGAAATCATCCATGGCTTTGCAGTTGCATTCTGGAATGTTCCCTCCCTGTGATGACGTATTCCTTTGGGGTCTGAAGGTGCCATATATTGTATTTATCTGCCTAGTTTACAGACTTTGGTCTCCCTGCTTTAAAAAAAAAAAAAATGTAGCAGTAACTTAGAGACTTGCAGTACTTCTACTTTTCCAGCAGGTGGTGTTGTGTTAGTTATTTATTTAGCTTTTCTAGTTTTATGTGTTTTTAGATATGTGACCTTTCAGAACTTGTACAGCTCAGAGATCTCATCTTGCAACTGCTGAGTTGGGGATTCGGGAAGTTAGGGAAGGACCTGGAAGGTTCCAGACAATGTTGGGAATGGGGTCAGGGGATTGGCTTGCATTTGTGGCACTACTAATATATCTCCTCTTGGGGGTTCCAGAGTCAAGTATCTGCAGTCTGAGAACTGTCAGTTCCACCTCCCAAATTCAGTATCAGTCATGGCTATAGGATATTGGGAGTGTAGTCCAGCCCTTATTCCTTTTTATTGGGTACCTGGCTCAGTGGAGCACCCGAGCACCTCTACAAACATACCCCATCAGTCAAAGGTATGTGCCTTCACACCTCCCAGCTCTCCCTTCCACAGGGGTGGCCAGCCTGGCAGCGGCACCTTGGTTTGTTAAGTCAGTATTTAGCTCTTTACCACAGCCTTCAGGCATTTCTCTCCATCTATCTATTATTTTTTTAAGATTTATTTATTTTATGCATACAAGAATTGGGGTACAGGCTAGAGCTGTGGGGGGCACTGAGAGGATTCACCAGAGACAGAGTGGGGAACAGGCCCATTGATTGAAATACACTGCTGAGGGAGCAGCGGGAGAGACAGGAGAGGTCTCCTTTGCCATGTGGGTAGCTCCCTGGCGAGGGGTCGAACTTGTGCTGCAGTGGCTGTGGACAGCTTCGTAGGTTTCTTCTTAACACCTTGTGCACCAAGGAGGCCTTCTATCCTTCTCTTGCTTAATTAAACATGAATTTCCTCATGTTCTGTGCGGTCCATTGTCCAAGAGGTGTTCTGTTTTAGCCCCATGCCATGAGACTCTCTGGGTGTAGCAGTGATGTGGATTAACTTTGAAATTATTCTTCTGAGAGCAAAGCAAGAACCTGCCTCTTGCACCATCTTTCTAGTCTCTAAATTCTTTAATTCATTATGTGTTACATTTTGTGTATGGGGTTAGGTAGTGGTCTTGTTTCATTATTTGGCCGGTGGCCGTCCATTGTTGAAGAGCTTGCTAGTGTTTTGTTAGAATTCAGGCTCTGCATTCATCAGAGACATTTGTCTAGTTTTCTTTTTCTCTGTGTGGAATCCTTGTTTGGGATCCTTTAGGTTAGTTTTAATTTCCTTACTCATGATCAGCTTAGATTTTCTCTTTCTTCCTCAATCAGTCTTGGGGTTTCTTAGTTTCTGAGAGTTTTTCCATTTCTTCTACATTGTCCAATTTTAGCCTTCTAGGTGTTCATAGTACTTTTACAAATCTTTGTATTTCTGTAGTATCTGTTGTCATTTTCCTTTATTTTCTGATTTTGTGTTTTATCTTTTCCATGGTTCTCGCTAAAGTTTTATTTCTTTTATCTTTTCAAGGAGTCAGGTTTAGTTTTTAATTGATCTTTTGAATTGTCCTTTGATTTCTATTTCATTTATTTCTCCTCTAATTTTTATTTCCTTGCATCTACTGACTTTTAGCTTTGTTATTTTATTTTGTAGATGCATACAATTGTCATCTGAAACTGCTTGATATGATTTCTATCTTCATATATTTATTGAAACTTGTTTTATTCATTTTTATTATTAATCTTAATAGAACTTTACATTTTATTTTTTATATTTTAAATTTTTTTACATCATTGTTAATTTTTATTTTTTAATTTTATTTTTTTTAAGATTTATTTATTTATACAAGCACTGGGTACAGTCAGAAGCGCGGGAGGGTGAGAGAATTCACCAGAGTCAGAGTGGAGAACAGAACAGATGGACTGACAAAGTACAATGCTGAGGGGAGCAGCGGGCGGCAGGAGAGGTCTGCGCGCCATGTGGGACCCTCCTCCGGTGGCTGGGGAGCAGCCGGGGATAGAACCGGTGCTGCAGAGGCCGCGGGCAGCTTCGCAACCCAGCACTCAACTGCTGCGCCACCGGGGAGTCTCATCATTGTTCATTTTTAAACAATATTTGCTTCCTCCCACCCCCTCAGGTGTAGTCCCCATAGTTTTTCCTTCATCAATGCACCCGTGCACCATCACCTCAGTCCCCTATGCTCCTCCCTCCCTCCCTCTGATCCCTCTCCCTCCTCCTCCCCTGCAGGATATCTCTTGTTTATAATTGTCCGTTTTTACTTTCTTGTGTTTTGTACTGTTTTTTTTTTTTCACACTGATGTCTTATTTGGTTTCCCTATTTTCCTGCTACAGGTGAAACCATCTGATATTTTTCTTTTTCCTTCTGGCTTATTTCACTGAGCATAGTTCCTTCTAGCTCCATCCATGTTGCTGCGAATGGCATAAGTTTATCTTTTTTATTGCTGAATAATATTCCATTTTATATATATATATATATATATATATATATGCCACATCTTCTTGATCTAGTCATCTATTTTGGGGCATTTGGGTTGTTTCCAGGTTTTACCTATTGTAAATAGTGCTGCAATAAACATAGGGGTACAGGTGTTCTTTTGAATCAATGGGAAACTTGTTTTATATCCAGACATATGGTCTACTTTTGAGAATGTTCCATAATACTTGAAAAGAATATATATATATTCCTTTGTTTTGGATTTTAATGCTCTGTAAATATCTATTAAATCCATGTCATCTAAGTTGTTGTTTAAGGTCATTTTTTCCATGTTGATTTTCTATTTATGTCCATTGGTGTATGTGGAATGCTAAAGTCCCCTCTTACTATTCTGTTGCTGTCAGTGTTTCCCTTTAGGTCTATTATGTAATTTGGATCGTTTTATGTAATTTGGTGTTCTTCTCTTGGGTGCATATTTATTAATCAGTGTTATGCCTGCCTACTCTATAGGTCCCTTCAACATTATATAATGTCATCCTTGTTATCTTATTTGGATCAATGTCTGTTTCATCTAAGTATAATGTGTCCTGCCTTTTTGAATTTTCCATGGTCTTGGAAGACCCATTTTCTACACCCGCCCTTTATGTGTTTGTTGTTCTTTATAACTTAAGTGAACCTCTGGAAAGCAGCGAAGGTTGTGATTTGCTTTTTTAATCTATCAAGCACTTTGTGCCTTTTGATTGGTGAGTTCAGCCCATTTTAGGGTGACTATGATCTGTGAATATGTGTGGTATGTGTGTGAGTGAATTTTATATATTTTGCTCTGCTACTTAGTTTTCTGGTTCTATCTACTTATTCAATTTTTTGTGAACCACTTTAGGTAGAACTTTCAACATTTCTTGTAGGGAAAATGTTTAACTCAGCCTTTGTCTCAGAAAGACTTCATTTCTTATATCTGAAAAAATAGACTTTTTACTGGAAGTTTCTGTCTTTGAGTTTTTTGAATATATCATTCCATTCTCTCCTCACTGTAGCATTTCTGTTCAGAATTTGATGGTAGTCTGATGGGTTACCTATTCCCCACCGCAACAGCTTTAATATTCTTTATCTTGACTCATCATGGGTTCACTATTATGTGGTCATCTAAATTCCATTCCATGCTAGTCTGTTTTCTGTCTCCTGATCCTGGCCAGGCTTCAATGTGAGGGGCTAGGAAAGAAGGAGCAATATCTTTTTTTTTTTTTTTACCATTCTTTTATTTCTATGTTTTATGATTGGGAAAGAGGAAATATTAAAGGGAGAAAATTTTTTTTTTTGTAGAATTTTGTATAGCATTGCAGTGTATCCTTGATTTTTTTTGTTTGTTTGACCTATGTGGTAACTCTATAATTGTGGATTCTGTCATTGAGTTGATGTGCAAGTTCTTAGGTGACTCACTATTATCTGACACATAAGAAATCTGCCTGGATTTCCTCATGACTAGTCCAGGGATATGTAACTCAGTCTTTTCCTACTGAGATATTTTTCCTGGCAGACAGCTTTCTTAGGTCCTGTCACAATGACCCAAACTCAGCTGCCATCACAAGGGCCTGCTTATCCTGTCATATGTCCTTACTTTCCCAAAAATTGCTTATTAGGTGATTACTACAGACTTCTTTCAACTGTTTTGTGTTCACCTTCCCTCTCCAACTCCCTGCTCAGTTGCTCACTCACTCGCTCACTCACTTTCAATGACACATCAGTAAGTCTACTGTATAAATACACATCCAAATAGAATAAAATGAACATTTCTGGGGGCGTCGTTACTTGGATTGGCAGAGGTGGATTTAATTTATAACATTCTCTCCCAGCAATCATATCTCTCAGGTCAACACATGAATTCATCATTTTCTTCTTGTATCTGTTGTAGAAGAGAGTTCTACTGCCAGCTCCTTAATGGGTTCTAGAACGATTTGCTGGGTGAGTTTTTAGAAAATGGAGGCATTTATTTATCACCTCTTGGTTTCAACTTTGGGTCTTTATAGACTCATCTGAGGAAAGAGAGTCCTCTTTAATATCTGTGTACATTGAGATGAGGGAACTAAAGGAATCTTCTATTTATGCCACTTTCCTCTATATTGCAAAACAACATTGTACATTTCAGTTATTAATAAGGTAAAGACTTTAGGCATATTTAGTCTAGACGGTAGTGAATAGGAGAGAAAGTTGTTCTCCCACCCAGAGTGGCCTTTGTAGTCCAGCCAGCTTAGCATCGCTAATTTCTACCCTTTTTGTATTGGGTTTTGAGTAGCACAGGAACAGTACATGATGGTAGTAGCAAAGGTCTTATGTTAAAAACTCAACTCAGTAATTTGTTGGTAAATGCATAGCTCATTACTCTTCAAAAGTTTCATATGATCTCAATTTAGCTATAACAATTTTGTTCCACTGTTATCATACTCACACAGCTAGGAGTAGACAGTTCAGACTTCTTAGTAGTCTACTCAGGGAATTGTGGGTGATGAAATGAGGACTAATAGTTCTGGTTATGTTACAAATAAAAGCTACCATTTATGGAACACTTCATTGTAACGGGCATGTTCTAAGTTCTTTATCACTATTCACTCACTGGGTCCTGTTGTCAAACCTTTCATGTAAGTATGGTTGTAATTCACATTGCTCTTATTTTACGTTGAAATACTATTTAGCTTTGTCACACGTCAAACTTCAGAAAAGGAGAGTATCACACCCTACTTTTCTTCCAGTCTTTGAAGTAATATGGCTGTTCAAAGGATTAGATGAGGCAACTAGTGCAGAGAGGTTAGAACATTTGCTTAATGTCACACGCCTTGGAAATCGGAGATGTAGGAATTGACTAGTGAATCTAGCTGGAGTACTTGCAAAGACACATGATATATATTGTAATACTGGTGCTGTGTGAGACAGAAAAGATATGTGCAACTCAACTTATAGGATGAGCTAGGGAAATGTTTCACAGACACAATACTTAAGCTGTATGTCAAAGAATAAAGGTGTGCAGGCTAGAAAAAGAAAACTGAATATTGAAAAGGCCTAGTATATACAAAGATGGAGTACATTGGGGCTGTGATGTGAAGGAAGTATAAAGAGGAATGCAGAAGAGGAACCACAATCTTAAAGTCTTTACCTTGAGTAGTAACATTGATTTGAATGTCAGAAATTTCACTTTGTTTTGCACTAGAGCAATGGAAGACAATTAGGGGCTATTTAAAATTCTAGTCTTAATTCAGGACCCAAGCGAAGTGGCAGTAAGGTTGAAAAAAGGCAAAAATAGATAATTAAGAATACTGTCCAATTTTCCCTTAAAAACCAAGCAAGAGGGCCATAAAACAAGAGGCATAAAAATTAAATTTCCCTTTAGTCTGTTGCCTGATTTTTATTTGATGTGACAATTCCTGTTCGGTACAACCTAATTCCCCTCGTATTTTCACGAGTCCCGTCATCTCTGACCTGCATGATTCCTAAATCCTGTGGTTTCCCACAGCTCAGAGTGACTGGCCCAGACCTTTATCTTCAGGCAACAACACATAGTCTCTTCTGTGTTCCTTAGGCCTTGCTACATTTCACCTTTGCCTAAAGGACAGTTTCATCACACATGCTAGTCCTAGCTGAAAAGATTTACTTCTGGAGTCCTTTCTTAATAGAAAAACCTTGCTCTTATTTCACGTTGCAATACTATTTAGCTTTATCACATGTCAAACTTGAGAAAAGGAGAGTATCATGCCCTACTTTTCTTCCAGGGTCTTAGGAGTAATAATGGATGTTCAAAGGATTAAATGCTTTCCTTGCATATATTAAGGGCGTGAAAAATCGGCTCTTAACCTCTAAACATATAATTCCAGCACAATGTGGTGAATTTTGCATAGTATTTTTTTGTGCTGGAATTACTTGCTTGTGTCTCTCATTTAATTGTATGTGCTTTGAAAATAGTTATTACTATACTTGGGCCATTGCATGTAAAAATTAAAATTCACAGCATTCCCTTGTGGTTTCTTATATAGTTATTAACATTGTTCCTATCTCTATCTCTTGCCACTGTCTAGTAACAGAAAAATCAAGAATTTAGAGAATTACTGTTACTGCTCATTCAGAATGATCAATTATGATTTGTCATCTAGATACTGTCAGCTTTTGCAGATGTGGTTTTACTTGCAACCTTAATAGAACCTTAACTTTCAGTTCTTAAACATGGAGGTAGCTTATCCATGGAATATCTTTTGGTATGTAATGGCTAAATCTGTGATGGGTACTTGTGTCACCTTGTCCAGTTAGCTCTTAAATCAATTGTCTTCTAACAAGATGAGAAGTTATAACACAAAAATGCTTTTGAAGAAATGTGTGTTCATTTGAAAAATAAAATACCCACTCTGTTTTTTAACATTCATTTTATAAAATACTTAAAAGAACAGATAAAGTACTTGCGTTTACATAATAACCAAAATTGCAAAAGAATGAATATAAATTAATTGAACACATAACTATTTTGCCACATTAGACAAGTTTAAAAAGGTATTTAAAAAAAAATAGCAATTGGGAAGAAAACCCTTCACTCTATTGCTGTCTTTTTCTGGAAACTTTTCCTAGAAGCACTAAAATTCCAGGTCAACAGGTAGTACCTGTATTGTTGAAAACATTGTAATTGGCTTCCATATCTGTCAGCTTAAGAGAAAATAAAATTTTAACCAGGTTAGATAACTCAGTGCAAATTAAGCTTTAAGTTGAAAATCTGAAAGAAAAGATGTCCAAAGTGTAGGAAATGCTTCTGGAACTAAAACATAAAAAATTCACATTATGAATTATTTGTAAGTGTTCTTGTATATGAAACATTGAGTTAAAAATGGGCTCTTTGAAGTTGTAATTAGGGGTCTATTATTAAGACTTTTCAACGTGGGCTTGGAGAAGTGGATAGGGAAGGGTTAAAGGTCATCTGTTGGAAGAAGTTCAAGTTAACCATAAGCATTGTTTTGATCAATTCTAAAATATTTGGCCAGGATGTTGCAGACATAAAGGTGGAAAAGATTAGGAGATTAATTTATTGGACTATCAATGAGAGTAAGTACTTCTACCCTCAGAACATTTGGGGGTTGGGACAAGCAGGTTGAATGCTGGATTCAATTATGTCATACTGTTTTAAAAAAATGTATTAGCAAGTCTGGAGAGATGGGAGGCGTGCCAAACTATTCGAATCAGAGTGGAACTGAGTGTGGATCATTTCCAGTCATTAATGGATAATCATTTTTAGAAATAAAATGTATTTTGGTTTATTCACTTTCTTTTGTTGGTTGTCATAGGGAATAGGTAGCAATGGTTTTTTGTATTTGATAAAGTTTCTTCTTTCCATTCTTTTCTGTATAAGTTTTAGATTCATTCTTATGACGAAAAACTTGAGTACAAGGTGCAGAGAGATTTTGGTGGAGACTAGTAAGTTTCTCTTTTTGCAAATCCTTAAGGAAATGTATGGTATCATTACCAGTCTTCTCACAGTTTCTCATACTTGAAAAATGTTCAAATGTACTGTATTTTCTAGCATTCAGCATTTTATCATTCCCTTATCTATTAATGTTAGAACAATATTATCACAATGAAGGGACAACTTTTGGCTTTTAGACTGTACTTACGATCAGCAAGTCATAAAATATACAGTGCTAGTCTGACATCAGAAACTGATAAAACAAGTGGGAAATCATGATGACATAATATGGTTTATAAAGCAATGGAAAAATTCCCAATCCCATTTTTAAAAGTATAAAAAACTGCAGTCACACCTACTCACAGGAATAACATCTAAGACACAGTAAAAATTCCTATTTAGGGACAGTTAACTAGTCAGAATCACCTGAAATAAAACAGGAGCACAAACTATCCAAGTCCCTTGACGCCTCAAGTCCGCCCTATCTTGATAGCCAGACTGTCAGGAAAGGCACGTCACTTTGCAAAGGAATGCATTGGTTTCCCGCCCCAGGTTGACTACCCAAGTTTCATTTATTTCTGTTGTGTCTGCTAGATGCTCAGCCATGTCCTTTCAATTCCTGAAGAGGCTCTCTGTCAGATGCGTCTTTTACATCGTATTGTATTTGAAATTAAGAAAGGAGCGGCAGATATGTGCACAAACATAGTTCATATTTAGAAAACCTGTGGGTTCAAGCATTTCACATACACCTGGTTTTGTCTCATTTCTCTGCTAACTTCTCAGGAAAGAAAAAAAAAAGTAAGTTGCCTGAAAATTCTGAAGCTCTGCTGGAAACCTAGATTTTGTCCATCAGAGACTATCAAAAGTACAGGTAACAAATAACACACTGTTGGAATTAGCTTGCAACAGTTTGTGCTTTAAAAACACAGTGCCTAACAGCGCTGAGCACATGATAGATGCTCAATAAAAGGCAAAACTCTTTTTTTTTTTACCTGATTGGATGGAGCAATGTGGGCAGTGAGTAAGAATCTACAAATTAAATATATGAACTTTAATTTGATTACAGAGAGAAAGAAATTTGCAAAAAATATTGCCACAGTAGCATTGGCACTTAGCAGTGCATCAAAGATTGTTTCCACCACAATATGGGATGATTCCTATTCCACTTAGAGCAAGGTCTGACTATAACTTGGAAAATTATTAATATATTTCAGGGAGATGGCCCCTTTATACTGCCTAAGTAACCAGACCTAAATATCAGGGTCCTCATCATGTAACTTTAATGCAGCATTGTTGTGAACAAGTGTATTTCTCCCACATCTGCAGTAGTTGCTTGCTAGTATTTTAGGTTTATACAGAGTTATGACACCCCTGGGATAACAAAGATGAGACTATGGAAGACTGAAGGATCACAAAATTTACACAAAATATGGAAGTGCCTCTATAGTATATGAAAACCCCTTATTTAAAAAAGGCAGTTCATTGACAAAAAAATGCTTTATACATTCAGATTTTCCCCATCTCTCAACAGTGATGGTGTCCAAAGAAAAGATTCAGTAGTGAAGGCCACACTTTTTTTTTTTTTGCATTAGTTTGATATGCTGAAAATCAGAACCTTTAAAGCATCTTATAAATGGGAGAAATGGAATTGGACCGGGAGGTGGTAGAGAGGGGGATGGAATGGAAGCAATCAAAATGCATATAGGACTTAATCGTAGATGTGACAGCAAGGAAGCTGGTGGGGGATGTTACAGCAGACCTGACTGCTCTACAAAGGGCCCAAGAAGAACACAGTACAGGGATGAAAACAAAACACAAAAAACTCAAAACAAAAACTGCAACTTCGCCAACTTGTAAACAAGGAAAAGCATTTCACAGATTCAAAGTTCAAGGGAAGTAAACGTCTTTAAATTATTTTTGTCAGTTCAACCCTGATTTAAAAGTATGGCTAGCAAAAATAAGAGAGCCCAGCCGCTGACTTCCTGAGCAAGCAGCTGTCTTCTGAGAAGCAGCACTTCTAAGCCTCTCTCTTCTCCAGATGCCACGTTGAGGAGGAGATACTTTCTCTCCTGAATTCCATTTCACTTCTTTCCGCACTCCTAGAATATTCATCGATTTACATCTTGTTTTTTATAGTTCAGGCTGCTATAGATTCAGACGTGGGGAGACAGGAGGGGGGAAGGCAAATTCTCGGAGGATGCTACGGGCCACTTCAACGTTATTCTGGGCTATCTCTAAGGCTCGCTTCACTTCTTCAAAGGCATAACCCTCTCCCATGAGTTTTGCAATTTTTGCATCGACGTTTTCCAATGCGGCTTCGGGCCCATGGGGTTTCCTGTGGTGAATTTCTGGTGCAGTCCTGCGGGGTCGTGGCTTAGGAGGTCTGGCTGGTGCTTGAGAACCATCTGTGTGGATTTTTAAAAAAGAGAACATTTAACAATGAGAAAAAAATGATGACATTATCACATTACTATTTCTAATGAGAACATTATTTTTCATTATCTCTGCAAATGATTTTCTATGTTTACGTATTATGGGGTAGGCTTATATTCCCATTTTGAATACTGAAAACTGAGGTAGGATATGTTGGAATCTTGAGAAATGAATGCAGATACAGCCTCAATTTTATGCCATACGAAATAAGATTCATAGAGGGAAATAAACCAACTGCCTGAACAAGGGTGGCTTCCATTTCGTAGTGCAGCCCACCTTTCTCGAAACACTGTGGTGGAGAAATGACTGGGAGTTTCACTAGTGGCGAATCTATTTACAAACAGGATATGTTCCTGGCAGGATCTCCCCACCAGATTATCTGTCCTGAGAAATAAATTTTGAAGAGTCTCTTCCTATCTGATTTTTCAAATTAATAAAACTGTAAAGTGCGGGAAAATAGGTATTTTAAGTCTGTTTATCAATAGGCTCGATGGAAATAAATCTGTGCTTTCCTCAGACAGCCAGATAACAGTGCAGGAAGTGAAAAGTAATTCTGTCGTTCGCCCTAGTTAACCCCTTTTAGCAGTGAACTTAATAGAGTTTATACAGATGTTGATTTACAATGATGCACACCTCTAATGTACATGGTCTGAGGCAATTAAATAGAAAATCAAAACAGAAAAAAAAGTACAAAATTAGCAGTGGAGAATAAGCTTTTCAAAGTGAAACCAACTGACATTGGTGCTCATGAGTGGAAAGTAATCTTTTTAGGAGAAAAGGAAATTCTAGGCTACATCCCATGCAGATTCCCAAGGTAAGAAAGTAACTTGAAGGGGTGATTTTGTCATGGATCTCCATGCTATTTAGTACTTTTTTAAAAAAACTTAAAAATATTCAATGCTATATATGAGATACACCTGTGGACTTTATATAGGCATCGATGGTAAATTTAAGAATACAATTAAGTAAATGATCAAGTGGTGCTAGAACCCAAATGCCTGTGACTCTTGTACTTCCATCCTCCAGTCTCTGCTGCCTGGTGCACTTTTCCACAGACTTCAGGAGATATTGGAAGCTGGTATTTTCAATAATGATTGAATCTAAATCATAGAGCTAACTGATATATGATTGAAAAAAATAGATGAATTAGAGAAAATTTTTTTTGAATGGAGAAGGTAACTGGTAAACACCAAATTCAATCTAGCCACATCAATATACATAATGTACAAAATATAAAATTCTCCAGAGTGAAAATACTTGGTTCTATACTAAACTGGGTAGTCATTTATAATTTTTCCAGAAAAATAAGCACTTTGAAAAAGTCTTATAGCTAATAAGCTTATTAAATTGTATTCATATATAAGGGCACACATTAACTTCTGATTTTTGTTGGGCACTACTGTTTCTTGCATCTGTAACTAAACATATCAAATTATTATGTCGTGCTAAATTACCTTTTTTTTACATTTTCAGATTCCATTTCAGGTTTGTTTTTCTATCAAACATTTCCATTATGTCACACAGAGATGCACACTGAAGTATACTCTGCTTCTAATTACTTCCAAAAACCATTAGAAATTCTTAGCAAGCTTTCCCTAATCAATGACCACAGAACTTATGCACTGAAATCTTCTGTGTTCTCATTTGCTTTTAGAGGAAAAAAATCCTAAATTTCTTATATTCTACTAGTATTTTTCTACATTTGTATAATAATTGTTTTTTGGTTTCTATCCACCAAAAAACGGAGGTCACGTGTGTCAAGCATTATGAAAAGCTCAGCTGTCAATACCAGATAAGTGAGGAGGACACTGTGGCAGGAGGGACACATCTGGCAATGAAGTGTTAGGATGTGGAACTTGGTAGCTAACACTAAAAAAGATGGCACCTATCAGCAGGGGAAAAGCCCAAGAAATGCATATGATCTGGGGGACTGTTACAATTACTACTAGGAAAAAAAAAAGTGGGGGAGAAGGGGAATTTGCAGACTAGTAATTTGAGAGAAAAGTATTCTTTGCTTGGGAAAAATAACTTAGTTTGCCTGAGTTATATTTACTACTTATCAGGCGAACACACTTGCCAATTAAATCAAGACTCTAGATTATTGAAAATATCTAGATCCTGGAAAACTAGGAAAAGTAATTTAACCTCTAGAAGGAATTGAGACATTTTCATTAAAAAAAGAAAATACCCTTTGCAGATCAAGGATTTATTTTTCCAATACTTTTCCCTCTAAACCCAAAATTCATACATACACACGTCTATCTCCCAACTCATTTAATCCTACTTTTCACTGCTTTAACTCAATCTATTTTCCTAGTGTTGCCATCACTGCAGAATCTCACAAATGTTTGGAAGATTAATTGTACCATGTATTCGAGACTACAGATAGAAATGAAATGGAATTGGTTTTCAACTGTTGGTCTTTTTCTTTAAAAAGATTTTATTTATTTATTTATACAAGCACTGGGTATAGTCAGAAGCGCGGAGGGTGACAGAATTCGCCAGAGCGGGGGACAGAACAGGCAGACTGAAAATACACTGCTGAGGGGAGCAGAGGGTATGGCAGGAGAGGTCTGTCCCGCCATGTGGGACGTTCGCTGGTGGCCGGGGATCGAACTGGCGCTGCAGAGGCTGCGGGCAGCTTCGCAGGCCAGCGCTCAACTGCTGCTGCGCCACCAGGGGAGGCCCTGTTGGTCTTTTTAGATATAAATTTATTGCTGAATTTCATTTGGAATATCTTAATTTGTTTGACTGTTCTAATTGGCTAATGTAGCTCTGCACCAGGTAATTGTCATCTGTAACAAATTTCTAGGTGAGCAACATCATACAGAATTGAGATTTAGTCAGGTGCAGCTCAGGTTAACCACTAAGATTTTGAGTGACCTAAACAATTTACTTTTATAAATCTCACTCCCCAAAAATACATTTGTAACTGCATCTTTAGAGGTATTTATTCCTTCTCAGTCAAGTAGTGTGAGAATTAATGTAAATGTTCAGTGTATGTGTTGAGACCATTCAAAAGAAAGGTAATGAATGTACACCTATAATAACAGCTGTTAAACAGCAATTACATACTAAATAGCAGTGTTAGGAGAAGAAAATACAGAACTTGTTACCTCTAATCCTATAGAAAGCCTGAGGCCAGAGGGCCTCCCTGGTGGTGCAGGGGTTAAAGTCTCAGCACTATCAAGCCATCATCAGCCACTGCAGCATGAGTTCCACCCCTGGCCAGGGAGCTAACTCACATGGCAGAGCAGACCTCTCCTATCTCGCCCAATTCTCCCTGTTCTTTTCCCCACTGCCTCTGGTGAATCCTCTCACACCCCACACCTCTAACCTGGACCCCAGTTCTTATCAAACAAGACCTGTTATAATCTGAAGTACCAATGGAAGGTGTATTTAAAAAAGGGTCAGATCATTAGAGTAAATCATTGGGGAAAATTAATCCCTCTTTCTATACCTCTTTTCAAAGCTCTTTTTTCTGAAAAGTTGTATTTAAAGGTAGGAGATAAACCAAGTCTTTATTTACTTTCTCTAGTGCAGGGCCCTGGAATGGAGCTAGGAAACAGAAGGTGAACCTATCTCATAGTACCTCAAAAGTTATACTATTAATCTTACTGAAAGGTCCATACGGGAGGCCGGAATGCAAAAGCCCACAGGAAGCCTGCCTAGAAAAATCAGACAATGAACCTCTCCCCGCCCTACAAATCTTCTTGCTTCCTACAAACTTTTTCCTGCCGTGCAAACCCAGTTTCCCACCTGACCTCTCCTCACCCTATAAAAGCCTGCCTCCCCCTGGCAACATGCATGGCTTCACCAACCCCTCCCTACCTTGGGTCCGTGAATCCCACGCAGGGCACAATATATTTCCCCCCCCTTCGAGAAATTTAGCCTGGCTCTCCTTTTCTTTACCACGCCGAACCTTTCACACACCAACTCTGGGAATTTCTATACTTGAATAAATACCATCCTTAAATTATTGGAAGGACAGACATTCACTGGTATTCACAAGCTGTCCATGCTTGTGGGATTTTGAATCCCTTTGAGTAATGCTAAATGTCAAAATAAGTGCAAGATTATGTGGAGCCATGAGATACTGGGTTGTCCAAAAAGTCATGACATATTTTTTGTTTTTCAAGCAAAAACGCATCATGACTTTTCCGACAACCCAATGAGTAGTACATACTCCTGGAGCATCAATTTTACTCAGGATGTGGGAAAATTTTTTCAGTATTTAAATGAAGAATGATACCAAGGGATAAATACTAAAATTAGCATAAATTTGAGATAAAACAGACTGTGCATCAATTTTCTGCATGCAGTTGTCTACTTTTAGCTAAACTGGTCCCTGTGTTGTCACTTAACTCTGTTGGGAGAAAGATTTGAGAAGTACTGATTTAGGGTAAAACTTGACTCTTGTATTCTAAGGAAATGAGAGAAAAAGTTCTGGATGGATTGGTGATTATTAGCCTCATTTCCAACTGGATTTTAATGCAGAATAAATATAGAGTATTAGTCCATTTTCATTTTAACTAATAAGGGAGATCTCCCTTATTTTGTTGACAATAACATCGTTTACTAGCTATACATATTTAACTTGTTATGTTCTGAAATTCTAGCATTATTTTCAATTGTTTACCTTGAATTGCCTTTTAAATCCTCATAATACGAAAAATCTCTTATCAAGAGGTAATGTTGCATGTTATCAGTACAAACACATCTGCATTATGACTTTGTTATTATATGTAAGTTGTAGTCCCTGGGTTTCTGAAGGGTATTCAAACTGCAACTCATGATATTTTACAAGAGAAAAACTGGAAATTTTGTGAAAACTACTAGTCAATAGTCAGGTCTATTTGAAATAACATAGTAATAGTCATGTATTTCAGTACATATGCATATCAAATATAATTGATACATCTTAATTTTTTAAGATATAACTTTGGGCAGAGGGATAAAAAATATTTGGAAGCCTCTGTATATGTAGACATATATACATTCATATATACCTTTTTAGGTAAGAGGATAGGAGCAAGGTAATTCTGAATTCTTTAAAAATATTTTTTCAACAGAAAAGATATGTGAAATTGAATTTCATCTTATTGTAATGAGTTTTTATTTATGAGGGCTGTTAGAATCCTAGGGACACAACACCCAGTCTTGGGTTACTGGTGGGAAGAGCTAATCCAGTCCCTTTGCTGGTGTGAAATAAACTAGTGGACAGCCTGGCATCCTTGTGAACGAGATCATGCTAGAAAAAAGTACCTTATGTCTGTGATTTGACTTTTTTTTGTAAAGAGTTCAGGGAGAAGTTTGAAATATTTGATGTTACAGCCACCTGAGACCTGCTGTAATAATCAGGCCTATTTGATCACTCAGGTCCAGAAAGACTAGCAATGGTGAGTTATGTAAGATATGGTGGCCAGGAAGGCCTCTGGAGAAAGCAGAAGTTCATTACTGGTGAATATGACTTGCAGTGACTAAATCAGTACACTCCTCACTTACTGGCTGATAGTGGACCACTCCTGGTAGCACTAAATAAATTATGGAAATTAATAGTTTGGTGAAAATATTCTAAAAAGATTTCTCCCACTTCTCATAGCTAATTAGGCAAAACAAAAGAGAATGAATATTTTTTCCTCTCCCCCCTACATTTAGTATCCTTTACTGACTAATGAAAGGTAATATTAAAACCGGTATTCCTCTCACTACCAACTTTATAAGCAAAATGCAAAGTATAATTACCATGATTAGTCACTCACCTGAAGATGAAGGAAGCTGATCATAGTCCTGTGATGTTCTGTTGGATTTGACATTTTCACCTGGTAATCTCCTGGCAGGAGGCAAAGGAACTTGGCCACTTGCTGGATCAAAAAAGGGATCTTAAAAATAAAGAAAAATTTCTCTGTAAAGATCACATCTTTCAAAAATTAGAAAAATAATTTCATGACTTATGAACCATTTCTAATTTATTCATCCCTTGCTCAAATATGCTCTTCTGATTTACTCTTTAAGTAATATACACTACTATTTTATAAATTTTTCAGATCTCTAATTTAATTGCAAAATTGTTGATGAAAACTAATTTTATGTACTAATCTGCCCTGTACAATGAACAGAAATTGTTGTAAAAGAAAAAAAAAAAAACCTTTGAATTATTCCTGTAATAGTTATCAAGTCAATCTCTCTAAGCAGTAGACAATCTGTAAAATGAATCTGACATTTGGGGTTTGTGAGGACTAAAGGAATTCATGTGTGTGAAATCTGTGCAAATAAGGTGCTATAATTAAGTTTTGAATACAGAGTAAAATGATTTATTTTCTTACAATATTAACTGGAACTAAAGGCAGAGAATGACTGTCAGCGGTACTCAAGTCATTAGGATCATAAACCTAACTGATCTTTTTTTGAATGGCTGCACATTACTCCTCTATCTTAGGTTGACCGATAACTTATTTAGCCACTAACCCCATTTCATCCTTTATCATATTATTTTATTTCTACCAGTATCTCTCAAGGAACCACTCTTTTGAGGATGGGGATCTTACCTTAAAATCATCATCTTTGAATCTCCTAATACATGGTACTAAGTAAACTCCTTGGAAAACAGACTGCATGTAATAGTTACCAAAAATAAATCCTGACAGGTTCAGATACTTCATGTATTCAAAATCAGTGAAATCTGAATGGCTAGCATAGACTAAAACTGGAAATATTAAGGGAGATCTGATTATATGTCTTTATTTTAACTTCCATTTGACTTTAGGAATACACAATTTGATTGTTTAAAAGAAATACATGCCTATTTCTAATTTTTTTTTCACATTTTATTTTTATATTCCCCATACAATTGCAACCCCCTTATTTTGACCCCAATCCCTCCCCTCCTCCTCACCCCCCATAGAGTGTCTCTGGTTCATAGTTTTTTGTTGATTTTGATTTTCACTTTCTTATAGTTATTCATTTTCCTGGTCCCTTATTTAAGTTTTCTAGATTCCTTCTATGAGTGAGACCATCTGGTATTTTTCTTTTTTTTCTGGCTTATTTCGCTGAGCATGATCCCTTCCAGCGCCATCCATGTTGCTGCAAATTGCATGTGTTTATCTTTATATTAAAAAAACTAGCAACAACAAATGTTGGTGAGGATGTGGAGAAAAAGGAACTCTCCTGCACTGTTGGTGGGAGTGCAAACTGGTCCAACCACTATGGAGAGCTGTGTGGAGATTTCCTGACCTACTAAACATAGAGCTTCCATATGATCCAGCAATTCCACTCCTAGGTATTTACCCAAAGGACGCAGAAACATCAACTCCAAAGAGCACCTGCACCCCTGTGTTTATAGCAGCACAGTTTACAATAGCTAAGCTTTGGAAACAACCCAAATGCCCAAAAATAGATGACTGGATCAAGAAGATGTGGTACATATACACCATGGAATATTTCTACTAATTTTTGATCAGATGGCGGGAGGCAAGGGTTGAAATTACTAGTGATTCTTCCCCCCCTACTTGAGTACACTAATTGTCCCTAGCTTTGATGAAGATTTCTTGACCTAAGCAAGACTACTTAACTTGCTCGAATTTAATGAGTCTTAAGTTTTGAGCTTTCAGTGATTCAGGAAACATTTTAGGAAGGAACAAGAAGATAAATACTATGTAAAAAAATGTTAGACATTTCTCAAAGATGTAGATACTCCAATTGCTTTTAGTTTTTCTGCATTCTAAATGTCATAAATTAATGGTTAGAAGATTGTCTTTTGATTTCCCTAGGGGCAATTTATAGATTTGTCACATATTTCTAATAATCTAAGGCTAAACATTAAATTCTGGATATAATTCAGGCATAAACAGTCTATAATTGTATGATATATTGTTCCATTAGACAAGTTCTCTCAAAAAGTTACTAAGTAGATTAAAAATATTAACACACACAAGAAAAATATTTATAGTTCAATTCTGAATGTCTACCATATTCTGTGTTAAGTGTAAATCTGAAGCTATTGCTCAGGAATAGGGTAAACACAGCTTCTGTAGCAAGCTATACCTCTGGAAGCATTAATGCTCCCATGGAAAGAGATATATAAAACACAATTACCACAGAGAGTACAAAATTACCAACTGTCTCCCTGATAAGAAAAATTTGAAAAGCAATAAAGTTAAAAAAATTCTTCAAAAACTAATTAAAGTAAAATTTTATAGCCTCACTTAGGATTAAAACATACAAATTGAAAATACAGACATTTGTATAGTAATAAATGTTTGAGAAGTAAATGAAAAAACATGATGGGATTAATCTATTCTTAAAAAGCACGGCTGCTTGTGATTTATAGTATGGTAGAACATTGAAAATTTAATATTTTAGAGATTAAAAAAAATGGGAGGAAAATATTTGCTAAGTATAAAGGGGGGAAATATATGCATCAATCAAGATAATGCTGTGTAATACGGAAACCTATTAAATGGGTATTTGGGGGAAGAGGCATTATGGAATTTTTCCACTAACTAAAACACAAATTTTTACTCAATACAGATAGACAAAACTGCTCAGTGAAACCAGCGACATGTTTCTTCTGGGACTGTCCAAAAATCCAGAAGATTTATCTCCCATATTTTAAAAGAATATCTACATAGGATCTAAATGCCAGAATGGGTTTGAAAAGCAATTTACATAAAACAAAATTCCTCCTCCTCTGCTGCTCACTATTTGACTCACATTCATAAAGTCTCCACTACGTAGGCTCTAGGCCTAGATTGACATGCAAGAATAATTTACTAAGCTTGTGATAAATGAAACTCTCACTAATTCCTCTCATGCCGTCTTCTACCTTTTGAAGAGAAAGACATGGAAGAAATTGAATTGAAAACAACTTCAATCTTTTCAAGGTCTTCTCTCCATTAAACACCCTCAACTCCCTTAATCCATATAGTTTATGTGGTGTGGACTGACCTCCCTTTACCATGCTGCCTGAGCTCTTTTAGGAATACCCTGGCTCTGTGTTTCCTCAAATTTAGAATCTGCATTTTCACCAAGTCCCCAGGTGCAGGAGAGCCAATGCTCTAGCCCAACAACCGCAACACAGGACTACAAAGTCTCTTCCCCCTATTTCTTACTAGATCTCTGTTAAAATGCAACCCTCAAAAAACGTGAGCTGCCCCATTTCCAATCATGATAGTGTTTCATAAACATCATGGTCAACAAAACTGCGTAAATACTTATAACTGTTGCTAATGACCTGGGTTTCCTTCGTAGTTATGTGATTGCATTTTAGGATGCAAGTGGAAACTTTAATTTATCTCTAACATCAATTTGCTAACTTTTAGAGTTCAGTTGTTATTTTAAGATTGGATAAGGACTTCAAAAGAGTGTCTAGGTTAGAGACAGAGTGAAAGAAAGGTGCAGTGAGGGCTGCCAAATACACTGGGTTTTGTGCACTGCACAAAGACACGCCATTATGAGAATGAGCAGACTTAAATACAGCTTTGGCTTGCTTCATTCAGCACTGGCCCTGGTACAAAGTGGAGGGAGGGCTGCTATTTCAAAGCCAGCACAAAGGAAGGGCTTTTTGTAATCTGGACAAAAGTACATATATGCTCTCAGCAGTTCTAGGTTTGGTGAAAGTGTGAGGTGTTTTCGAGAATTCTTTAGGTTTTGTTAAGCTATGACTGGCCTGTCCTGAACACATGGCTCATGTAAAGCAGTGGGCATTACTATTTTGCCAAAAGAAATCTTGTGTGAAGTACTAAAATAGAAAACAGACAAAAAAGTAGCATCAGACTCGGCACCCTTGTTTTCCTTTCCCTCCTTCATCCTACAGGAATCCTGTGGCTCCTTTGCAGAAACTCAGGACCCTGCTCTTTGGAAATCACTACTACCAAGAAGTCATTCAGGCCTAATGCTGGAAAGGCAGACTAGACTCAAGTGTACGGGACCTGCATCCTTTGATAAGGAGGTAGGTTTGATTAGGTATTTAATACAACATCAAGAGAAAATACAGTCTCTTAGACATTCATCCTTTGTCTTTTGGTTTCCTTAAGGAAATAATTACCATTACCTCAGATTTATCATTAAAATGGACTAAAAGTTTACCTATTGAACAGTGAAAAGAACAGTAGTGAAATGCTTTTATAAGCTGTTTAAGTTTACCAGTCACCTTTGTTTACCTTTTATGTAATTTATAGTACACTACATAATATTCTATAGTATTCTTTCATGAGGATCAAGTCTTAGAGAAGATTCACAGCACCACTTCTTCACCCTATTACACTTTTTCAGATAGCAAAATGTAAATATTACTTTGCCAAAAGAAACCTTTACATTATAATCTGACATTATGTAAGAATTAAAATATTTCTTCTAAGAAATAATATACATGATTTAAAACCTAAATAAAATTATATCAAAGTATCTGGCAACAGACTAGAAATGAATGGTATTTATTATCGAAGGATGCCAACATTATTGAGAATGCCCCCATGTATAAAAGGAGGTCAAGAGAGAGAAAATAAGTTCTAACCACATGGCTCTGGCCCCAAGGCAGCCTCAAGCCAGAAGTTAAGGATACTGCTGCCATGCTCCCTGACAACCTAGCAAAATCAAAACATGTAAAACCTACTGTGAAGTAAGTCAAGCTTAGGAGGTTTCATACTAATTTTAAAAGCAGTACACTGAGTTTTAACTTAAAGGGGCTTAAAGCTACATCTATAAAAGGTGATAGGTACTTTATACAAATAATGGACAAAAAATTATCTAGAAGTTAGCCTTGGGAAGCTAACCAAGGGGCAGAAGCTCTCTCTCCTTTGAACAGCAGCATGTTGAGGCTGGGCTGAGCCCAAAAGCCCTTCTTACTCAGTGTACCAAAGTCATGCCCCTCTGCTGAGCCCATCATAAATGACTGAGCTATAGGCCAGCAGCCCCAAGCACCAGACTTTGCAAGTGGATGTAGTCCACTCAAGGAAGGCATCTTAAGTGCCTTGCTTGGGCAGCCACAGGGGACATCACCTGCACAAGACCAGGAGAGGTAGCAGAGTTGCCTAACAGAGGCAAACATAGAATCAGGCAGAACATTGATCCCAAAGAAAGAGCCAGACAAAATCATAAGCAAACTATCCTGATAAAGAGTTTAAAGCAATGATTAGGAAGTTGATCAAAAGGGCAAAAAAAATACTAATGCAGTGAGAAAGTCAACAAACATCTAAAGTTTCAAGCTGAAGTAAAACTGAAGAATAAAACTGAAAAATATAATAGAGGGGGTCTAACAGTAGACTGAATGTAGCAGAGGGTCATATAAATGATCTGGATGACAAAGCAACAAAATGTGAAAAAAAAATTTAAAATGAAGATTTTTTAACAGATTTCTGGGACATCATGAGGAATAATATTTGCATTATAGGGGTCCCAGAAGAAAGAGAAATGGACAGAAAATTTATTTGAGGAAATAGCTGAAAACTGCACCAGTCTGGAAAAGGAAACCTATATCCAGGTAAGGAAGTCCAGAGAGATCCAGCCAAGATGCATTAAAATAAAAATGGTTAACGTTAAAGAGAGGATCTTAAGGCAACAAGAAAAACAGCATGTCCTATACAAGGGCAAGCCATAAAGCTGTCCATAAACTTGCAAAAGAAACTAAATTTAGAGACAAGAGGAGAGTGGCAAGACACACTCCAGTGCTAAATGGGAAAAAAAAAAAACAAAAAAAAAAAAACTAAAGAATTTTGTAACTGGGAGGTTAACTTTTGAAATTTAAGGATTAAGAGTTTCTCAGAAAAGCAAAAGCTGGAAGAATTGATCACCTATAAATATACCTAGCTAGAGCTGTTGATTCTAATTAGCATTACCATTGACCCTTGAACAATGCAGGGGTTAGCAGCAGAATCAACCCAGTGTATTCAAAAAAGTGGTGTATAACTTTCGATCCCCACAGATGCTAAAGATGTTAAAGGGGCTTCTTTTAAAAGAAAGACAGTTGCCTTTTGAACAAATGGGTTTGAATTTTTTTTCTATACTTAAGTTTTACATTCACAAATTCAACCAGCCTTCGGTTGGTTGGAATTCCTCCTTGGATGTGGAACCCAAGATGATACACAAGGCTTGTGGCATTTGTGGGGGCAGGGGTGTGGTGCTGAAACCAAGACTAAGGAATGATTGCAGTTAAATTTTGGGGGAATCAAAAGTTATATACCCATTTTTTGACTATACCGGGCTGATCATGCCACTAACCTCTGCATTGTTCAAGCATCAGTGGTATTGCTAATTAGCTAATGAACATATAGTAAAACAGATCACCAGTGAAAAAAGGTGCAAAGAATAAAGTTGTAATATTAACTAAAGCCATAAGAATTTATATATTTATACGGTAAAGATGTAAAAAGACATTAAAATTATCAAATGGCGGAAGCAAAAATGTAAAGTTTCAGCAGGTGTTCACATGCAAGCAGCTATCAATCCAAACAGCGTCATACACAGAAAACGAAATAATCTACGCACACCCCTAAAGAGTAGTGAGACTTCAAGGGAAGAGAGAAAAAGCTTGCCCTGTGCAACATGGATGGGCCTAGAGGGTATTATGCAAATGAAGTAAATGAGAAAGACAAACAGTGCAGGTGGAAGATAAAGAAAGCAAAAGGAATAAGCAAAAATGAAAACAAGCCCTTAGTTCTGACAACAGAATGGTAGTGACCAGGGCCAAAGTGGCTTAGGGGGAAGTAAAACAGTTACTAGAGGTCATTTTTTTGTGCTGTATGGAACTAGACTTCCCTGTGAGATCATAATGTAGAGTAATATGGCTGTTCTAAATGACATACGGATTTTGAACCCTGAGGCTGCCCACCTAAAACCTATGTATAGTTGTTATCCAGGGTTGCTATAAATCATGTGTTTTTTGGACAGGAACTACTTTCAGAAAATCAAGCTGTATACTACAGGGTATATGTCCACCATCCAAGTGAGAAAAAAGAATGCTAAAGGTGTAAAAGATAATGGTTGAAATTCCTGATTTCACTGAGCACACCTGAAAGGCTTTACATAATTATCTCATACAGAAGGTAAAGAAATTGTTAGGGGAAAGGTATCTTTCCCCTATTTTTAACCAAAACAATTCAAGGAGACAAATATTTTAGATCATGCTGGTATCACTGACAGGACAGATTAGAATACCCAGTATCAGCAGATTCAATGTAACTGAATGTTGGCATTTCTAGTAAAGCTTAAAAACAGTATAGATAGTCTCAAGTCTGTCCAATCACTGAGGCTTCTCAGGAATGCCTCTGTAAGGTGGGGGTGTTATTTGTACTGGATGATTTATTTTTATGGCACCATTTCTAAATTCTATGATTCCATATTGCCTCTGTCATCTTATCAGCACAAAACCAGCTGATTAACAAACCTACTCACCAACTGCTATTTTCCCTCTCCCCTCCAAGGATTTTTCTACTTGGGAACTAGAAACAAATGAATTACATGTTTGACAGTAAGGTTTTAAGTGAAAAGTTTTCCAGTTTTTCCTCCTACCTGAAGGAAGAAGGAAGAGGTCCTGTCCTGAGGATGGTCGGCTGCTGGAGCCAGGAGGTTTTGAATGCTCAATGAGACTGTGCCTTGCAGGAGGGGGAGGAGGTGGGAGGGAAGGTGGAAGGGCATCGAAAGCATCTTCACCTGCATTTAAAGAAAGGTCTGGATCAACAGCATTCATCATAAATTAGAACACAGCATCAGGTACCAAGCAAAAGTAATGACTGATTTCTTTCATTGCTTAAAAAGAACTTCAGCCGCGGGGTTCATCCAGCAGCTCACTGCCTTTGATGACAGGAGTTACTAATTTTATGGGAGTGTTTGGAGTAAAACAAACACACATGCATGTGTAAACATTTTTCTGTTTCCTAGTACTATTAAAAAAAGATTATTGCAGGTTATGAAGACAGCTTATTATTCACTTGTAACTTTTATAATATTGAGACATGGAAAATGTGAACTAAAAATAAGGTCACACGATCAAAACCAATTTTTTTTGTACGTGCTCACGGCCTGTAATTAGAAAATCACATGCACAAAATATTTAATGTCACAGAATAGTTTACAAATATGTATATTTCACTTATCATATATCTCTAAAGAGGAAGAGTTAAATATAGAACTTCCTTTTGTGGTCCCCATAGCTAGTCACTTACATTTGCATACTCCCTAGCAGCTATAGAATAGTGCAGGATGCTATTATGTCTACTTTTCCCCGTGTCATGCTATTTTACTCATGTTTTCCCTTACCTTGATGCTTTAAAATTAGAATTGCAACGTATTTTTGTAAGCTATTTCAAATACTTTGTGAATAAAATGGGATGAATACCTATGTTCCTGTAATCAAAATTCACATGTATTTAAATATATTGAATTAAACATAAAGTTCTATTTAAAGAAAAATTATTTTACCATTCATTCAGCTTGCCTTGCAAACTCTTTCTCTAACAATCATGAATTTCTAATTTAAAATATTTGAAGGTATAGACAAATGCTGCTCTCATTCTAACTTTTAGCTATATGCTACATTATCATATTTATTCAAATCTTTTTGAAGCCCCTAAATGTCAGGCACCATGTGGGTAATGTGATGATCAAAATCATGAGGTCCTGAAGCAAGGAACTTAGTTTTCACCAGGAGATGTAAGGAAAAAATAGGTATGATTTATAGGTGAATGTCCCATAGGTATCAGGAGGAGCTATGCACTATAAGAGGGAAAAGAAATACAGTTACCAAGAACAGGAAGGTCAGAGGTCAGGGATATCAGGGGCTTGAAACCATTTATTCACCAAATTCATGATGGTGTCTTCTAGGTGGTATAAATGGTCAAAGCAAAGCATGAGATGTAAAGGACAAGCTAGAGGAAGGTCATGTTAAAAAGACAGATTGGAACGTTTGTCCTCACTGTCCAGTATACTACTTACCATCCACATACAGTTAAGATTAAAATTCAATTTGAATCACACTAGCCACATGTGATTATAGAAATCCTTTACAGCATCACATGAAGTGCTATTGGATAATGCTAATTTAAATCATAACACTTGGGTTACTGGTCAAAACTCAGCAGTGTACAGGAAGAAGAGAGAAAAAGACTTAGTAAGAAGTTAGGAGGCCCTTATAAATTATGTACATGAGGATACAGCACCCAGCTCCGAGAACAGGAGTAAAAAAAAGACAGCCTAATTATATGACTGGAAATGCTAGTCAGTGGTGTTTGGAGAAAATAGGTCATTTTGTATTTCTGGTAGCCTAATAACCAATTCAGATCAGAGTAAAAACCATTGTACATTATTTTGTTATGGTGAATTGTTATTGTGAAATCTTAATTTGTGTAGATGTTCTAAATGTTTTCTTCAAAAAATAGGGTGAGAACCTGCCTACCTAGAATTAATGAAATAAACTTGACCCCAGCACCTGCTAACTAACACCCGTGCCCACCAATGTGTACCTTCACCCCTGCATAAACACTTATTAATGTACTGTTTCACACTAAACTTTGAAACAAAGCACATTTTTCATGTGTTATAGTTACAACAATTAAGATAATATTCTCGTCTCACTACAATAAAATACGTATTTTTACGTAATTAGCTGAGTAAAAGTGGGTCATTTTATGCTAAAGAATAAGTACACAGTTCAAGTCTACTGGAATACAACATCTGGGGCAATGAACCATGCTCTAAGTTTTTGGAACGGCTTTTAGTACACAGAACTAACTTGCTAAAACCCTGACTGACTACCAGCTATTTACATCACTGCTGACATCTACCAATAAATGTGAAAAGGAATGCCACTGTCACCGGGGGGAATCCGTTCTAATTCAGGCAAATATATGACCCAGTGAGTCTGCACTGAACTCTGAAATCTGCTAATTCAGATATTAATTGAGAGAAGTGTCAGGGTGAGGGTTTTGAAAAATTTTTTTAAAAGATTTCAACCTAATGGAGGGATGAGAAGATCATAATCAGAGGGCGTCCTGTTGAGTGCAGAACCATGCTTTGGGTTGTCCCGGCTTGGAGGCCTGGCAGGTGGTAATGGCACTGGATCAGAGGCTGACTCAAAAACATCTCCTAGAGGATAACACAAAATCTTAATGTATTTTCAGTTCAACATTGGCACAGAACTTTGCCTTTAAATTCTGACCATTAAGATAGCACAAAGAATTTTTTATACATACCCTTTAAGTATATGCCTAAATCAGGGATGTTTGATTTCTTCATCTCTGAAGAGGTACTGTGTGTTCCATTCAATATACAATGACCGTTATCACAAGACCTAAAGCAGAGATCAAAGGACAAAAATTATAAGGATAAAGATTTCCATTTAAACATCATTTGGGTTGATGATGGCAACTAACCAGCCTGCTTATATAACAAAGTTTGAAAATGTATTTCCTCTTTTCTAGAAAAAGTACAAGTAATTTCTACAGACTCTGATATGTCCTTTTAAAAGAAGTAAATATCCTGCAAAAGACAAATAGCCCCTTTTTAAAAGTGAAGCCAAACCACAGAAATTGTTGGATTATCTAGACCTACGTGAAATTAATACATCATTTTGAGAGCATGGTATTACCTTGTCAAATTTTTGAAGGAAAAAGGTACCAAGGCAAATATATTTTTGTTAAAATACCGGATGGTCTCACTCATAGCAGGAATCTAAAAAGCTTAAATAAGAGACCAGGAAAAAGAATAACTGTAAGAAAGTAAAAATCAAAATCAACAACTATGAACCAGAGATACTCTATGGGGGGTGGGGGGCGGGGAAAGGAGGGATTGGGGTCAAAATAAGGGGGTTGCAATTGTATGGGGAATATAAAAATAAAATTAAAATTTAAAAAAACAAAAAATATGTTTTTGTTGTTTGGTTATTAATACTTCTGAATCATACTGCAAGTACACAATAGATAAAATTGGGGTTTGGGAAAGTAGCAGCAAAGAGAGATAAGAAGCATGTTTTGTTTTCAGCAAGTATACAGCTGCTGCACAGCTACGAACTCTGCTTACCATGTTATTCTCCTAGTAAGGGGAATATAGAGAAACCAAATTAAGAATCAAAGACAACCTTAAAAGCTAACCCTGAAAACAACAGAAGTATGGAGAAGGGGAGAGGGGTAGCAACAAAGACGGAAGGGAACACAATGGATTATGGTGGTGGACTATGGGTGAAATGGGTGCAAATACCGGATGGAGAGAACCCTAATCTTCTGAAATGCAAAGAATAAACTATTTTTTTAAAAAAAGCTATAGAAAGCAGAGTTTGTATTTTAAGTTTCTCTGATTTACTAGGAATTCTTGGGGCAAAGTAAAGGTATACATAATGAAGGTTATTTGAATAGATCTAGAGTGCTTCATCTGAAGTACATTTCTGTTCTCTCTGGTGGCTACTTCTCTTTAAAGGGCCAGAGATGGTTCATTTAAAAGTATTGAATTTTCATAAGGATGATGGACTTTTACTGAAACGGAGTTGAATTATTCATCTACTGTTCAACTTTTTCCACATATTGACAATTTGTCCTGATGTTCCAAAGGGATAGGGAACAGAGGTGAAAGGCAGTCTTTAACCTTTAAGAATGCTTTGTAGAAAACATGAGGTATTTTAACAGCTTTCATGAACAAGTAAGATAAAAAATTCACTCCAATTAAAATAAGTGATTATCAACATTAATTACTTTTCTGTAACAGCAGAAAAATGGAATGGTGGGTATAATTCAAATTTATTTTCAGGACTTGAGAGGCCTGCCACCAAAAAATTTCATCTAATATGATGTGACAAAATTTAAAATATTAAAATTATATCCCTCACTGCTCAGCAGAAAAAAAAAATCATCTCAAAGAGACAAGCTCATTTTATTTCATTTTTAAAAAATTACGACATATTTTTAGGAGCCAAAGGAACTGAAAGTTCTAACAATCTGTATTTGATATAAAGGAACAAATTTTCTCTTGCTAATAGGGGAGGAGACACTTGGTGGTTCTGATATAACAAACCGCCCTCACTTATTTGTCTTTTTTTAATTATTTGTCTTCTTAATGATACTATTTTATCAACAAATGTCTTAAACACCAGCAATTAGCAAGAAATGCTTTGGTTCTTTAAAACACAAAGGCTTAGACCGCAGCGTGTTAATAATTGTGGTTAATTCTGCAGAGGGTTGGTAATTCTAACCAGGATCACTCATGAAGACAGATACCTAGTTAAAGTGAAACTGGCTTCCCTTACCCCTGCATTGCATTTTCTACCTCAGTCTTAGACAGGCATTAGATTTTTTTTTTTTTTTTTAGAGTTTTCATCTAAAAGAAGGAAACATTCCCCTCATAAAATGCTTTCAATTGATTGACTTGACCTCAAAAAGGAAATGGCACACTCAATAAAGATGATATAGATAATTGAAGTGTCAAAGGTTCTCCTATCTGTCAGTCAATCTAGAGTACCGGGAGGCAGAAGGCTGGGCCACCAGCAACTGCTGGCGAATAGGAGAGCCCTATTCTGTGTGTCTAGCATAGCTTCAGGGATGTGGTACAAAGGAGCTGGAGCTCAGAAGGTTCTGAAGTTGATTAAAAAGAAAAAATATCATTACAGTTTACTAATTCAATTATATAAATGCAGCTGCATCCTACTTAGAGATTAATATTTCAATACATACCACCCACTTTTAATAACTGTGATATCCCTCAATAAGGCTGATGCTTAAAGACCAAGGATGTCCCAGTTTGAGCGAGAATTAAACAATTGACAAGAAAAAAAACACTGCTGTTCACATTCTTATTTGATCCAAGAAAAAGTAAAATCATGCTTGATAAAAAGCAGTTCTGGTAAACAATTTCAGATTCCCCCCCACCCCAAGATCCAATAAAACTACACTGATGTCAAGAAGGGGGATGAATATAAATTAGTCTAGTCTGTAGGTCATGAAGAAAAAAATCAAAGGGAAGTTGTCATAATACATTAGTTTCTAAGCACTAACATTTTTCATATATGCTTAGAACAGATAAAATAACATTGAAAATGCATTAATCTGTGGCAAGCCTATTTATATTTGGTTATTTGTTTTTTTGTGCTCCATGGCAATACTGGATTCTGCTGTATTCTTTCTTACCAGTTTGGAAAATGAAGTGAGACTGTGTCAGTCTCTAGTTGTTATCAACAATTGTGGGAAAACATATGCACCATGTATTTTGCCTAGGCTATCTTTTGTAAATGTTATGTTATGTCTATGTTAATTTTGAAAGAAAAAAGAAAAGAAAATGCATTAATCACCATCATGTGTAACCTATAGCAAAGTTTTATTAATGAATAATTTGTTTTTGGGAGGGAAGGGTCAACAAAATGTTCCAATAAGACTTACTAGTCAACTAAGTAAAATGACTTACTGATTAATGGGAAATTTGCCTCTTAGTTTTCTTTGAAGAGTAATGCAGAAAATAGTGTACTGGAAGAATAGGCTTTCAGAAAGAAATAAGAATTACATGTGATTCAATTGCTTAAAAACAAACAGCATGAACGGTTATGCTTATGCAAATGTGATGTGCTAAACAGCCACCCAAGTTCTTACCTAAGAGGAGGCTTTACATTATGACAATGAGATGGCTGTGAGTTCAAGGAAACAGGATGGGATGAAGGGATCTTGTATTCATCGTCTTCCTCTAGTGGGTCTCTTGTTTTCTCGGAAAGGGGATTTGCTAATGGACCAGTACACCTACCAGCAGGGGTGGGGGGAGAAAAAAAAAAGTCCAATCTAGTTTTAACATAGAATAGGCAAGTCCCCTGTGACATATTCAAATCAAAGCAGCTAGTTTACCATGTGTATTCATTTTCAATTTAGAAGAACCGTTCTTATACAAAACACAAACAAAAAGGATTTTCAAACTTTTGTTGAAACTACTGATGGAATAAAAATTTTCATACATATTATTTTAAATGGCACAGTAAGAGAAACCAGTACTCTGTCAAATAAAACAAAATTGTCTTCAGTTGTAACAGAAAATGCAGAAAAGCATTCAAATCCAAGTTATTAAAATATTAACATTTTGTTCCAATATAACTTAAATGGGTGAATTAAAATGATAAATATGATCTAGAAAACTTAAATAAGGGACCAGGAAAATGAATAACTATAAGAAAGTGAAAATCAAAATCAACAAAAAACTATGAACCAGAGACACTTTTGGGGGGGGGGCGGGAGCGGAGGGATTGGGGTCAGAATGGGGGGCTGCAATTGTATGGGGAATATAACAATAAAATTTATAAAAAAAAAAAAAATAAAATGATAAATATGTGTGCATGGCAGTTTTACATATTAATGAAGTTTTTACAGAAAGGTTGAATATTTTCTCTCTTGTGACTATTATAGTTGAAAATACATCCAGTTTAATTAAATGGAACAGTTCTTTCTCCTGTGAAGTTGCCATTCAGATTGCTATTTTTTTCCCCTAACAAGCATAAACTAAAAAGGACTAAAACTGTTGAAAGTAAATAGGAGAATTTATAAAGTCTTTAAATTAGAGCACATTATTTTTATGGCTTAAATTTCATGGCATAATAAAAATGCAAGAAAATGAGTAAAACCAATCACCTAAATTTTCAAGCATTTTACTTATACATTAGAGTAAAAAAAAAAAAAATCCAAAGAAACAAACAAAAACCTACTCTCTTTCAAGTTGACACTACTGAACTTTTATCTAACTCTTGCTGATGCCAGTGGAAAATGCCAAAGTGAAGTGCACAAACCTGCCCAATGGGTTTGTAAGACATTAGAAATATAGATTTAAAACTTTTTGTGAATCATGATAAACCTCATGAAAAATGTTTTGACTGCAATTTTGAAGCACCTTCTGTAGAGGGAGCAAGAGGTCTTTGGTACATGAGCCATCAAGCTAAAGATCGTTTATAATTTGTGAGAACATTAAGGGCTTTTCTTTGTGCTCACTGCAAGAAGGTTTTCAACTTTAACGGTATCTCTCAATCTAGAAACTTCAGATGAAAAAAAGTCTTTCCTAAGACTTCTCTAAAATTTCATCCATCTATGAAGACTTTTTCAAAACCGATTTTTGAATTCTTGTTTTCTGAATGATCCTGGAATTCAAGTGACAGTTTATGAGATGTATGTGCAGTGATGTGGTGACAGGAAGTCCACTGTCACTGCCTAGAACACAAGCTAATATTATTAATAACCCAAGAATTATACCTGTTATGGCTGAACCATGAAAGATATACATGAAGGCAGTTAATTAAGTATATGAACTGCAAATGGTGATATGCTGGGCACCAAAGGAGGGGTGTCAAACTTAACTTTTCTACATATTCTTATAAATATCAATACAGCCTAGAATTGAGCTTAGAAATTTTACTGCATATATAGTTTATTTGGGGCAAGACTATCATATGTTCGTACTGATTTAGAGTCTACTAGACAGACAATGCATACTGCAACGTCAATGTCTATTATATACCTAGCAGTTCCAAGTAAAGTTGCCACTGGAGAATGGCCAGACTAGCTTACTTTCCCATGATGGACTGAGTGATGTCAAATTGAACACTCTTGGTTTTTCTCAAATATTCCCTTTTTCTATTGATCCCACTGTCAGGATTCAAGAAATTTCCATTCTATGAAATATCCTTGACTTACAAAGTCTGTAACACACTCTCCTCCAAGTTAGAATTGTACACTTTAGTCACAATATTCTCTAGTGATTTAATGTGAGCTTTTTTCTAAAGTATACTGTAAATATCTGGGGGGATGGGATCTAGCTTATCATGGTTTGGTGTTCATATGTATAATATGAGTTCAGTCACCAGTAAAGGAAGGAGTGAAGAAGCCCGAAGACCAAAGCAGCAGCAGCTTTAATCAGAAATGAGGATCTTAGCAGCTAAAATTCAAGTCAATTAACCAACCAGGTATTCTCAGTGTACTCACTATAAAGTAAAAGCAGTAAGGTTGCTGTGAGAAAATCAGAGAATCTAAGAAAAGGTTTTACCCTCCAAACCTATAATCTTTTTAATGTGGAGAGGTACTTTACAATTAGGAAGCAGCACAGCAGAGTACATAATTAAATGTGTAGAAATAAACTACAGAAAGATGAACGGGAATCAGTCTTGCTACTATCATTGTAACTAGAGAAGTTACAAAGTTGTCCTAAACAAAATATTTAGAATATTTTGAATAGGTGTTGTATAGGAGAGAACAGCATGAAAAACCTCACCAAGCCAGAATAAAATCAAGACAAGGTTACAGAGTATGCATTTGGAACTACTGAACAGTTTAATTGGGTAAAGTCTATATATCTTACTGCTAACAGAAGAGCACAGGAGAAGAAACACATCGCTGGGTTTTAAGTAAGAAAGTGATCTGGGGAAAGCAAAATTTAAATTAATTCAGCTGTGTGAACCAAATACACTGGAGGAAAGATAGGCAGCCTAATCTAACAGAGAGAGTAGGAAAAATGGGAATTAGGAGATTTGATTTTATCCTGGTTTGACCTTGGTAGACATATCACTTAACTGTCACAAAGTGGCTCCTAGGTCCTACTTTTCTTTTTTTCTTTTTCTTTTTTTTTTAAATATGTTCTTTTTAGTAATTTTCTCCAGCTTTATTTATTTATTTATACATACATACATACATACATACATACATACTACATAAAAGCACTGGGTGCAGTCAGTAGCGAGGGAGGGTGAGAGAATTCACCAGAGCCAGAGCAGGGAGCAGAACAGGCAGAAGAACCGAAGTACACTGCTGAGGGGAGCTGTGGGCGGCAGGAGAGGTCTGCGCGCCATGTGGGACCCTCGCTCGGCAGCCGGGGATTGAACCAGAGCTGCAGAGGCTGTGGGCAGCTTCGCAACCCAGCGCTCCACTGCTGCGCCACTGGGGAGGCCCTGGGTCCCTATTTTTCAATGAGACATCTGGGCTACTATGTGATTCTAGCTTTAAATCCCATTGATGGGAATTCTGAGATTCTATCATAAAATCAGATCTAGCTTCTTACAGTTGTCCAGATATGAGGAGAAGCTATGTCAATAGGTATTATTAGTTGAATATGAACAACTTCAAAAGAACAATTAATAGGACTTAGCGGTGAATGGATTTGAGAAATGAGGAAATTGGAGGGGCCTCCCCGGTGGCACAGGGGGTTGAGTGCCATGCTGTGAAGCTGTCTGCAAACTCTGCAATACGGGTTCGATCACGGCTGGCGAGAATCCCACATGGCGCCGCAGACCTTGCCTGCCGCGCCCGCTGCTCCCCTCAGCAGTGTGTTTCTGTTGTCTGCCTGTTCTGCTCCCTGCTCTGCCTCTGGTGAATCCTCTCACCCTCCCGCACCTCTGGCCTATACCCTAGCTCTTGTATAAAAATAAATAAATCTTAAAAAAAAAATAAAATAAATGAGGAAATTGGAGAACTCAAAGATATGCTGTGGTGATCAGCAAAGAATCAGGAAAAATCTTGTACTTGGTATTTTATAAATCTGCCTGGCTCACACTTATTTGATGCATTTCTATTTACCCTGTACTGTCTGTACTGAGAACCTCAGCCACTTTTTACCACATCTTTCTTTACCTATAGACAACTGATCTTCAAATTCAATGACACTCACTTGATGCTAGGGAGAAGGGTAGTGGCTGGAGGAGGGGGCGACAGCCGGGGAGGAACATCATATTCTTCACTTCCCAGGTGACCATTGGAGAAGACCTGAAAGGAAATCCAAGAGTTACTTTAGAATTTAACTTCTGGAGGGCCTTAAAGCAGTGGCAACTCAGAAAATCTATAGTTTTAAAGAGAAAATATTGTTTTTGTTTATTTAAGCAAGTGAAATATATTTAACTCAGGAAATCTTTAGCATTATTATTGTAGCAATTATTTACCATCATCCAAAGTGTTACCTAACTATATAAACAAATAAAATACAACATGATTAACAAATATATTAAGAAGAATACTATGAGAGAGACTATGATTACTGATCAGATATATTTAGATAGTACAATTTTCCCCAAAGGATCAGTTTCTATTGACGTTAGCATTGTATGTAAGGATGCTGTAAGGAAAGCAGCCATATTGGTGCAATTCTTATTTCAACCCCTTCCAAATAAAAGTGTCCTAAATTATATTTTTCTCGGGTTAACATTTTAGAACTACTCAATAAAGCAAAACATGAGTTTAATTAGAAATGCCTTTCTTCTTTCAAGGTTGTAGCTTCAGCACTACTGGTGTTAACCAGAGACCTTTCTTGGCTTTCACAGTGCAAACAGTTTTAAACAAACATTTCAGTGTGTGAAAAACACAAACCAAAATTATTACTTTGCTCATAAGCAATGACAGTCATTGTTAATTACTTTGAATTCAGAATTTTGCTTTTCAGGTTGCTCAGTTAGACCGCAAGACCTTCCTGAACTGCTCTTTGTTAATCAACAACTTAAAAGAAACAAAAGAGAATAATGTTGCAAAATTCTATTCACAAGAAAAAGATTAAAATTATCTTAAGATCTTTAAACAATCATTAGTTTTACCCATGCATTTCTTTCTCATTAATTCATATTTAAAAGGTAAGTTGATGTTGAGGCCAAAAGGATGTAATCTGATGTGAATACTCCTAGATAATCCAATCAATGATCCACCAGATTTCTTTTTCATCTCCTCAAATTTCTAAAATGGGGTCTAAGCTTTAGAAAACAAAATTGAAAAGCATATAGCCTTCTCTATCAACTTAAGTAAAGGAAAATGTTTAAAGAATACATTTGCAATTCAAAGAATGTTTGCAATTCAAAGCTATACAATCAAAATTTTATAGCATTAAAGTTTCATTCTGAAAACTAGGATCTGTGCTATAATTCCAATTTCTTTTTCATGCTTCCCTTCATTAGAGTCAATATACTATGACAAAATATATCTCTAAATGAAATGATTTTATCACAGGCTTCTGACTATGAAGCAGATAACGGAACAAGGCAGACTTTTTTATACTTGGCTAGAGAGAAGAATTTCTAATTAGATATTAATCATTGTAAAGTTCAATGAAATCCTCTAACATTAAAAAATTCCTTTTAAGGAGCAAATGATCGTTATGATAATGAGCATTTTAGTTATCTTTAATTGTAGTCCTTTGTATGTTGCTGAAATGGATACAAGAAAGATTTTTGCAATTTTTTTTTTGATATTTGTCACAAATACATTAAAAATTCATTCTGTAAAATATAATGTGGATTTTATATGCAATAATCTTTTTTAGAAGAAAGTAATGTTGATATCTAAATTTTCAGCATTTATTTTTTAAAGACTTATTTATGCATACAAGAACTGGGGTACAGGCCAGAGGTGTGTGTGTGTCTGGGGGGGTTGAGAGGATTCACCAGAGACAGTGGGGAACAGAACAGGCAGACTGACTGAAATACACTGCTGAGGGGAGCAGCGGGTGAGACAGGAAAGGTCTGCTGCACCATGTGGGTAGCTCCCTGGGCGGTAGGGGATAGAATCCGAGGATAGCTTCCTGGTGCTGTGCCATAACCCCTTGAGCTACCAGGGAGGCCCAACTTTCAGCATTTACTGAATACAAGGGAGATAGGGAAGTAACCATTTCTGTTGTATTGGCCTTTATTTATTTATTTATTTTTATTTTAATTTTTTAAAAAATTCATTTATTTATACAAGCACTGGGTACAGTCGGAAGCGCGGGGGGGGGGGGGTGAGAGAATTCGCCAGAGCCAGAGCAGGGAGCAGAACAGGCAGGCGGATGAAGTACACTGCTGAGGGGAGCAGCGGGCAGCAGGAGAGGTCTGCGTGCCATGTGGGACCCTCACCCGGCGGCCAGGGATCGAACCGGTGCTGCAGAGGCTGCGGGCAGCTTCGCAGCCCTGCACTCAATTACTGCGCCACCGGGGAGGCCTTGGCCTTAATTTAACAATCCAACCATAATTCAAACAGAATATTGTGAACACACCTGGAAAAAAAGTCAATATATTTGAACACTTACTGATATTAAGATCTTGCACATTAGGTAAATGAGAGAATATATTAAAATCATTTTTTCTGCCACTACCTGCAGGATGTTGCATGATATTCCTGTGTACTACCATTAAATTTCAACAGGTCTTGTAATGCAGGCGATGATGTCTAGCACTGATAAAAAGCCAAAGTACAATTAGTAATGTAGTTTATTCTCTAAGAGAGTAATAACCTAAGGGAATTAAGTGACTTGTTCCTAATTTTGTGAAACAATCTATTAATATGCTTTAAAATACAAATGGTACTTTCTCCTGCCACATTAGAAACACTCTTTATCAACAAATAGTAATGCAAGGATTTCTTCTGCCTCTGAAATGCCATAGTGTCTCTTCTGAACCATTAATTTGGTGCTTAGTATCTTGATAACTTGCTTATAGTTATGTGTAGTTATGTTCTGTGAAGGAGCATTCAAGAGCATTTATCTCTTTCAGGATAAAAACACTCATATCCTTATCATTTTATAGCCTATCTCCTCACTGCCTCAAACACAGTAGGGCTAAGGTGAATACTGACTCCTGATTGGCCTAGATGATCTTAATAATGGATCCTTATCCAACAAAATGACATTCCTTTGGTATAGTTGAAAGAAATTTATTAGTTTACAAAAGTTCTCTCAGCAAACTTATGTAATTTGTTTAAAGACTAGTCTTATATACTGTTCTAAATATGTACTGCAAATTAACAATATGCCCAATACCAAACAAGTAATTCTTCTTGATGATATGTTGTGCAAACAGCATCTTTCTGTTTAGCTAAAGTGCCTGTTTATATAATATTTAATGTAAAGATTTAACATACTTCATTCTGAATTCCATGTTCCCACCTGGATCCATTTCATTAGACTTAAAATCACTTTAGCTACCACTATCTGTGGGAGTGCAGAAAGTCACAACTTTTGGAGCTAAAAATACGTATTTCATGTTTTATGGGAATCTAAAAGGGCTGCTTGCTATTAGGAGAAAACAATAGTTCCTCAAATGTGTAGACTGATATAGTATCACTGCATCTCAATGATTTTGGCGGTCTTAACTCCTCCAATAAAGATACATTTTCTTGCCCTTTCTTCCAAATTCTTCCCCCCAAATTTACCACAATTCCACTGGAAATGCTACCACCTTAAATAATCCAATTCTATCACTTCTCTGTCCCCCCAAATTTAAGAGCTCTTTCCTATTGAATTAACCATGATGTAGTCTAGAATCCAAGACACTCCACAACTGGCTTTAATCCACATTGCCAGTTTGATCTACCCTGTGTGTCCTACACTGGATCAAAGATTGACTTCCTATCACAATGCATACTTCTCACATCCATGATAGTCCTTCTGTCATGTCTACAAGAACAGCACCTGACGACTATCCTTCAATATAGCCAGTGATCCACATGTATGCAGCTTTCCTTAGTCTTTTTTTTTACCCTGCATCTCAATTAGAACTACTTCTCCTTCATGGAGATCACACAGTATATTCTCTGAATGCTTATTTTACGTCTTATCTCCTAATCATGTAACAGCTTCATTCTCACTGGACTGTGCTTATTTACTTTAGATGTCCACAGTATCTAGAACCACCTAATTATAGGCATATAGCAGAAAAAAGTTGAAGGGATAAGAACACATTAGGGTTAAGTTTAGACTTGTGGGAGGAGTATAATCTGAGTTGGCACATAATTCATTATATATTCTTGGTTATACTAGATTAATATTTTTCTACATGCCTTAAGGTACCTTTTAATCCTAGTCTTGAAGTCTGATGTTCTCTTATGATTCAGATATTGTCCAAAAATTAGGGTTAATAGCACTTGGAGCTTTTGAGATATAAGGAAAACAAATACTTTTGTGGCAATCTTAGCATACTTAAGAAAAAATCTTACTTGTACAAAATTTCAAACGTGTAAACTCACACATATACTACCCCCAAAATACTGCTCTTACTTGTTCTTCAACACAGATTGAAAGTGAAACCAGTGTACACAGAGGTCTTATTTTTCTCAAAGACAGCCCTCAGCCTTAGATTCATAGATAAGTTTAAGGTCATCCATATCAACATGTGTCTCTACGCCCAAACAGCCAAAAGCCACAATCTCAAAAAGGGGAATCATTCGATGTATTTATCTGGCAACATCTTCAACAGATTATTGTACATGGGCTCATTTTAGAACAATGTCACTTCAAGTAACATGACAAGTCAGAGATAGTTTTTATCACATAAGAAACAGCAGTATTCTTATCTCTTAAGAGTAACGAATAAGGATAGTTAAACACAACTTTAACATCTAGATATAAGCAGATATTTTTCAAGTTTCCAATGATCTTTTAAATATTTTATCAGAACTATTCTTACCTTAGATACTTAAAATAAACCAACAACAGAATTATTTAGCCAATACAGTTTTTATAAGGAACGGGTTTACAGCTAGAACCTGAGAATTTTGAGAATGGAAACAGTGACACAGAAATGTCTTACCAGTTTTTAATAAAAAGATAAACAAAGCTAACTCTTAGCTAGCAGATTCATGTTAAAAGTAAATATTACCTTGGCTAATTTGATTCTGCTAGATGAAGGGAGAAGAAAAAAGGGAGTAAATGAAAGTCACAGAAAATTCTTACATTTCATGTTAACTATGAATTAGATGGCTTTTTTTTTTCTATAGAGAGCTCTACAATTAGCAAATGTATTTAGAGTTTAATTTATTCTTGCTTCCCTCACCATTTATCTGTCAAAGATGCAAATAAAAAGGGCAAGTGGGTCTAATGGATGATGGGAACTGGAACACAGACAAAAGATGAACAATTGAGGAAGGTGAATTTTTGCTCAACTTATACAGTGTTTAGTTTCACAAATCCCCCATATGGTAGTCCATATGTACATTTAATTTTAATCTAAATTTTCAGTATTTATTCAAGTTTTTTTAACTTTAAAATGGGAAAGTAATGTTTCAAATGAAACATTACTGCTAACAAAAACAAGTATACATGATAGTTTTTACAATTCAAAACAAATGTATTTCATCTGCATTTTCAGACTGATGGGTTATGTGAAAATAATTTATCAGTCTCCAGTTATCTAACTCCCCATAACATTTTTTTCTCATGAGAAAATAAAACAACTACATTTTAGCTATAGAAAGTGACACTATATTGGAACATTTACCATTTTCAGGAAAAATAAGAACCTTTTAAAAATCAAAATCATTTCCTTCTTCGTCATCCACTCCCCTTTGTGATATCCTCTTATGGGACCTGATCTACCAATGAAAACACTTCTTTTAAAGAGAAAAAATTTTATTTTATACAAAAATTTTCTACCTCTGGCTGAAAGCCAGTGTTGGGAAAATGCATTTAAAAACTCTTTGTACTGTTTATGTATCGTGGACATCTTCTCTTCCGTGGCTCACGTCCTTTCTACCCTGCCCATCCAGCCCAGGTACACACTCACTTTTGCCTTTGTGGACAGCGTATGTGGACTACAATAATAGCAACCAAATTATGGGGTGCTTACCAAGCATTTATTAGGAACGATGCTAAATAAAATAGAAGGAAAGGGGTAAAGTAAGGTTTTTTTTTTTAATATAAAACTAAACGGCAGCTATTTTTAATGAAGATGTCAACTGTTAGAATTTATTATATACTCCACATCTCCAAATCTGTTATTTTGGTTTAATTCTAGAACCTAGGGGCATGGGGCCTAGCTATTTGAAAGGGGAGAGAACAATGGGATTCAGTCTATCTTTAACACCAGGAGGGTCTTGCATATAAATAGTGCTACAATTATGTAACTAAATCAGTTTGGATTGAAGAACTACAATTCTTCAAATACTTTCATAAAAAGTATAAACTGAGAAACAAACTCCAAGCCAGGATCACAGAACCAGAACCTCAGGATTCTACGTGGACTTAGCCGCATCCAAATAGTGAACTGAAAAGAGGAATTGCACTTTAAGTAAATTGTGATATAACCTGTGGTCTAAGGGAAGTGGGACCATTTTTCTTTCATAAAGATAAAAAGTGTAGATATAATCTGTTGTATAGCCCTTAATACAAATAATAGCCTTAAAACAAATATTGCCAATTTGTGTGCCTATACAATATAGTTTAATACATAAAACTATAAATATATCCTCTCTGTAATCTGTTTTAGAGCTCAGACTACATTGAAATTAGGAATGTTTACAATGGTTAATTTTGGCTGAAATGCTGTCTAGTTATAACATTATCTTTGAGAATACAATCATACTAATATACATGAGATTACATCTTAGATAATTTAATGAGGATTATTTACAAAGAACTAAGTAAAATTAAAATCCAGCTTTTAGTAAGAAATAGACTTTGCAAATGTAGTCAGTGTTTGCTGGGATATTTATATGTATCGGTGATCAGGACATGAAAGTGCACATACAAAACATAACAGAATCTTTACAACTGAAGCAACTATTAATATTTCATGCTATAGTTAATAAAATTTCATGCCTGTAACCTAACCTCAAATTCTGAAACTGTGACTTTCCATACAAAAATTAACAGTGTGCTAAGTCTTAGAAGGGCAGTTCAGATTATAGCTAAGAGTATATAAAAGAACCCTGACATACTAAGTTTTCAATAAATTTTCTTAGATAATTATTATATTTTAAGAACTCCTGAAATCCATTCAGGAAATAAATTGCAACATGCTGCTGAGATGTAAATGGCCATTTCACAGCAGAGCTCTGTCCCACTCTTTGCAAGGAGAGTGTGATCATGTATGAGTGAAGATAGATGCTAAAGGAGGAATAAAAACCACTAAAAAAGAATGGCAGGTCCCTCTTATCGGGTTTCTAAGTTGAGAAACATTTCTTTTGCAGAAGAAAAGGTCTTCATTTTCAGTTGTAAAACTGCTTGGTAAGTTTTACGTCCTATTTAGGTCACCCTGGAGGGACTCTTTAGAGAGAGAGACTGAGGCAGCCAGGTGAGTCAGTGGCACAGAATCATGGAAACCACCATCACTTTTCCCCTTTGTGTTGAATGCCATGCCCGTAGTTCTACTCTTTCTACCCCAGCTACCCTAAAGTAACATTCAACGTTGAGGTTGAATATCAAAACCTAGTTTTCGTTATCACTGTATCTATCACTTTACCTTCTCAAACATGTACACATGCACACGTGCACAGACACAGAGGTTGAACATGCCACACTCCACACTTTCTTTCTTAAATATATTGTAGGATGAACTGACCAACAGCAAGCAATTATTTTGAAGGAACAGATTACTGACCCGGAATTATTTCAGATCAGTGTAGATGGGATCGATTTAAATATTAAAGTCTTCAAGAGAGGCAAAGCCTCCTTTAGTTGAGGGAAGATAGCAATGATCTGATCTGAGTCAAAAATACCACGTAAGCAAATCCCAGGAAAGCAGCAACCCTGCCAGGGGCCTATGCAGAGCTCTAAGCACAAGGACCCGGCTCCTGCCATTTTGGTTACCCAAGTGCTGAGATTCTTTCCTGGACATGTAAATGATGAAGATGACAACAGCCTTCAAGTTAGAATTCAACACGTGTGAGACTATGAATTTTATGTAGAGTTTGTTTTGTAAGAGTGAACTGGGGGGCAAATGAGAAATTCATTTCACCTGGTTGCCTAAAGTGTACTTTCCTAAGCAACAATGCCAATAACTGATTTATGATATGCTCTAGTTACACAACTTTTTCCAAATTGGATAGAAGAGATTAAAAAAAAAAAAAAAACAGCTGATTCTTTCACCAAGTTATTAATAAGAAGAACTTTCGGCAGATGAAACAAGGGAAGGTGAAATAAATCTCTGGCAAGCTGTCTAATGTCTTCACATTAAAGTTAAATCATTACTTAGAACTTTCTTCCTGACTTCTTTTAGGTTCAACTTTTAATGAGCTTCTGATTATTTATAACACAGAGATAATTAAAGACCTGCAGGGAAGTGCCACACTAGGCCAAAAAAAAAAAAAACCCACCCAAAAAATACTTCCCAACCTTTTGCACTTCCTATTAACATATTAACAGAAGGGTTCTATAAGCAGATTGTTTTGTCTCTGCTTTGCTAATTTCTTACCTTGGCTCCTTCTAAAGGCAAATCATGGCATCTGTGTTTCCTCGTAAGCACTGGGTCAGAGCTCATTCTACTGTGCCTTCCATTTACATTTGAACTTGCTGTGATTCCAGGTTTTGGAGAGCCTTCCCCTAGGAGTCTACATCCCACTGACGGATTAGTCCCAATCACATCCCGAGGGCACCAGGCTTCAAGAGGCATTGGTTGGTCTCTGGAAGGCACACTTTCCCCAGGATGGAAGTGACGACTCAGTCTATTGTCAGGTGGGATGGGAGGAGGTCTTTCAGGTGGAGGGGGAGGAGGATCTCTTAAGGGAGGAGGTGGTGCTGGGAGCGGTTTATCTTGTTTTCTCACCATGCAAGGAGAAGACTAAAGAGACACAAAAGGGAATAAAATGATAAGCTACACCATGCACTGAGATGACTTCCAAACTAGTATATTATTGCTAAGTCAAAAGGAGTTTAACAAATTCCCATGTCCCATGTTTCATTTTATCACTTACACATGAAATTTTAAAAAAATAAGACTCATACAAATATATTTCATTAGGAAATTTTTGTAGAAAGTGATTACATAAAACTGAAATGTTAGAATTACAAAGACTATGCAGCAAAAAGAAGCAGAATGCATCAAAATTATATGCTGATTTTGAATAGCTGACATTGAAATAATATCAAGCAATACATTTATTTGCATATTTCTATGATTAAGGAGAGACAGAAAAAAACCTATCAAGGTTTTTTTGCTTTACTTTTAAAGAGCAACCTGACATATCTCTAGAAGACTTAAAGCATTGGTTTTGTTATTTTGGTGTTTGTCACTGAAATGAAGAGCAGCTGATAAGCAGCAAATTTACTCTGGTTCTTTTTTCCTATTTAATCAGTTACTACCTGGATAGTGAAAAATCACAAATAATACAGTAGCACTATTAACAGACTATTTGAATTTTTTTGATCCTTAAAATGGAAAAAAAAAATAGTCTGATTTTATAGGGAAATATTAATTTATATGCTCCTAAATTGAACCTGTAATTTTCATAGCTTTTAGTTTTATTTACAAGATTAATCTGGTTTGTGCCTTTATTGTTAGAAAACATTAGAAGAAAATGGAATATATTGTGTGTTCACATAATTCTGACTAAATAACAGCCTAAAAAGTGTAATATGATCTTGAAACCAAGTTAACTGTGATATGAAAAAAAATCAAATACCATGTTTCCAACTAGTTTTGGACAACAGAACATATTACCAAATGGAATTACAAAAATTTAATATCTAATAAAAATTTAATATCTAATAGAGAAAAATGTTTATTGAATTTGAAAAAATTCTACTCAAAATTAAAATTTGGAAAAAAATCCACAGAACTAAAATCAACTGTGGGCTTAGATCTAAAGAGGTATAATTATGTGTTTAATATTGAACAGTGATGTAAGTTACCTTGCAAATATTGTAATTCTAATTAGTTCCTTCAGATATTGAAAGTACATATAATCCCATCTGCTGAGTCACCTTGAAACATGGCGACAATTTATCACTCCTTAAGCCCTTATGCAAATATACTCCATCACATTTTTCTTGTCATGACACTATGAAAATGAGTATAAAATATCACTTTATAAAAGCGTGTCACTTATTTTAATACTTATGATGACCTTTGAAATCCATTTTACTGAGTAACTCTACTACCCTGCTATTTGTTTTAGCAGTTGGGCAGCTATTACAGACATGTACTCTCTTTTGTAATTACCTAACTTTTATAGTAATATAGTAAAGAATATAATAATGGGTTAAACATAAATGAGAAACCCATCAAAGTTATTCCTAAGCAATTAAGAACACAAGAAATATGAGTATTGGGATTTATAAGGACCAGAATAATCAATAACTGTTACAGAAAATTTATCTGCGTTTCTAATAAAATCACCTTTGGTGATCCAGTTGGGCTGCCACAGGGAGACCGAACTATGCCTTTCTGAATGAGATCCAGGCGAGGAGGCACTGGTGGCAGGCTGAGATGTGGGATCTGGAGAGGATCTGCATGGGGCTTTCTTCTTTGTGCAAGAGGAGAGGATCCTGGAGACGTGACTGGTGAATTCTGCCTATCAGTGCACTAGAATAAAAAGAGAGAAGATGTTTATTTGCTATATAAAGTGTATCTTTTCAGTTCTTAACACCTGTGCTTTTGAGAAGGTATGTTATAGAATACTTGTTGACAGTTTACTCGGATTAAAAAATACATGGAAAGAGCTCACATTATCCCTCAAAGGCAGTAGCATTATGTCAAAAATGAGTAAGCTTCTCCTACATTTTGCAGAAGGGACCAATAAAAATGAACAGCAAAAGCATAGTTAAAAAAAAAAACAATCAAATGCAGACATTCTACTAGAAATTGCATATTAGGAGGAAACCAGAAACACGCAATGTAGTAATGCATATTGCTCGACTTATCTATATCAGAGAATCTTCCTAGGTCTTTGATTTTATTTACAATACATTCTACAACCTAAACATTATTCTGTTCCATAGAAAATAGGCATAGAGCACGGTTCGCTTTCCTACTAACCAATTATACCAGAAAGAGAGGGACAGTTTTAAAAATTATTTGTATTTGAAATATACAGGTTTGGGGCCTCCCTGGTGGCACAGTGGGTTGAGCGCAGTGCTGTGAAGTTGTCCGCAACCTCTGCAGCTCCAGTTCCATTCCCAGTCGGCCAGGGAGACACCCACATGGCACGGCAGACCTCTCCTGTCTTGCCCAATGCTCCCCTCAGCAGTGTTTTCAGTCTTCTGCCTGTTCTGCTCCCCGCTCTGTCTTTGGTGAATCCTCTCACCCTCCCATGTCTCTGGCCTGTACTCCAGCTCTTGTATAAATAAAATATATCTTAAAAAAAAAAAAAAAAAAGAAATACACAGGTTGTGCTCAAATGTGTTTTTCCCCTCCAATTTTTTATATGTCTTTCTTCCGGAACTTAATCTAGGAAAGTCTGTACTTCTGCTAAAAACTGGGAATTCCCGTATGCTACTTCAGATCTTCCATCTCATCTGGTAGATCAAAAGCCAGTAACAAATACTTCAGTTTGTATGTGGGTAACCCTTTCTCTGTTTTGGGTCTATATAAATGACATTTATATTTATGCTATTTGGTATAAAAGTCATACAAATCAAAAATTTCACTAGGTTTTTGAAATGTTTATTGTCAATGTTTTCCTCACTCCCCTGTTCTCCTGTTTACTTTAACTCTTAGTCACTATATGCAACCCACACTTAAGAAGTATGGACTTGTCCCATACTTTTGTAGTTTTTTTAAAAATAAGCTTCTAGACTATACCTCACAGTCTGAATATTATTGCGGACATTGCTAAATGGTCAAATCTTTGTTTCTTTCAATTAGGGTGCCAAATAATTCAAAGTAATGTCAATAAATTTAGACATAACCTTGAAGTCAGACACTAACAGACAATTACACTCAACGGTTTTGTGAATGCAACTGGAAGCTGACCTTGATTAGCACAATTCATATTGTATTTTCCTAAAGGTGATTTTATACTGCCCTCCTTTACAAACTAATTCATTTTGAGGCAATTCAGTATCTGTAAGTTGGCTTAGTAGAATAATTTTATGTAATACACGAAAGAACAAATATGTTTTAACTTTACTCGTTACTGGGACATAATTCACCCTAACATTTATTTTCCTGAGTTTTCCGAAATTGTAGTAATATTTCCACGTAGAAGTAGATAATTTAACAATGCCCTTTTGATAATAATGCATTGATCTTTGTTAAACCTCTTGCCATCTATATGAACAATTCTGCGATTATAGTATTGAAATTGTGCTTAATTTTTATAGCTAGCAAAATTCAAATGCTTAACCATGGACATTTGTAAACATTTTTAGTAGGTGGTTTTAGTAGATTGTTACATAAAAGGTCACTTTTAATTCATCTGAAATAATGACCAGTTTTATTTTTTCTTTCCTATTTTAAAGCCTAAGAGAAAAAAGCCTAATAAAATGCTTCATACCCCAGCTCACAAGTCTTAAATGAGGCATTAAAAATTCATGACATATTTGGTAGCAGGAAAAAAAATCATAATTTCCGAATTTATCAGCTCAACTTAAAGACTAAAAAGTGTGCCTTTCTTTGCATTCTAAAAATAAAGAGAAGCAAAATGAATTGATTTAATGTGTATCTAAAATTTCTATCCTTTCAACTAGACCTATCTCTACACAGTATTTTCACTTTAATGTTTTTTTAAAGAATGACAAATTCTAGAGTATCAGAATTTCCCCCTGTACAGGTAATCATCAGGTACAATAAATCTAAGGTCAAGATATAACAAAGGGATGAGGCCAGTCATCTTTAGTCTATAGACTTACATTATTTCCTAAAATGATGCCATAATAAGACATTTCCCTCAGCTCTTCTCTCTACCTTGGACCACATATCTAAGTCCCATCCCAAGATCACTCAGACCATGTTATCTTTCTCCATTTCCAGTAAGTGATAAAAGGAGATGTCGGGGAAAACCAATAAATAACAAACATACATGCAATCCTTTGGTTCAAGTTTAAATTGAAAGATGTGAACTCCACAAACTTAAATCACCACTCACTAATTTGTCCAGTATTTCTCATTCATATTTTATATATAAAATATAAATATTTTTATATCTATATATGCATGCACACACACACACTCCCCCCTCCATCCTGTACAGAAATACAGAACTTAATACACATTCAAAAAATCTTCAGTAGAAGAGAAGGAAAACATTCTCAATTTTTGTTGGTAGGGACATACTTGATTGGAATATGGATTTCAAGTGTGGCTAAAAACACTTTGCAACTGGTTATAATGGCAACTGGTTATAATGAACGATTATGTTTCTAAAAGGAACCATGTAATTAAATGTATAATCTGACTTCAAATATATTATTTACTATAGGTAATATTTAAATTTCAGCTAGAACTTTTAAATGTCATATAATTTTGGACAAGTAACTACCCATTAATAATCTTATTCTATATTCTGCAGATAATAATAATCTACTTCATGGAGATTTTACGGGTTAATACAATTAAATGAATTGTGATAAAATTAAATTTGCTATAGAACATCCACTGTTATTTGCATGACGTATTAGGAATATTGACTATTTTGGTAGAAAAGTGACAGATAACAATCTATTATACCTCCAAACTTCAAGCAACCTTAACTCATCTTTACTATCAAAATATAACACTGTTAGAAACATCTTTAAACAAAATCTTCCCACCCATTTTATTTTTTATTTTGTTCTATACAGTTTCTCTCTAGACCAGGCCTATACAAAGCAATAGTAACAAAATCAAATATTCCAACAAATTAGACATTCTTAAAATGCATTTAAAAGTCAAATAGAAATGTCTCTTAACTTTATCTGCTATTAACATTAATCATCATCACAAAACTCTAGAATAGAATTTAACACAAATCTCATTTTTTTTTCATCTTGATCATAAACGTCATGAATATAGAAACAACAAATAAAAGTAGTTTAAAAGATGGAGAAGGTCCATGAGTTCAGATGTGTCCATGAGTTTATTTATTTATTTAAGATTTATTTATTTATTTATACAAGCACTGGGTACAGTCAGAGGCGCGGGAGGGTGAGAGAATTCACCAGAGCAGGGAACAGAACAGGCAGAATGACGACGTTCACTGCTGAGGGGAGCAGCGGGTGGCAGGAGAGGTCTGCGCGCCATGTGGGACCCTGGCTTGGTGGCTGGGGATCGAACTGGCGCCTTAGAGGCTGTGGGCAGCTTCGCAACCCAGCGCTCAACCGCTGCGCCACCGGGCAGGGCCCCATAGTCATTGTTTTATTTAATTCTCTTTTTCAGACTTCAGTTATAAATATAGAAAGCAAGGATTGCTATTCTCAGTTTTGAATATGTACTAGGACAATGTACTAGAATACCTGTATCCTGGGCAATTTCAAATTTATTTTTTCAAATTTTCAAATTTATTTTTTCTATTTTCAAATTTCTTTTTTACTCCATCTTTAATGGGAATCTTTGTCTCACTTCACTCATCTTTGTCTCAGTTTTCTTATCTATAAAACTAGAAAGTTGGATTAAGTATTCTTAATCCATGTCCATGAGTTTAGATGGAGTAGGTCCATGAGTTTAGATACACACACACTATCAAACTGTTTACCATAATAAAGATTTTAATGGTTCTGGCACTTCTTCCCTTCTGTGTTTTCCTGTCAATTTCCCTCCTTATTAAGTACACAATTTCCCTGTATAAATTTGGGAAATACAGAAAATATAAACATGTTTTGAAAAGCATCTCCTCAGAGTAATTGGTGATGGTTCCTAATCACATATACAATTTAAAATCTATCCTATATTGGTTAACATTATACCCCTAAAATTTTAGCTGGTATTAAACATTACTCATGAATTTTAAAGGGAAAAGTATATGGGTACAACAACATGTAAATAATTATTCCCTTGCTATTCTCAATTTCTCTGGTTATAATGTATCACAAAGAAGTCTGTGATATTATACATTTTAATTTTTAAGGAAAGAATCATAGGATTTTTGAGGATTGGATAAAAGACTCATAATTAGGCCAGTGTATATAAGTATTCATAAGACCTCTTTACTATCCAGATGGTAAAACCAACTTATTTGAATTTCATGTGTGATGGTTATCATTGAACAAAACTTAAAAGCATAAAATATGTTCAGTTTTGAATATCTGTTTAGTAAAATACTTGCTTGGTATTTCAATGGCCCATGTAGATGTTAAATTTTTACTTCCTTGACAAATAATTAGAAAAAATTGGCAATATTTGTTTGCCATTTGTATTTCTTTTTTTGGGTTAGTGGCTTTTTATGTTCTTTGTCCCACTGCCTACTACATTATTTCCTCCTCACTGACTTGACTGAGCCATTTACATATAAGCATAGTGAAATGCTACATGTTGCAACAGTTACACACTTCCCCCAATTTTGTTTTTAATTTTTTAAGGTAGGGATTTTTACTGCTGTTTTTCTGATTTTAATCTCCTAATGAATAGAGTGAAGACAACCACAGTAAAATGGTACATTATAAGGAATTCTCAAAAGGGTCATGTCCTGTTTACCACTGCCTTAAATTAATTTCTTTTTTGGACACACCTCCATTGTTATCTGTACACTTATTGAAGTAGAGGTATGGAAAGTTATGGGAAAAACTGCAAGGTATAGGAAAAGATACAGAATTCACTGAATTAACAGTTTATTCACAAAATAATAAATCATCTGTATAGACATAGATGCAAGAGTTACCTCTGTAGGGTGGCACCATTCTTTAAGTTATAATCCCATTCTTTTATCTTGATTTTAGGTATTTTTCACTACTTTAGAGTATTACATTTTCAGAATTTTAGAATAAAGGATAGTTTTTCATTTCAGCTTCTTTTAAAACACAAAAATACCTGAGGGTGCCTTGATTCCTGCCTGTATTATCATATACCAGCAAATTTGTCTGACTAACAATCTTTCTTAAGTTTTTTAATACTGGTTGCTGATGAGTATGTCTTTAACAAATTGATATACTGGTGTTCTGCAAATTTAAAGGCCACATTTGATTCTTTTTTATCTACAGTCACCAATGTTTCATAGCACTTTGCTTTATGAAATGAATAAATGCTATTCTTTACTTCTCTGACAAAATTTAAAGAATTCTTCAGCACTTAGAATAGAATGCTAATGACTACCATAATGAATAGAGAAATCCAAATTTGCAATTTTAACAGAAAATCCTGAGAGAAAAGGCCCAAGAAGTAAAGTAGTTAAAAGCGTGTCTCAGCATGCTTAGCAATTACCAATAATAATTGGGGAATCATTCTATTTTAGTCACTCTTCATTTGTCCACACCTTTTAAAGAGAGATTTTATAAAAGCTTTAATAAGATCCATTATTATGGAAATGGCTAAACATTTGGTAAGAATCTTTAAACCCAGGTAGGCTTTTAAAACTGGACAAGAAAAAAACCTCTCCAATTACTAGTAAGATAAGAGTTCTGACAATCCCAGAGATAATCAAAGTCAATTTTATAACATTCCTAATAAGATTTTTACTTAACAATTTCCTGTATCTGAACAAGGTAGATATGAAGGTATGAAAAGGGTGATATGAAGGACTCTTACAGGGTTTTCTCTAGACTCTTTAAACTCATGAAAATCTCTCTAATTACATTTTCTCTAAAAGCATGAAAATTAATGGCCACTGATAAAACTTTTATCACATAAAATACAATATTGTATGTATGTTTTCCTTGTTACTAACCATTCTGTTAGTTCTTTTCTCACATTGATTTGTGAATATAACAAAATCAAAAGTATTTAAAACAATATCCAATGCAGAAAGATCATCATTTGGAGGTATTATTACAGAAACATTTCTACATATACTCATATCTGCATGTAATTTATAATCTAAAGTATAAATTATGTCGTGTATCTTGCAGTAGCTGCAACATTATTCCCATTTAGATATAAAAAGCTTGTATGAGGAATGTAGTGTAAGAGCAGTATAACAATTTCCTGCTCACTCAGTGTCATACTTCCTAAAGTTTCAACTCATAGGAATTTAGGGAAAAACCCAGTGAACAAGAAAAGTCTTCTTGATCTATCATTCCAATGGAACCGAATCAAAATTTCAAGCATGTTCTTTTGTGCACATAAACTGATTCTACGGTTTACTCAGAGACAAAAGATCCAGAAAACCTATGCAATATTGAAAGAAACAAATTTTGAAGACTGTCAGTATCTGACTTCAAGATCTACTATAAAGCTACAGCCATCCAGACTGTGTGGATACTGACAAAAACAAACAAAAAATCAAATACACTGATAGAACAAATACAGAATCCAGAAGTAGACACACAAAAAAGTAGTGAAAAAACATTTGACAAAGGTGAAAAAATAATAATACAATGGAGCATTATCTTTTTAACAAATGATGCTGAAACAAGTGGCTATCCACATACAAAAAAAGGAATCTAGATGCAGACCTTACACCTGACTCAAGAATTAACTCAAAAAAGGATCACAAACCTAAATGTGAAATACAAAATCATAAAACTTCTAGAAGATAACAAGAGAAATCTAGATGGTCTGGGGACATGTAATCACTTTTTAAATACAACACAAAAGGCGTGATCCATGAAAGAAATAATTGATAAACTGGGTGTCATTAAAATTAAAAATATCTGGTTTGTGAAAGAAGCTATTAAGATAAATAAAACAAATCACAGATTAGAAGAAAATGTTTGGAAAAGCACATATGATAAATGCCTATCATCCAAAATATATTATTTTTTAAAAAACTCAACAATAAGATAAAAATTGGATTTAAAAAAGGACCATAGGCCTTAATAGACACCTCACCAAATATTTATAGATGGCAAATAAGCATATAAAAATATGCTATGCATCATACCTCTTAAGGTAAAATTAATTAAAACAACAAGATACTGTTATACATCTTTTGAATTGTCAAAATCCAGAACACTGACAATAACAAATGCTGGCAAGGATGTAAAACAACTGAAACTAATTCACTGACGTGTACAGCTACATTAGAAGATCACTTAACAGTTTTTAACAAAACTAAACACACTTTTATAGCATATACTGTAATTGTACCCCTTGGTATTTAGTCAAAGAAGTTGAGAACATGTCCATGCAAAAACATGCACTTGGATGTTTATAACTGCTTTATTCCTAATTGGCAAAACATGAAAAACAACAAGATACTCTTCCGTAGGGAATGGATAAAGAAATGGTGGTACATCCAAAAACGAGAATAGGGGCCTTCCTTGTGGCTTAGGGGTTAAGTCTCAACACTATCACTGCTAAGGCCTGATTTTGATCCCTGGCCAGGGAGCTAACCCACATATGGCGCATCAGACCTCTCTCGCCTACTGCTCCCCCTAGCAATGTAATTCAGTAAATCCTCCTGTTCTGCTCCCAACTCTCTCTGGTGGATCCTCTCACACACCATACCTCTGGCCTACATCCCAGTTCTTCTATGCTAAAATAAATAAAAATTTTAAAAAAATGAATACCAAGATATTATTCAGCAAAAAGAAATGAGTCAGGTCAACTCAGAGAAGAATCTTAACTGCTTCTTACTAAGTGAAAGAGGTCAATTTGAGAACGCTACATACTGTATGATTTGAAGACAGTAAAAAGATTAATGGTTGTCAGAGAATGAGGCAGAGGGAAAGGGAGGACAAGAAGAAGCATAGAGAATATTCAGGCAGTGAAAAAACTCTGCAGGATACTATGATGGTGGGCATGTATCACTATAAAACTGTCCAAATCCATGAAATGTACAACACCAAGAGTGAACCCAACCCTAATGCATGAATTTCTGACAATGATCTGTTAATATAGGTTCATCAGTTGTTATAAACACACCATTCTGGTGGAATGTTGATAATGGGGGAAAGTTAGGCATGTGGAGAGGCAGAGGGTATAGCAGATGTCACTGGACAGCTCTGTCAGTTTTACTGTTAACCTAAGATTACTCTACTTAAAATACAAGAACAGAACCAAAACCAAACCAAAAGGGAAATCCCTCTAACTAGGTGAAACTATGCTCTACTTTTTCCCTGTAGGAAGGGAATGTAGGCACCTTGTTACCATTAAGAATAGGGATATTTGGGCCTCCATGGTGGCGCAGCACTGTGAAGCTATCTGCAAGCACGGGCTCTATCCCAGCCAGCCAGGGAGATACCCACATGGCGCAGCAGACCTCTCCTCTCTCACCCTCTCCTCCCTTCAGCAGTGCTTTCAGTCTGTTTGTCTGTTCTGTTCCCCGCTCTGTCTCTGGTGAATCCTCTCACCCTCCCCCACACCTGGCCTGTACCCCGGTTCTTGTAAAAATAAATCTTAAAATAAGAGAATAGGGATATTTGTGTGCAAAACGAGGTACACTTTTTCTATACTGTTTATACTATAATTCCACTAATAACATCTGGAAAATTTTAGATACTACAAATTAAAGCACTGAAAAACAGGAACACAGAAATTTATACAAGGTGAAATACTGACTAGAATAAGAGTTGATTTCTCTTTGAGATGTGATAGAGAAGTGGTCAATAAAATTGCCGATAGAGTCCACTTTAAAGCAATAATAACAGCCTCACAGGCGGGGAAAATCCCAAGAGCACTTTTCATTAAAATGCTAAACAATGTTCACTACACAGAATTATGCTGCTTCTCCTTGAAGTACTTTTTATGAGGAAGACATTATCTCCTGACCTGTGGTAAGTTTACATACAGTGGAATTTCTTTGAAGTTTCATATTTTACTTTAAAAATTTACTAGAATTTGATAGCCTAATTCAAATATACTTGGGATATTAATTTAAATTTATGATCCCCCTCATTTCACAAAACCACCCCTTAAATCTTGTAGCAAAATATTAGTTTCCTGAAATATGTCATGTTGATAGTAGTGGCTTCTTACACTCTTTGGTTCACTCAGCTTCATAACCAATTTTGAGAAGTCAGGCAAGGGTAACATATAACACAGAGTATTTCCATAAAAATGGCTAAGGTACAAGAACATTCTGGGAATTAGAAGAATAAACTTTAGTAACTGAAAAATGCCCTCATGCAAAACCTCTATTGTTCCCAAAATACCAGATAAAGCTGGTTTTAACAAAAAGCAATTATTATTTGATTACTGTAGCTCTTCACCCTATTTTAGAGAATACTTAAATCATTTCAGTTTACTTAGGTAGAGAGCAAGACTGTCATAGTGTATCTAATTTATAAAATTCCTAAAAAATGTATTTTAGTAGAAATGTTGGCAACTTTGCATGTTCTGTGGGCTATAATCTAAAAGATGCTTTTACATTAAATTTTCTTAATGTGGCCATGCAATGAAATTATGACTGTAGATACAAACAAATTCTAGTAATGCAACCAATTCCTTGCCAAGCCAAGGCAGGTTGGGCATCTAATTCTTCCTAAAGAATGATAGGTAACAGTATCTAAAAGAAAAATCTTCCATAGGCACCTAAAAAAAAACTGCTATTAAATTCAGTACTTCTGGACAACAGGATAAGAGGCGGAGCAACAAGGCGGCGAGGAGACGCTGCGAGTAAGATCTCCCATTAAATAAAAAACTTAATAGGGAGGAAAAGCGGCAGGTCCCAGTGAGAACTGGGACACGGAAGATAAACAGACGACTCCAGCAAAATACCCGAAGAAGAAAGTTGTCATAAAAGAGGACTAGAAGGGAGGAAAGTGCAGAACCCTGCTCCCCTCCCCCACCCACAGAGTCGGCACTCTCCGACCAGCAGAGAGGAGGAAAAAAACACACTAAAACAACCAACAAGAACAAACTACGCAGCAAGCGGGACTGTGAGTGGAAAGGAACTATTGCAGCCACCACACCCCGTGAACTGGAGCTGTGGAGAACCCTGCAGGATTCGCCGCGGAGGTGAGCGAAAGGCTCTGGGCGCCATTAGAGAACAACAAGACCCCCGGAGACCTGCACACAGCCCTGGGCCGGCCGGACCTGAGGGCTTTGGAACTGAGACCTGGGGCACGAAATTCGGGGTGTGGGTCCTCCACGTCAGTGGGGCACAAGGCAGACACAGCACCCCAAAGCCGTTGAGGTTTTCCCTACCATTCCCACTCTGTTCCCTGTCCCCTGGGGTGAAAAAAACAGCTCCCCAAGAACAATAGGAGAGATCTCTGGCGCCACCTAGCTTGAAACCGGCAGAAGGCTCCTGGAGGAGCCCGTGGCCAACTGGGAAGTTAGCCCACACAGGCCCCTTCAGACCAGCAGTCTGAGCCCACAGGGGGAGCGGGCACCCACGGCCGGGGCAGACCGGGCGCGCAGAAGAGTGTGCCTGAGACTGGATGCACAGGGAGTGCGTCCCGCATCGCCATTTTAGAACAGGGACATTTCTTCAGTAAAGACTGCCTGCAGGGCCTCCCTGATGGCGCAACGGTTGAGCGCTGGGTTGCGAAGCTGCCCGTGGCCTCTGCAGTGCCGGTTCGATCCCCAGCTGCTCCCCGGCTACAAGAGTAGGGCCCCACATGGCGCGCAGACCTCTCCTGCCGCCCGCTGCTCCCCTCAGCAGTGTACTGCGGTCCTTCTGCCTGCTCTGCTCCCCGCTCTGGCTCTGGTGAATTCTCTCACCCTCCTGCGCTTCTGACTGTACCCAGTGCTGGTATAAATCAATCAATCAATCTTGAATAAATGAATAAATCTTTAAAAAAAAAAAAAAAGACTGCCTGCAGAAGGCTCCCTCAGGAGCCAGAGGTGAGCATGGAAGCTCGCCCACGCCAGGCCCCTTCTGGCCTGCAGTCCAAACCCAGAGGGGGAGCGGGAACCCACCGCCGGGGCAGACCAAGCACACAGGGGAGTGTGTCCCCACATCGGCATTTTAGAACAGGGACCTTTCTTCAGTAATGACTGCTTGAAACTGACAGATGGCTCCTGGAGGAGCCAGAGGGGAGCGGAGAAGCTCACCCAAGATGCGGGCCAGTCCCAGCAACACAGTGTCCCAATGCATATGACAAATTAGAAAACAGACAGTAGGGAGTAGTAGAACCACACGCAACCTAACAACTCCTCAGGAAAAAAGCACACCACAAAAAGAAAACCACCCCCCAGATTGTAACGACAGTAACTTGAAAGAACTTCTGAGCCTTCCAGAAAGAGAATTTAAAATTGCCATGATTAAAAAAAATGACAGAACTCATAAAGGAAAACAATGATCAGAAGAAGGAAATTGAGTCCCTAAAGAGGGAAAACAATGGTCAGAAGAATGAAATTGAGTCCCTAAAGAGGGAAGCAAAAGAAACACAGGAGAGCAAAGAATTAATGGAGGAACTAAAGAACTCTGGGAAAAGCAATGAAAGCAGAATAGATGAAATGGAAGAACGAATAAGTACTGTTGAAGACACAGAAATAAAAAGAACCAAAACAGAAAAGGAAAGAGAAGTACGAAGGAAAAAGACCAAAGAAAGACTTTGGGAACTATCTGATTCCATGAGGAAAAGGAAATACAAGAGTTATAGGAATCCCAGAAGGAGAGGAGAGAAATGTAGGAACAGGGAAAATATTCAAGGAAATAATTGAAGAGAACTTCCCAAACGTGAAGAAGGAGCTGAAAATTGATATACAAGAAGCAAGAACACCAAACTTCCATGACAAAAGGAAAACTACAACAAGACACATAATAGTAAAGCTCTCAAGAATCCAAGACAAGGAAAAAATAATGAAGCTGACAAGAGGGAAGAAACAGATAACATTCAAAGGAAAACCAATCAGACTGACATCAGACTTCTCCAAAGAAGCACTATGGGCAAGGAGAGAGTGGAGGAACATAGTCAACAGACTCCAAGAAAACAAATGCCAACCTAGAATACTCTATCCCACAAAGCTCTCCTTCCTCTATGAAGAAAGAATAAGGACCTTCCCAGACAAACAGAAACTCTGGAATTTCATTACGACTAAACCCCCACTCCAAAAAATACTACAAGGAGTCCTAAAGCCAGAACCAACAGAGGGATGAATAACAACTAAAGAAGGCCAAAAAAAGTGATATTAAAAGAATAAATAAATAAAATCAAAGGAAAGACAAACACAATGGCAAATACAGATGCTAACATATCAATAGTAACTCTAAATGTAAATGGACTAAACTCTTCAATAAAAAGACACAGAGTTGCAGCCTGGATTAAAAAACAAAACCCAACCTTTTGCTGTCTCCAGGAAACACATTTAGCTACAAAAGATAAAAATAGGCACAAAGTTAAAGGATGGAAAACAAGCTTACAACAAATAGACCAAAAAAAGAAAGCAGGAACAGCTATACTTATATCAGATAAAACAGATTTCAAACTCAAAAAGATAAAAAGAGACCCCAATGGTCACTACATTATGATCAAGGGGACAATACCTCAAGAAGAAATAACACTCATTAACATATACTCACCAAACGAAGGAGCACCAAAATATATCAGACAACTGTTGTCATCTCTGAAAACAGACATCAGAGAAAACACATACATAGTGGGAGACTTCAACACACCACTATCAACAATGGATAGATCAACAAGACAAAAAATAAGTAAAGAAACTAAAGCTCTAAATAAGGACCTAGAGCATTTGGGCTTAACAGACATCTATAGAACACTAAACCCCCCAAAAACAGAGTACACATTTTTCTCAAGCGCACACGGATCATTCTCCAGGATCGATCACATACTGGGGCACAAGACAAACATCAACAGATACACCAAGATTGAAATCATACCAACCATCTTTTCTGACCATGAAGGCATCAAACTAGAAATAAACCATAAAAAGAAGTCAAGGTACATTCCTACCTCATGGAGATTGAAAACCACACTACTGAAAGACCACTGGACTAATGAGGAGATCAAAGAAGAAATTAAAAAATTTTTTGAATTGAATGACAAGGAGGACACCAATATCCTAAATGTATGGGATGCAGCAAAAGCAGTAGTAAGAGGAAAATATATAGCAATAGAAGCTCACATCAAGAAACAAGAAAGAACTCAAAGAAACAACCTAATCTCGAAGCTCAAAGATCTAGAAAAAGAACAACAACAACAACAAAAAAAAACCCAAAACCAGTAGAAGAAAAGAAATAATAAAAACCAAAGGAGAAATAAATGAAATTGAAACTAAAAAAAAAAAAAAAAACAACATTCCAAAAGATCAATGAAGCCAAAAGCTGGTTCTTCGAAAAAATAAATAAAATAGGCAAACCCCTAGCCAGGCTCACAAAGGAAAAAAGGGAGAAAGCACAAATAAACAGGATCATAAATGAAAGAGGAGAAATCACAACGGACACAGCAGAAATCAAAAGAATAATCAGTAACTACTATGAACAGTTATATGGAAACAAGTTCAACAATCTAGAGGAGATGGACAAATTCCTACAACTCTACAATCACCCAAAGCTAGATAAAGAAGAAATAGAACACCTAAACAGACCAATTACAAGCAGTGAAATTGAAATGGTAATCAAAAACCTCCCCAAAAACAAAAGCCCAGGACCTGATGGATTTACAAATGAATTCTACCAAACATTTAGAAAAGAATTAGTGCCTATCCTTCACAAACTCTTCCAAAAAATTGAGAAGGAAGGGATAATACCAAACATGTTCTATGAAGCCAACATTACACTAATACCAAAACTGAACAAGGACAACACAAAAAAAGAAAACTACAGGCCAATCTCCCTAATGAACACTGATGCAAATATCCTCAATAAAATTTTAGCTATCAGAATCCAACAAAATATCCATAAGATAATTCACCACGACCAAGTAGGATTCATTCCAGGGACACAAGGATGGTTCAACATCCGAAAATCAATCAACGTTATCCAACACATCAACAAAAAGAAATATAAAAACCATATGATAATATCAATAGATGCTGAGAAAGCTTTCGACAAAGTGCAACACCCATTCATGATAAAAGCCCTTGAAATTCTCGGGATACAAGGAACATATCTCAACATCATAAAGGCCATATATGACAAGCCAACAGCCAGTATCATTCTCAATGGTGAAAAGCTGAAAGCAATTCCATTAAGATCTGGAACAAGACAAGGATGACCACTCTCACCACTGCTTTTCAATATAATACTGGAAGTCCTAGCCAGAACAATAAGACAAGAGAAAGACATACAAGGAATCCAAACAGGAAAAGAGGAAGTCAAACTATCACTATTTGCAGATGATATGATAATACACATAGAAAACCCCAAAAACTCCACAGAAAAACTAATTCAACTCATCAATCAGTTCAGTAAAGTGGCAGGATACAAAATCAACGCGCAAAAGTCAGTAGCCTTCCTATACACAAACAATAAATCTGAAGAAGAAAAATAAAAAAACCATCCCTTTTATTATCGAAAAAAAAAAATCAAATATTTGGGAATCCAAATATGCTATTCCAATCAAAATTTCAATGTCATTCTTCAAAGAAATAGAACAATTATTGATGAAATTCATATGGAATCACCAAAAACCCTGAATAGCCAAAGCTCTCCTGAAAAAAAAAGAAGGGAATGGAGGCATCACACTCCCAGACATCAAACTATACTACAAAGCCATAATCATCAAAACTGCATGGTATTGGAACAAGAACAGACATACAGAACAATGGAATTGAATAGAAAATCCAGAAATAAACCCACAGATTTATGATCAACTAATCTTTGACAAAGGAGCAAAGAATATGCACTGGAGTAAAGAAAGTTTGTTCAATAAATGGTGCTGGGAAAACTGGGTCGCTACATGCAAAAGAATGAAGCTTGACCACTACCTCACACCATACACAAAAATCAACTCAAAATGGATTAACAACTTGACATAAGACCTGAAACCATAAAATACACAGAAGGAAATATAGGCGAAACACTACGTGATATTCACATCAAAGACATCTTTACAGACACATCACCCAAAGCAGTGATAGTGTAGGCAAAGATAAATAGCTGGGACTATATCAAATTAAAGAGCTTCTGCACAGCAAAAGAGACAATAACAAAAACAAAGAGAAACCCCACCAACTGGGAGAACATTTTTGCACACAACACTAATGATAAAGGACTGACCACAAAAATCTGCAAAGAGCTGATGAGACTCAACAACAACAAAGAAAATAATCCAGTCAAAAAATAGGCAGAAGAGCTAAAAAGAAACTTCTCTGAAGAGGAAATGCAAATGGCCAACAGGCATATGAAAAAATGTTTAACATCACTTGTAATCAGGGAAATGCAAATCAAAACTACCATGAGATACCATCTTACACCAGTGAGAATGGCACATATTAAAAAAATTAGCAACAAGAAATGTTGGCGAGGTTGTGGAGAAAAAGGAACTCTTCTACACTGTTGGTGGGAGTGCAAACTGGTCCAACCACTATGGAGAGCTGTGTGGAGATTTCTGGACCTAGTAAACATAGAGCTTCCATATGATCCAGCAATTCCACTCCTAGGTATTTACCCAAAGGACACAGAAACATCAATTCCAAAGAGCACCTGCACCCCTATGTTTATAGCAGCACTATTTACAATAGCAAAGCTTTGGAAACAGCCCAAATGCCAAAAATAGATGACTGGATCAAGAAGATGTGGTCCATATACACCATGGAATATTACTCAGCATTCAAAAAAGATAAACACATGCAATTTGCAGCAACATGGATGGCACTGGAAGGGATCATGCTCAGCGAAATAAGCCAGAAAGAAAAAGAAAAATACTGGATGGTCTCACTCATAGCAGGAATCTAGAAAACTTAAATAAGGGACCAGGAAAATGAATAACTATAAGAAAGTGAAAATCAAAATCAACAAAAAACTATGAACCAGAGACTTTTTGGGTGGTGGGGGGCGAGAGGGGAGGGATTGGGGTCAGAATGGGGGGGTTGCAATTGTATGGGGAATATAAAAATAAAATTTATCATTTAAAAAAATAATAAAATAAAAAAAAAGTAATTGACAACATTTGCTAAACTTATAAAGTAATAAGATTTATAAATTGAACTTTAATATAAAATTAGTTTTTTAATATGCAATTTAAATAAATTAACTTTTAAAACTAAAGAGACCTCTGAATAATATTTTCTGTGTATAAAATCTGTTTCTATGGAGTGGCTGGGCAGGGGGAACTAAAAAAAAAAATAAATTCAGTACTTCTTCAGGAGTCTTAATACTACATGTAAAAAATGTTAACAACTAACACTTAATATTTACTCTGTACCAGCAGTATTCAAATGGTTTTACATATATGAACTCATTTGATCTCAACCTGAAGATAAGGTTACTGAGAAACAAAGAAACTATGTACCAAAACTGTAAATAGCTATGACCCAGGTAATTGACTGCAATGACAGTATGTGTACTGAAGAACAATACAGGTCAGAACTGCATTACCTATCATACTTGAAGATCTACTCATACATGGAACATAAAGAAACAAAGAAAGGAACAAACTAAAACCCTTGACATTTGACTGTTGAACTGAAGCTATCAGAAGGGGAGTGTGGGGCAGGGGAAGCAAAGTGTCCCAGTGGATTTTGGTGGGGGATAATTGGGGCTTTAGGGGTGGACATGGCACAATAATATGCATTTGTAAAGATGGGAACATATACTGCTAAAATATATATGGCGTTGTAAACCAAAGTTAAGCAATTTTAGTTGAAAATATAGAAGAAGTGTTACCAATGATGATTCAGTGGCATACTATGTGCCAGACAGTAGGCAGGGCTGTGAGAATGAAAAGAAAGCAAGGGAAGGCCTGTGCCCTCCAGGAGCTCACAGTCGACCACAGGACACTGATCCAAAACTGCTAACAAGAGCCTACAGTGTATTCTCAGAATCTGGTATGTATTCAAGCCATTTTTGAAGAACATATAACACTATCTTCCAGGTCCCCTATAATATCACCTAGAACTTACACAAGGCAGTTTTTCCCTTGGACAATTAAATACTAATGAAGAAAATGCTACTATTAGGCATGGAGGATTTAAGGAATTCAGTGAAGAGAATGCAGTGAAATGGCAAACAATGTACACATACCTCTGGGTTGTTTCCAACAAAGAAAGACTCTACCTAAGTGGGAGAATGAGAAGGTACTACTGTGGTGGTCAGAGTAGTTCTTGGGCGGGACTGTCTGATGAACTGCAGGATGTTTTGCATCCTGCCTGCTAACAGGTCAGTTGTTTCTCTGACCAATGTCCCCACGTTTCAGAATACCCTCAGGAGGCAGAACCTCACGCAGAGGAGAACCATACTCTATGTTACAAATATCTACTGTTATCCTGCTTTTCACTCTTGTCCTTCTTCTCCTTACTGTTCTGCCTGTGGTTAGAATATGAGTCACATTAAAAAGCATTGCTCTCCTTGAAACCCTGTGATCTGTACACAAGAACTCTCTTCAAGATCAGGATTACTATGGAACTTTTCCTCATACTTACTATTAGGAAAATATGAGGAAAATCAAGCCCTGGATGATCTATTAATCTTTTACTTAGCAACACAGATTTAATTTTTTTTTAAAGATTTATTTATTTATATAAGCATTGGGTACAGTCAGAAGCACAGGAGGGTGAGAGAATTCACCAGAGCCAGAGCGGGGAACAGGCATTCTGCGGAAACACACTGCTGAGGGGAGCAGCGGGTGCGGCAGGAGAGGTGTGTCGTGCCATGTAGGACTCTCGCCAGCAGCCAGGGATCGAACCGGCACTGCAGAGGCTGCGGGCAGCTTCGCAGCCCAGCGCTCAACCACTGCACCACCAGGGGAGGCCCCGGATTTAATTTTTGATAACAACATATAAGAAAAGATAAAGAGTTATCCCTCTGGTTACAACTGTTTTTGTTCTTAAATGTTTTTTTTTAAAAAAAGATATTAAATATTGCTTAAAGAAACTGTTTAAGATGGAAGAAATTAGTCTCAACTCATATATTAGGTGAGTCTGTCAACTATTTCATCCTGTATGCAAGACTTTATTTTGCTTGTAATTTTATGTATTTGGTAAATAGTATGTTCTATCAACACAATTACTAAGGAACTGATAAGAATCCTCCTTAGACAAGTGAAATAAAATTCTGTATAGTAACAGATAGCTTTTCTTAGCTGTGATCTGACTGAAGTCAGAAAGGATATGATCTTAGCAATTGTACTCTGGACTTCCTTTAAGTGTTTACATGAGAACCAATTATCTTAGAAGTTCTGACAGCTCTGAACTCAAGCAATGGTATATAATTTCAAATAAAATCTAAAATGTTTTCCAGTGAGAATCAGAAAATAGCCTATATCTAGGAAGGCAAACAATACACTGTACTTGTAGGTTCTGATTGCTTCTGTAAAAATTCGTATTATTAAATATGCTTACCTTATAAAAAGGAATACATTCTATATGTTTAGTACTCCACTATATATAAACTCCAGCTATGGGATATCACCATGGTAACAGTCTTTTATGCTATGATGGAAGCATTACTAATTTAAAGAATGCAACATGCTTAAAACAGACAATTTCACAAGATAGTCATCAACTTGCTCATAAAAGAGCATACAGATGAGATGGATATTTGAAATGGCAGAGAAAAGAAAACTGAACCATTCTGATGGACAATGACTGACAGTCACTACCACAGCTAAGAGAATGAAATGCTTTGAAAATGAACGAATGAGTGAAGCAACTGAATGGTTAAGAAACAGAGAAAGAAAATTCAAGTATAAAAATGATTATGTCAGGTGACAATGTGCTATGTTATTAACCTCAGCTGTAAGGCAGAACTGAACAAAACCTTCCATTTGATGTACTGCATGTATATACATTCAGTCTACAGACAGGAATGGAGATAAAAAGGTGCAAAATCTCAGGTTACTGCTCACAAAGAAGATGTGGAATGCATGTGCATTTATTATTTCATTTAATTAATATTTAGTGGGTATATTTAAGGTGCCAGGGGAACCCAAAGATAAGTAAGACATTGGCTCTGGCCATAAGAATTAACAGTTTCAATGAGAAGACAGTCCTCTAAATAAAACATTAACAATTTAGTGTGACTGCTGAAACTCTTAAATAGAAGTATGTAAAGTGCTATGGGACCATATGGTCAAAGCAATAGCTTTTCAATTATCACAAAAAAAACTGATGCTTTATCTATACTAAAATTTAGATTTTAAAATCTAAGTGGTTACCTTTAAGAGAGTAAGTTAATGTATAATTCACACAATTTATTTCCTTGACTAGAGGCATATCACTGCATATAAAGACATTTATTTAATTTCTCCAATGTCTAATTGTCATAGGAAGGCATGGAAATAACATTGACTATAATGAAAGCTTTATTAAATGGCAATGTTGACTGCCAAATAAGCCACTGAAGTGGAAGTTTATGGGCAATAAAATCTGAGAGCTCCATTCTTCTCTTTTTTGGGGGTATTTTATAGAAAAGACAGATATAAAAATTTCTCAGCTCCCTTGACAGGAAGCTCACTAATGTGCCAGAGAGAACAAAACCTGTACCTTCTGGAGAGTGCATGAAAAGACCAGGGCACCCACCCCAGTCCCTTGTGAGCAGTCTATGCTCCTTTTACCCGAGCAGTGACAGCTTTCAGTTATCAGATGGATACAGGCTTCACCATCTGTGGAAAACAGGCCAAGACTGTAAGTTTCCCTATAGTCCTACAGGATGAATACAGTCTTCCCCAAAGCAGTAAGGGGCTTAGAGTTCTAGAAAGAGGCTCAATGCCTCTCTCCAGATATGAATCACTGAAAAAAGAAAATCCATTTTGTAAAGAAAATGGAAATGCCTTTTTCCAACTGGAAACACTACTATCTAGGTCCCCTGTACTTGAACTGCCGCATGGTTCTCAAAAACTTTTCTGTCATTCTCTATTATCCATGTATAATCATTCTTTAAATGCTTTCTGAGCCTTAGGTTTATGGCCTACAAAGGTTTTCTTAGAAGGGACAGATAGTAAGTACTTTAAGCTTGTAAGTCAAGATGCAAAAATCAAGGAAATCATGTACTTATTTATAAAATCATTTAAATATACAAACCTTTAAAATGTAAAATCACGCTTAGACAACAGAAAAATGGGACACAGAGTGCTGATTTGAGTGTTATAGTCAAATACCCAAAGTGAGCTAAAACCATTTGGTTATTAAAAATATTTTAGACTAAGACCTTACCTTCTTCTAATAGAACCTGCAGAATGACCTGACAAAGCTCTATCAAATAGTTTTGTAAAGGAAAAACAATTTCCATCATATCTATTTATAGTGGATATTTTAATACCTACAAGAAATATATCTATAGAGTCCAATACAGTAGCCACTAGACATAAGTGACTATTAAGCCCTTAAAATGTGCCGTGTGACTGAGGATTAAAATCTTCATTTTTATCACATTTTAATTATTTTGAATTTACATTTATATCACCAGACAGGGCTAGCACACAGAAAACTGATTTAATAGTAACTTACATATAAATTACCAGGAACTAACTGAATATGTGTGAGATTTTTAGTGAGCTGTTAGGTAAAGTGCAAGGTATAAATATTTCTATAGGTTATACCAACAGATCTCAATTAAAAGTAACTTCTGGTGAAAATTCATTGGGAGTTAATAAATTTTCAGCATGTACATTATGTGACAGATCTGAAAAGATCTTCAAATAATGGTAGTTAAACTTTGTCTACCAAGTACAATGTGTGTGATATGTTCCAAAGATGGCACAAGAGACAGTATTGCATGATGGCTCATGAACAGAGTTTTTAAGGCAGGGAGACCTGCGATAATGCACAAATTCTGCTACACAGTAGTAATGGGATTTTAGGAAAGTTATTTCTACATCTTTCTTCCTCAATTGTGTCCTCTCTAGAACAGGAAAATAGCAATAGCTTCCCCATTGGGTGGGTGTGATGATCAAATGAGGTCAAAGATTTAAGAATCTGGAACAATGTCAGGTCATTTACAGTACTGATGCTACTATTATCAACATGTTAGTATATCTACAATGTCATATGTAATAACATAGTCATATATTCTATGATACTGTCCATATCCTGGCTTAGAACTCCTTTCATTACCCTGCAGGTGAGAGCTCCACACAGGGTGTGAAAGGGGTTCTAAGCCAGGTTATGGACAGTATCATAGACTATATGACTATGTTGTTTCCAGAGGACCTAGTATGGCATCCCAGCTCTGCAGCTCACCTGGCTCATGTAGCCAAGTCACATGACAAGCTTGAGCCTCATTCCTTCTTTGAAAAATGAAAATCACTTTCTCAAGTTGCTGAGAGAAGAAAATATGTGAAAAAGTTTTGTGCATATAAAATACATTAATACTGGTCTACTCATCATTAAATCATCTTAAAATCAACTCTTGCTCTTTCAATTTGAGTTTCTTCTTTTTTATCCGTAGTGTTCCTGAAGAATAACTACTTCCTTTCTTCCACCTCTTGGGTCAAAAGGATCACACACTTCACAACTGTGTGTCTGACACAGGATGAAAGGATGGAACCAGAAGATGTTTCTCCAAGGGTTAAAATTTTTAATTTACTAAAAAATTATTTGGAGAGTAAAAATCATCCCAGACCAAAAGCAAAATTTGTGAGTAGTCCTATTGGTGATGCTAATATACCTGCATATATAAGAAAATTTAAGGGCATGATTTCAGTGAACACTGGAACATAGAAAATGCAGAGAGAACATGAGGCTGTTTTGACGCTGAAGGGGTATTCCAAAGAAATGCTTCATCTGTCCAGCATGTGTTTCCTATCACAAAGACAGACACATACAGGGAATAAAATTCTCATCATTCCACATAAAAGGCTAATAGGTTTTATGTTACCTGCCAAATCCTACAGAATTGAAATGGGGGTTCTGTGTAGGGCTGTGCAGGCCAAGTCTGTACTCAGCAGGGATGAGCACCAAGACTGTTTAGCCTTATCTGCCACTAGCTGGGGAAAGCGGGGGTACTCTCACTGTACTTTGGATTGCTAGTCGTCATTTCTGACTTTGAAAGCATGAGTTTCTGAGTATAATCTGAACTTTATGTAACTTTCTGTACAGTAAATGTCTATCCAGTTCTATTGATTATTGTACCTCTAGTCTATATATCAAGTTATAAGCTGGTTTATCAACCAGTCTCCTGTGACTCTGGTTACATAAACTCCAAGTAGCCAGTGGACTTAATCTACAGTGAACTGATAAAGTCGATTTTCTGAGCCAGCAATATTGATTGATAAGCAAAACACAGATTATAGTAGATTCACAGTTATAAATCTTATGTCACCACTTGTAGCCAAACAGAAGGCGGCTGGCAAGAAAATAACTCTAGCAGATACTTCTTTTAGACTTCAACAAATATTCTTAATCAGTTACAAATTTTAATTTCCTTTCTGAAAATATTCTTCACAGATCTGCTATTGTCAGTCTTAACTCTACACAACAGCTCTCATTATCTCTCATTTTGATTTAAAACAGCAAGAGTACTTTCAGTAGAGTCTACTGCTTTCTTAGGCTATAATTTTATCAGACTAACAACTTTACTTGTATTTTCACTTCTGATTCCTAAATCTTTCCCAAACTCTAACACACTCAATCATACCCTATTTGTGTGCATTATTTGTTTTGCATGTCACAGGTCACTGATTAAACCTATGGTTTCCAGATTTACCTTTCGAACATTTGCCAACCGATTCATCATCAGGGACTCCTCTCGGTCGTCATCATCATCCAAGTCCAGCATGGGTATTCCAAAGGGGTCAATGATGCTGCAGCACCTGGAGCCTTCATCTCTCGGATCAAAGGGGTCCACAATTATGGGCTCCGTTCCTTTAATTTCACAGCGACAGAAGGGGCAGCCCTGGCCGTCTGATTCCTGAACAACACAAAAATGTGATGATTAGTCTTTGTTCAAGTAAAGCAGTACTGAGGAGTCAATGTTTTGCAACAGTAAAATATATCACTAGAAAGCATTTAGGGTATTAAGTTGGGTGACAGAAGATCTGTTTTAAAAAGGTAGTAAGATTAGAACAGGAAGACAAAAAAATATGACAAATGTTCAGTATCAAATTTTTAAAAAAAAATTCTTCTAAAAACAGGTTTGATTTCCCATTGAAAAGGAAAAAAGCTATGGCGCTTTTATTTTCTTGGTCATTTACAATATCAATGTTATCAAAACTTTAGTCCTATAAAAAACTAGAAATTGAATCATGTCCCTTTTTATCATAAGGCACCAATGCCAGTTAAACATTCCATAAAAATTTTTTGATAGTCATTATAAAAAACCAGTAGTATAATATAGAATAATCCATCTAAAAATTCTTTATGGACAACTTCCCATTATGTATGTGGATGGGTGTGTCTGTGTATGGCTAAATGTTTCCATTTTAAACACCTAGGTTTTTAAATAATATGATAAATAAGCCAACAGGGAAAAATAACACATTTATATTCAGAAACCATCACCTTTCCTAAGACCCTGTCCATCTGGACACAGCTCCCTTCCATATAACACCATGTGAGATAATGTTTTACCCTTCATATTGTTTTCAAAGGAAATACTGTAGAAAGATTAATGCAAGTACCTATGGATCATAAATTCATTTACTGATTTATTGAAAGTTTTGTTCAAAGTCTCAATTTCATTTCTCAAAACTAACTGCAGTAAGAATTCACAATTGGTAGGAAAATAGGACAAAAATGTTTTCATGCCCTGCCAATAATGGTGCCTTCTAGAGACAGGTGATACATACCACTCATGTTTTGTCTTTTTGTTTTGCATTATACCTTGACTTTAATAGTGTGTCATTTAAAAAATACTTAACTGAAAAGTTGTGATTCTAATCTTTGACTCATATACAGTGTTGTAAACCAATGAAACTTACCACAACAACAAAACAGTGACAATCATAACATCATTTTAAGGCAGAAATGGGATGGCTAGCACAATTAAGAGATGAGAAAGATACACAAAGATAACATTTTTAAAGAAAACCTTCAGTACATAATTCTAGTTGACTCCATCCATTTGGAATGATGGGAAACTAGGGATCTACTGGCCCTACAGTGATAGGCTGATCAGTAGTAGAATTAACATTCTCCCCCTCCTCTCACTGGACAATTACTGAGCGTGCACTCTATGGGAGGGAGTTTATCCTGTCTCAAGTGTTACTAAGAGTAACAAATTGAAAATCTTTGTTACACACATTGTTAAAAAATAAAAACACTCTTTGGTTAAGGAAAAGAAATCACAATATACTCTCATTTATCTGTGGTCACGTAATTGGGGAAAGTTGGAATGGTAAATAGCTGAAGGTGGTGTGAAGAAATATAGACATATCAATACAAAATAGTGTCTCCTGCTCACAAGCTTAAGTTCAGTGGGCTTCAAGGCAACTTTGGCTATTTGCGCCATCATTTTACAGATTATAAAAACAAATTTTACATTATCTTGGATAACTTCAGAGTTCTATTTTTTTAACACAGGAGTAAGTAATTACAAAAAGGAAATCCTTTCTCCTAATCTTTCAGTAATAAAAAAAGTTAAATTTGAGTGCATATTCAATGTTATCCAGATAAATTTCTCTTATGAAAAAGTCAAAATGGATCCACATGCATGCTTGCAGTGGAATTTTCTTAAATAAGAACATCTGAAAGGTCTACATAAGAACATTTAAAAACTATAGTCCTAACCTGTAAGAGCAAGATGTAAGAAGCTGATGTTTTCTGTGTCTTTAATGAACCAAGGATGTAAGGCAGTGAGTGCTCTGGGCCCTAAGTAGACACTTCATTCATTCATACAGGTATAAAATATTCAAGCAAATTTCAAAGCATATTCAAAAACAGAGAGAAAAGTAAAGTGAATATATTACAGATTGCCCAAATTTAACAATTATCAATTCACACCCAGCCTTCACTTCTTCCAGCCACTCTTGAATTATTTTGTAGCTCTTCCCATTGATCACATACATTAACCTTTATGTTTAGCACATATATCCAAGAATAGTGGGCTTTTAAGACCCAACCATAATATAATTATCATCACTAAATATTAATCCCTCAATCTAAAATATTATAGTCATAATTTTTAGGGCAGTGTCTAGAATGTGTAAGCCACTGTACTTTGCTTGCTACAAAGGCTCCTCTTAAAGACTCCAAGGTCAATTTGCATGTTTTCGTTTAGACTGACTTCCAATTTATTTGATCTATTTCTTGAAAAACAGTAACTGAAAAGACTGAGTTTGGAACAGAGGAGGTGAAGGCAATAATAGCTTGTTGCATTGTAGATGGTACAAGGAAAAAATTGGAACAGTTCATCTAAAGCCAAATTTAGGTTTTTCTCCCATCTTGCCTATCTGAAAATTTAATACTATACAAATTACTGATGTGTATTAGAGTAGGTGTTTTATATGTCACAAAAGTTATATTTTGTTTATCTTTATTGAGAGTTTACATTACTCACTAAATGAAAAAAAAAAAAAGCTTCAATGCACATCCAATTTGATTCATAAACAGATCACACTGAATATATCTCCTTAATGGTATTTACTATGATTTTCACCGATAAGTTTTGTTTTTTTTTCTAAAGATTTATTTTTATTTATTTATACAAGCACTGGGTACAGTCAGAAGCGTGGGAGGGTGGGAGAATTCACCAGAGCCAGAGCAGGGAGCAGAGCAGGCAGAAGGACCGAAGCACACTGCTGAGGGGAGCAGTGGGTGGCAGGAGAGGTCTGTGCGCCATGTGGGACCCTCCTCCAGTGGCCGGGGAGCAGCTGGGGATCGAACTAGCACTGCAAAGGCTGCGGGCAGCTTCGCAACCCAGTGCTCAACTGCTGCGCCACCGGGGAGGCCCCACCCATCAGTTTTTATAAGATGACTTGTCATAGGCAAATTAGAGCTTAACCATAAATTCTCAAATGCCACTCTGGTTCTCTGTTCTACTGTCTGTCAGATAGCTGACTGAATACATTTGAAGAAGGTCTATAACAAACACATAACTAATCAGGATTGTAGCTCAATAATTAAAATAATGTTTGTCAATGTTCACTTAACACAAGATCAAGGAGCATATGCTAACGAAGGAGAAAGACAAATATCTCTAGTCCCCAACATAGTCACATTCTGTGAATTTTAGGAGGAAGTACTTGGGACTACATCCGTTCTAATTGACTCAGATTTCACTTCCTCAAATGAGAAACATTTCAAGCCAAATGATACAGAAGTTATCAGTGAGGACCACACTCATATGAAACTTAACCATTTAATATGTTCATAATAAAATATGTTTATCATTAATATTTAAGTTAATGATGTTAAATACAATTAAGCAAACTGAGAAAAACAGAATAATTTTATTTTCCTAAAAGATTTCCCATTTTCCCAAAAATCCTATGCAAAAATCCAAATAAATGTTATCAGTATGATCTCAATGTCATCAATATAACATTAGATCAGTCACCATCCATATTCCTCCTGTTTAAATATTCAGGTGGACAGTATCTCTTAAACATTTCCTTTTAATTATTTAAAGATAAACATTATAGTACAATTCATTTGCTCTCAAGATGACTGATTATTCAAGGGCATACTTGTAAGGCCAATAACTCATACTTTCCCATATATACAATATACATGGAATGCTTAGAGAATACATAGGCTTCCAAGAGTCTCATTTCTGGGTGCATTTTATAGTATGTGTTTGTTTTCCATCTCAGTAACTTCTAATTTAAATCACCTTGCTATACCCTTCATATAAATTTTCAATTTAATATTTATCTTTTTAACATGGAACAACTATAAATAACTAGATAGAAAAATAAATCATACATACTCTGAAAGTAGCTTGGGTGCTGATAACTATTTTCAGAGCACAATATTTACCACAGAAATTCTAACTTTTTGTGGAGAATGAATGAAAGAATGAATGAGGATAGTTATTAGTAATCCTAAATAATCAAGAATGGAAGAGACTTTGGTTTGGTGTTCTTTTATATTGGCAAGGCAAGAAGACACTGGTGAACTTAGATTTTTCTAGTTTTAACCAGGGAGGTAGATGAAAACATGCAGTGATCAGAAAAGGACCACAGACAATTTGAATCAGGACTCTTGGATTGGAATCCTAGTCCCATTTATAGCTGTATGACAATGACTAAACTACTTACTTGTAGGGAATAACAAGAGAATGCACATTTTAAGGTACATCTTGAAAATAAAATGAGGTAAATTACTTCAGAGTTTTCCAAAGTGCTACATAAATTCTAGTATTATTTCTATAAAGCAGTCTCAAAGACAAAATATATATATATATATATATATATATATAGTAAGATTATTAAGGAAATAAGGAAACATCTTAGCATTGAGAAGAATTCCATATTCTCACAAAATAAATGGGTTAAAAACTACAAAATTATTAGTATATACATTAACAGTAATCACAAAGATGAGACAGGCATCCCCTAAGTGATTATATCAATTACTGTAATAGGAACAATAACTACAGTTCTAGACAGTATTGTACACATTATCTCTATATTAACTTATTTAACCCTTATGAGGTAGATACAATTATTATCCCCATTTTTCAATAAGAAAATTTTGGGTTTACATAATTTGAAGGAGACCACATGGCCAAGCAGTACTGAATAAGAAATAAGATGCAGGAGATCTCTTTCAGGAAGCTAATCTTTTCATCTCTACATTGTCACTACACTATTATCATCAGGACATAGCTCTTCAATCTTAGAATCATATCCTAGGTCAAAATAAAGTTGAAAAATACCTGCCCATTATGGGATCATCTGACAAAAAAAAATCTATTTTGTTCAAATTGCAAGTTTCAAAATTAAGGAAACTACTAAAAGTGACTGTTCCATTTGCTCTAAATAAAAATTTTCAGTTTGTAATATGAAGATGCTAAACTTGCCCTAACTTTTGGGTATAGGTTGGCATATATTTTTCACATGTGAAGAGCTTTTATAATAATCATTTGTTGCTACAGTCCAATTTAAATTTTTAACACATGAAGCTTGTGAGCCTGCGTTCTGAAGATGTTTTATTCAGTGGAGTTTAAGATACCTATTAAGTGCTACTGGTTAAAGCCAATACAAAAAAAAAGTTTTCCAAGTCAAAATCTGCTATCATCCAGGTTTATCATGACATACTGAGCTTCCACTTAAGTCACTAGACATAGAGTGCAGCATTTGCTCTACCCGAGGTTGTTTTCCCACATCTGTATGTGCCTTTCATTCCTACTGACATCATTCCAGTTCTGACGTCACTGAAGCATTTTGGGAAAACCCCAGTAATCCCGACATTACAATGTGAAAGAGGAGCTTCCAACTCTATTTTACTTAAATTTATATGAAAAGATAAAAATTGTCAAAGGAGGAATACCACTTTATGACATTCTTTAAAACAAGTTTTTTCTTATATGTAGTAGTAAGCTTACAAAAATTTCATGAACATTAGAAATGTGAAGGTTGAGTGTTTTGGAGGGAAGATACAGTAAAAGATATAGTGCCTGATGTGATCATATGAAGTCGCTTCTCACCTCTCTTAGACAACCATGTATTTTTTCCCCTAATAATGCTCTCCAATATAGGTCATATATAAATTCACTGAATCACATATCATTAAAAGCACCTGTTGATTTAGTGTGAAATACTATTTTGAACACTCTAATATATTTCTTTTAAATTATTTTGAAAAAACAGACAGAGGGAGTAATTACAGGGAAAAATTACTTTGAATTGAATTAAAGTTCTCCGCATAATTCAAAACAAAATTGCATATCTAACTGACGTGTGTATACATTTTTATTTTGGAAGAAGGATTTGAGGAACACAATTTAGAGTTTGTGCCATTAATAAACTAAAGTCATTTTTTGGATTTCTGGGGGAAAAAAAGAAAGAAAACCATTTTTCATACCTTAGTGATAACCCTGCAGCAACACAGCTGCATAGCATGCTAACTACAAAAAGAAAGATGTGAAGGAGTACAGGGTGAAGAAAATGTTTGTTAGTATTATCAGAATAGCATGGAAGAGAGAGAAAACTCTCCCAAGTTTAATTGCCAAGGGTAGAACAAATACCACACCCAGAGTGATACTGCTTCAAAGAATGTCTCTAGAGAGATACTATTCAACTTATTTAGTATTCCTTGTAAACTCTGCCTTGCTTATTCAATTTATTAAATAACACAGATGTTTCAGAAGGAGAAAAAATATTTGACACTTCCTGGAGGCATGACTAATGGGCCATTATGACAGCAATTAAAGAGTAACCACTTGCAGGCAGTAACAACTACCTGACATCACTCCCATGCATTTCTCAGGGTTTCTGTTAATTAGATAAAATTCAAGTCTCCGAGGAATTTCATTTAAACCAAAGAAGACCATCAAATGGAAGGAAAAGTCAGTGAATAAAGACTGGCTAAAAATGCACATTGGCTGAACACATTATGTTTTACGATCAGAGTTTAATATTTCCTATTGGACTCTGACTGATTAATCAGAGCTTCTTGGCAGACATGCAGCCTTTAAAATCCTTTTCATCAGCATGCCCAACCAAAGCACTTGAAACTAACAAAAAATGTCTGCACCCATAATTAAATCTAAAGGATAACAGGATGTTCATTTCAAGTGATTGTTAATACCATGTCCTTCCATAAAACTTTCAGATATAATTTTGACCTCTTGAGATTTGTAGGGATTGTTTCTGAGCATTTTAAGCTCACATTAGTCCAGAATTTTGGAAACAGAAGCTGCTCAAGGACTGTTTCCCAATAAATAAATGAATAGATTTGAGATCTTGGAAAAGAAGAATGATAAATTACATGTCTGCCTCTACCATGGCAGTTAGGGGAAGCAAAATAAATTTCCCTGTGCAAAAGTAAGTCTGCAAAGTTAACTTCTCTGATAGAAGAAAACAAGCATATAAAACAAAAACAATGAATTCAAAATCATAAAAAATGGGACTTTAGCCCTGTGCCATTATGAATAAAAAGCTGAAAAGAGACAAGTATCACTACATGGACTCAAACAGCAGAGTTAATAATCTTACAGCATTCTTCATTGCATTTATATATTTAGACATAATAAATAAAAATATATCGCATTTAGGAAAATTTTCAATGATTCCTTTTGTTCTCATATGCACTATCAGGGTAAGCTCACTGAAGCTATAATGTAAGGCTTTTAGCATTTTTAATATTTGTCAACTGGGTTTTAAATGGATTTCCTTTAAAAGACTTTTATTACATCACAGAGGTGTTTGCAGTAACAGGGCTAAATGACTGTTAAACACTGCTGTTCACACAATAATGTCAAAGCTGATAAAACAGATCTGTTAGTTGGCAGGAAGTACCACAGTATGAAATCTGTATGTAATTGTAAATATTTGGGTTTTCCAAAAGTAATGTTCAAAATTTGAAGTTTAACCACAAAGATCCTATTGAGATATAGATGTTATGGGATATCACTTTGGAATTCCCAAACTGTAGTCTAAAAACAGTTTTCTCCAGTATAAAGAAAATTTGAAACAATCATCCTCCTATATGGTTCTTGATGTAAAAAAGCCAGTATGTAGAGACTTGGTCTTACTGCCTCTAAGTTAGTGCCAATAATATTGCAAGCAATAAAGTGAGATGATGTGGCTCAAAAAACGTGGGAAAAATCAAAATGTGAAAAGGTTAAGGGAATCATCCAGCAGCTACTGAATAGAAAAAGTACCTGAGGGTTCAAATTTTTAAGATTCATTCTCAGATTTTGAACATGATAAAAGATCTTTAAAAAGATCACAGATTTTGATTTTTACTTTATTAGAATTAGGTTTTTTCCTGGTCCCTCATTTAGGTTTTCTAAATTCCTGCTATGAGTGAGACCACCCAGTATTTTTCTTTTTCTTTCTGGCTTATTTCGCTGAGCATGATCCCCTCCAGCCCCATCCATGTTGCTGCAAATTGCATGAGTTTATCTTTTTGACTGCTGAGTAATATTCCACTATGTATATGTACAAGCAACTATAAACCAGAGACACACTATGGAGGGAAGGAGGTGGGAGTAGGATCAAAATAAGAGGGGTGGGAATTGTATGGGGACTATTACCAAGATGAAAATGCATATTGTGCAAAAATGAAAAATGATGTAAAAAATGTATAAAATATATAAATAAATGTAAAATGTAAAATGTAAAAATGTAAAATGTAAAAAATATATAAATAAATAAATAAGATCACAGATACTTGAAGAGAAACGGACACAACTAAGGCCTTTATAAGGGCTTTCACAATTTATGTATAATTTCAGAGTCTTGATTTAAGGTAATCTCAGTTCTTTTTTCTTTATATTATTTTGCATAAAATTCATAATTATTAAGTAACTATCAATGTATAGATAGCATGCTAGGGTAGAGGATCTATAAATAAAGCAATCTACATTCTAAAGCAGAAACAGGTAAATAAGTAAATGTTAACAATATGAATACAATTAGGTCAGGTGTTATAAGAACATATACAAAATATATCAGAAGAATGTTAATTATGAATCTCTTGTGTGGGGAGAATTCAAAAGATGTTCTAATAATGACTTTGCATAATTTTCATTAAGCTTTATGCAAAATTCTATGATTAGATTAGTATAATAACATTCACAAGTGATACGAATGTGATTTTATTTGATTATTTCAAATTTCTGAGTACTTTTACACTTTTCATTTGCTATTACTTAGTAAACTACTTTATTAATATTTTCTCCATAGCGTCTCATAAAAATTTTACTCAAAGGCTTGTCAGTGCAATTTATGGTAACTTAACTTCCCTACTTTCTAAATGTAAAACAGAAGTACTTCAGAGAAAAGATAAAAAAGGGAAATAGCAAATGTTAAGATCTATATTTATGACTGGACATATGTCCATGTAAGGCCATTAAACCTATGTGGCAAATCATGAAGTGAATCAAGGAACTGATTAGCAACTAGCAAGAGGAACAGCATCATCCACAAAATGCACACATAGTAATATATACAAAAGCTGTGGAGATATTATTGGCCCACATTCCTTTAAGAAGGTAAATATCTTTCAAGAACACAGATAGTAAAAATTTTTTTGTTTGCTATTCAGCCATGTTCTTTTACTCACCCTGAGCAATGAGGTATTTTGCATGGCATTTTAAATCATCTTTAGATTAAAGGTTTCTACCCCAAAATGGGAACTTCTGACTCTTAGCCCATTTAGCTTCTAAATACTATGCAGAACACCAAGTTAAAGATGCCAAGTCCTGCAATATCTGTATCTGTAGGCTTCGCGTCCATGGTCTCAAGAGAAAAGACAGATACACAGCCCATACAGGAATGCAGAGAGTACCATGAGCTTGTACCACCCTGGAATTCTGGTTTTCTTCAGGAAGAAATGTAAAGCTTTTAACTGGTTTGTGCTGGTGACAATATTATCACAATGAAGACCTAGTCCAAAGGGGTGACATGCACAAACTCAGCTTTAAAATACTGAATGGGTATCAGGTAAAGCAAATCATCCTAAAGTTGTCCTGTCCCAGTCAGCCTGGCACACAGTCAGTAATGTTTTTTAAGACAACTAAGAAAACAATCAAGGGTCAATGGACAGAGAACAACTTTGCTAACACCATTTTCATCATCCTTTTTCCTTTAGTCTCCTTGTACTACACAAAATTCACCAACATCATGAGGCAATGAAGGGAAATTAGAGCAAGGACATAAAGGGAAACCAAAAGTTAAGTATAAACCAAATGTATACTGAAGGAGAGAAGTGTAGGGATGGTGAGCAAACTTCCCAGAGGTAGCAAAAAATATCTGGGAGTTCAGAAATGGCTTTAGAAACATAAGCCAGTAATAATTCATTTCCAAGTTCTTCCACTTTTTCTTCACCCACTTTTTAAATCTCCCTAAAGAAAAGGTTCTTTCTATAAGATTGTAAAAATGTGAAATTCATTACATATATTTTTGAAAGCATTATATTTTATTACCAAGTAATTTATTCAATAGGTTTCAATGACTCTGAGTCTGCATTTCCCTTCCTGAGCCTCTCACGCCATCCTTCCTCAGGCAGTGCAGAAATTGCAGGAGAAGATCACGGAGTGGGAGAGCTCATGGACAGGGTGAGAATGGCAATCACATATTCAACTGCAAATTTAATTATCTTAAAAATTGAATTATCTGCTTTCTAAACTCTACCAACATTGACTTCAGTACCGACTGTGATGAAAAGTAGTAAAAAATGGATTGATGAGAATAGTTCATGAATCTTCCAAATACTTGAAACTGGAAATCTGGAAAGATTCATTTTAATTTCCCCAACCTTTATTACAGTTAAAAAAAAAATACAAGAAAGCCTTGGGGAAACTAGTTATTTTCTAGATCTTATACTAAAACAGCAAATCAATTTTTATTTATTGAATGCCTGCTACAGAGGGAAAGGCAGTTTGTCTTAGATTCTGCTACTATAAATTGTAAAATGTAATGCCTGTTTCTGTGGTAACTATAAGTGTTCAGGAGAGTTTTCCTGTCGGATTCTCCTAGTTAGCTTTACAGAGCAAACAAAGACCCACACCTCCTCCCGAGAAAAGAGAATTGGTTGGAAACATCACTTAAGACTTATGTGCTAGGGTTTACTTTGTTTCAGAATCTTACCAACTCTAAAGAGAATCAGCTCTAAAAGAAATTGTGTAAATATGGGTAGTTGGCAATATTGATAAGTGACATCCTGAAATCAATGGTGTTACAGAAGGAGAGCTACTTATGACTAATATCATAAAATTGTTGGACATGCAAAGGAACCAAAATACAAAACACAGCAAGGAATCTAATTATATAAAAGAAATTTAAACATGTAAGATTTGTTTGACAACCATTTCAAATTAGGTAGACTTAGTATATTACTTTGAGTCATTAAGATGAGGAAAACTGAAAGTATATAATATTAAGGGGAATACAAGGAAGACACCCATGCTGGTAATTCAACTGTGATCATACCTGCCAAGCTGTAAGGCAAGAGGTGCACATCAAATGCCCACAAGGCTCAATCTTGACATCTTTGTCGTTCTCGGCACAAATTTTACAGAGCTGAAACGTGGAGCCCATTTCACAATAGAGTTCGTACTGTTCCTGGGATGTGGGAGGTAAGAAAAAGGCAATGTTAATGTATTTTTAGTATAAATTCTTAATGCAGAATTTTGTTAACTACAATGGCTTATAGTAAACACTTCATACTTGATCCTGTCAGGATAATGCTACCATTTAAGACAAGTTATACATTGATCATCACAATTTAGTCTACATAATCATTTTTAAGAAGATTTGAAATTTTATCAGGCTGCCAATAATTCAATGTTTCATACTGATCCCTTAGCAAGGCATTGCTGTAATACTCACAGGGAATCAAAAGACAAAACATACAGCTTAAAAGAATGACATATATAACTGTACTTTCCTTGTAAATGCCACATATATACACAATTACTGTCAAATTGCAAAATATTTATATGATTCTGGCTGACCACTAAACTTTATTTCTCAGATTATTATCAGATATTTCAAAGTAGAAGAAAAGCAGCATTTTCCCTTTCTGCCATCGGGTACTATGGTCCACATTTACTATTTCAAATAATCTCCAAAGCATAAGATACATTGAATTTTTAAAAATACCTGAGGCTCAATAAAATTGTTTTCCTCAAATTCTGTATTAAATCTCCAACTCTAAATTGCATACTCTTATCCTAATCTAATGATGTCAAGAAAACTAATCACGGGCCTCCCCAGTGGCGCAGAGGTTGAGCGCTGGGTTACGAAGCTGCCCGCAGCCTCTGCAGCGCTGGTTCGATCCCCGGCTGCCAGGCAATGGTCCCACATGGTGTGCAGACCTCTCTTGCCACCCACTGCTCCCCTCAGCAGTGTAGTCAGTCTGCCTGTTCTGCTCTCCGCTCTGGCTCTGGTGAATTCTCTCACCCTCCCGCGCTTCTGACTGAACCCAGTGCTTGTATAAATAAATAAATAAATAAATCTTTAAAAAAAAAAAAAAAAACTAATCACTTCTGCAACTAAAAATTTTATTAAATATTTCTTCTCTTGAATTGATTAAAACATTTTGGCATAACAGAACTAAGTGTTCAAACACTAGAAAGATCTATGTCAAAAAGAGGTACATACTGGTCAGTATGAGAAAATACAAAAATGTGCTATTTAATGGGGATACGATGAAAAGGAATCATAAAGAACAAAGATTTATTTAAATATGGCAATGCTGCTGTCTAATAAATGCTTACATTGTACCTGGCCCTGGGTAGGATAAGTAATATTTAGCCCCAAACATGCTAAAAGATCATGTAATATTGGTAAGAGAAATCATATAATATATCGATACATATGAATACATAAGCACACATATGTAGATTGTTATCATGATGCACATATTATTACTATATAGTTTTTTAGTGACATTTAGGAAAGGGAAAGAGGGAGTGGGCCACGATGGCCAAAAAATAAACCTAAAGTAATCCCTAATATGTCATAAAATCACTAATGATCTTAAAATAATAGATACATCTTTATACTGGTGATGGCAATCAAAGGATCAACTTGTTATTACATAAAGATTACAAGCTAGCATTACAGGTGCATAACTCAATGCAACCTAAGGGTTAAGATGTTCAAATATTTATGAAAATTAAGAGAATGATATAACTCCTGAAGATTTAGTTTTAAACAATGTCTTTGTAAACAATTGACTCATGAGTACACTTTTACATATATTAAAAAATATAAAACCACTACATAATTTAGAAAATGTCAGCCTCACATTAAACTATATAAGCCAATAAGTGAGCTTCATGCAATATCAATATCCACTGGAACTGAAGTCCAGAGAATGAGAAATGAAGTAAAATCGGTTGTCCTTCCCCCAAACCAACTTCTTTTAGTTATATTTATTATATAGCATACAAAAGCACGCATTATGCAGTGCTATTTCAAACAAGATAACAGGTAAAATATAATATTCAAGCTCTCACTTTCATCCTCTCCCTAATATTCTCAAACATTTTCACTTCCTCAGTTAAATACTGGGTTAGTGTTCTTTTATTTTTAAACGTATATTGATTATGTTCATACAAGATCAGTTTCTCTGAACTTACATAATGTAACAACACAAAATGAAATGTCACATAATCAAGGTTTACATAAATGGAGCTTTATGACATAATAAGATGCAGAAGTTCCCATGGATGTGTGACGAGATGCTTCTCCCTCCTGTTAATCACTTTACAGTATGAGTCCACTAAGGTTTATTTAACATATGATTAAATATTTTAATATTTTAATTTAAATTTTATAATTTAAATTATCAAATTTTATAATTTACAAAAGATCACAGATCTTTGCCTATTTATGAGGAATTTATAAATTTAAAGTTGTTCTTATTTTGATAATTACTGATTTTGATAATTACTATTACCCTCAAATAAAAGGTTTTACCAAGTTATCCTACAACTCATAATCTATGGAGGTTACCAAGAATGGATTTAGGAATACAATTATTATCTTCAATAAGCTTCAATTATTCATTTGACTCTAAAAGCTATGCATAAAATTATTCTAATCTTCTTTGGACATTCCTAAGCCTGTGATTCTCTTCCTCATATCTATGTGCTTACCTATGGATTTATCTTTCTCCACATACAAAATACCAATATTATGTCAAAAGCAAGAATATTAACAGTAGAAATTTTTATCTAAAATATGAAGTAATTTCTTTCCATTCTTAGAATTTCTTATTATCTTTTGCATTAAATAAGCATGTATGATTTTAGCTACAGTTCAAATAGAGAATCTTACCAATTTCCAAAGCATTCTGGATACTTATTATGTTTCCAGAAATTTGTTCTTACCTGTGTAACTTTTATGTGATCATGGGGTGTAGGTTCACATAATCCTGTCAGATCAGGATTATAACTCCTCCCATCCGGATAAAGATAGCTGGATGATAAACAGAAAACTTATTACCATAAAGATAGAGTTTTAATTGACATTAAGGTTATCAAATTCTTCTATACTCACATACATATTTTGATGTAACATCAAGAACTACTCTACCGCACAAGTTATTTTTTATGATATTTAATATCTAGAAATCATTTTCACATACTATATAATGTATATGGACTCATATACTAAGCAATTATTTTTAATACTTCTACTATGTTTTAAATGTAAATTTCAAAAATTTACTTTACTGGTCCTTCATATTCCTTCCAACAATATAGAATATATACCTATTTGCAATTCTTACCTCTTCATCTGAAGAACAGTTAACTATCATTTTATACTATGTGCCATAAATAGGAAAAAAATGGAATTAAATCCCACAATTTTCCCACAAAAGTTATTCAAACACTTCTGTGGTGCTCCCATTTCTCCAGTTTCCCATCCCCTTTCCACACACTCTAACTCACATGCACACACACACAGAGTTCAAATAAATAGAAAATGTCACAATTATGTTTCATTTACTTCAAGTAAAGTTACAACACAGAATGATCACTAATTACCAGGTTCTAGCACTAGATTTAAAATAACAATAAAAATTATAGTTACTGCCATCTTGCTATGCTAAATTAACTCTTACCTATTCAGAAATTTATTAAAATCATGATGTGTAAAATGTTGGTAAATACTTTTTTGGGTTAAATATGTAAAGAGTAATATTACCAGCTACTGGATCCCATTAAATAATTAGAAATCATTCTGTTTATGTTTCTGTTCTAGATAGCTTAAATGAAAATTAAGAATACTATAATGGTGAATATTTTAGAGGGCAAAACTACACTGATACTATTCTGTGAAGAAAAAAATATATATTCACATCTTTAACAATTTGTCTACAAACATGTTGTTAAAAGTTAAAATTTGTCAAACAACAACAAAAAAATGAACTTAGAGGGACAGGTCATTGTGTTTTTTTTTTTTTTTTTTTTTTTAATATGTAGGAGACAGTGCTGACTACATCTGAACCCAATTCAAATTTGAGCATCACGGAGTGAGATAAAGTTCAACAAAGATTAAGTGAGGCACATGAAGCAAAAACTGACAACTTTCTTCTTATACCTCAACATGGCCTGTTTTTAAAAAACTATATAAAACTTTGTTCAGCACACTGCCAAAACAGAGAGAAATTCTAGGAAGCATCCACAAGTAGAAGATTACCAAAATGACAGTAAGATTGCAGAGGAGAGTTTAAAAAGGTTGTGTTAATGTATAAGGGCCATTCAATGATTATAATCCTCAGTAAAGCAGGGTGCTACTGATTAGCCCTGTTGAAAGGCACCAAAGGGATATCAAAACCTAACTGGTTATCAAAGTAATCTTCTTTATCACCTATACCATATAATATTAAAGTCAAATATAAGGACAGCTGGTCTTGGGCTAGGCTACATAATATCCTGTATTTTTATTTCTCTTAGGAAAAAAACCTAATTAACATAATACTCATTTTAATCTAACTTTAAAGTCAGGTTAAAATTTTAGTTTGTTCTTCTTTAATGTAATCTATCATGAATTCAAATTCAACTAGCCAACAGCTAAGGTGAGTAAAAGTTCAGAGATTTTAGACTACTGATGATGATATTATTCTTATTTTTTGACTTTTGAACAATTGAAGAATTATAACGAATAAGCTATATCAAAATTACAGCATTTACAGAATTGCCACTCATAACCTCCATTTATAAATTAAAACATTAAAAGCATACTTCTTAAAAAGAAAAATGCTGTAATTGGTGAATCTAGTTACATATGTGGATCTTTGATGCACTAGAAGGAAGGTATGAATAACTGAAAAAGTGAATTTATTAAGAACAGAATAAAAAAGAAATACACATTTGGTATCATAGTTTTGTTATTCTTCTGTAACTATTTTTTGAAAGCTTTTAACTTTCAAAATTACATTATTTTTCTCCAGAGTCCATAATTTTTTTCTTTTCTTCAATTACTTTAAGAGAGGTAAAGGTGAAATCGTTTGGTATTTGCCAGTTCTGAAACTTTCTCTTGCTGTGCCTTTACCACAATACATGCTATATAGTAAGCTGAAGCACAAATGTCTCTTAGTAACTCAGCAAGCAAAATTCAGAAAAGTCAGCAAAATGAAGTTACACTGAAAATACACTGAATAGAAGAGAAATGGTACATGACTAAAATCAACAAGAATCTATAAAGGGACCATAGACTGGACTACTCTAAACTTAATGTATGAGAGAAGGTAATTACTTCCTATAAAATAAAGGATATTATTTTTAACTTTACAGCTTAAGGTTAAAGCTTAGCTATTAACATGAAATTCTAGAATACAGACTTACTATTAGTGTAAATAAAAGGATATGAAGAGAAAAAGAAGGGAAGGAGTAAGAAAAGGATAGAAAAAGGACATCTAGCATGAAAGTCAAAATAGATGTAAAGCTAGCAATTTGAGGGTTATAGGAGGAAACAGAAGTCAATTATCATAAATAATAACCTCTTCATAAATATACACTTCTACATCTATTTTTAAACAACTTTTCCCAATTTCTTTTCCTATAATCACGTTAACACATTATAATTTGATGTTGGGATTTATTTGCTATAATATATAGTTGACACTCAATAGGTTAGCTCAAAATGACCATTTAAAGAGATGCACAATAAAAACTCAGGAGTTTCCATTTCTCAGTCTCGAGAGGAAAAAAAAAAAGGCAGATCATCAGCCACAAAGCATTCTCTCCAATACATATTTCTATTTCTCAAATTTATGAATGACTACCACCCGGATTCGCATTTCTCATACTTACAATCCTTCCCTGCTACCATCAATCAGGGCTTGAAATAAAGGCTTATTATGTGGAATGGTCTGCAAGATATTTCCATCCCCTGTCACATAGCCAATGGCCCACTGCCCCAGTCTAGTGCAGCTTAACCGGAAAATGTAGCTGTGAAGTATTAGAAAAATATGCTTACTCACATTGAAAATATAAAACAAATTTGTTAGATTTTTTTAAGCAAAAGAACAATCATTTAGAATTACTGATAGAAAATTCTAGCCTCTATTTTGACACCATTGCACTTATCCATTTATTGACCTGTAAAGGAAGCACTAATCATGTCATTTAAATATCTCAAGTTTGAGAAAATAATTGAAGTTGTAATCTACCAAGTAATTTATTGCCATCACCATCAGGGGGTGCTCTGTATGAAAAAGCTAGGGCTCTCCAAAAATATTTTGTAAGTAAATCATTTTTAGAAAGTAAAATTTTAATTTGGTTACCTCAGTCAAAAATGGAACCAATTTCTATTACAGAATTCAATATATTATTTTGTAATTTAAATAGCAAATAATAAAACAAAGCAAACAAGGAACACAGATTCCTTATTTATAGACTTGGATAAAATAATTTCCCAAATAACTTCTATGTTAGATTTGATTACTTGATTCCAACCATATGACATCCTCCAAATCATACTCCCAGAGAAAGAAGATGCTTTATATAAAGCCAATCTAAGAATAAAAACTATGGAAAAATCGTAAGATCTTGGAATAAAACAAATGACTTATTTGAATAAAACAAATGCCAACATGCATTATATATGACCAGATCTCATGGTTACAATGAGAATCAACTATCCATAATCTAAAGAAACGTCAACAGAAGCCAAATTATTTTCTGTACACATGATCTCCTTTTATATCAAATAAATAGTTAAAAATTAAAAAGATGGACATTTTCATCATGGCCAAGAAAATTGTTTGGCTTGTCCTTAAAAAAAAAAATAACTTTGTTAAAGGACAAATACCATTTTGTCCTGCAAATAATATTTTTGCTACAAATACACCTAAAAAAATACCAAATTCACTCCCAAATAAAATGATACCTCTATGTAAATCAGTAGTACACTAGTGGACAATGGAATGACATTTCCTACTGAATTGCCTGTGCATGTGCGTCAGGTCTCCACGGCCATTGCTGCTGTACCTAGCGTACCACAAATGGCTACTGCCTGCACAGTACATTCCTAGATGGGAAGTGAGGAAACTTCACTGCCCTAGACACAGAGAGTTTCTATTCCCAGAGTATCATTTTAATAAGGTGTGATTTCTTGACTAATGCTAGAGGGGCTGACCAAATAGCCAACTTCTGTGAATCTCAATTTCATTACCTAAAAAATATAAATTCTAAGACTGGAAAAGATTTAAGATATTATGGAAAAAGTTCTCAAGGGTATCAAACTGATTTGAAATGTAACAGTGGGCTTCTATATGTTATACAGTTATATGTGTTCATCATAAAACCAAATTGAATGTCTTAAAAAATACTCTAAAGTAATTATTTTGACTTTAACACAATATTCAAATACACATGATTTTATACACAAACATAGGTGTCATCAAACAGTCAATGTGCTAATAGCCTACTCCAATTTGAAGATCAGAACTCTAGGAATTAATGAATTTCTAAATTCACCAAATTACATAGTACCCTACCCTCTTTCACTTTCTGAACACTGTGCCAGAATAAGCTCAATGTATCAATTTAAAGGATTCAATTATGAAGCATCATTCTGGTCTATTTCTGTTTGCCTATCCCTACTCCCATGGGTATTACTGGTTCAGTTCAGGCCTTAGAAGACTTTTCATCTTTAGATATAGCACATAAAATTACCACTGAAACATCTTACCTTCCAGGTTTGGTGCTGTATTTCTGCAGTCGTGCTTTAACTTCATCATATGTGAGAAAGGCCATGTAGCCTGGATGTGTTACAGCTAAGAAATTCCAATTCCGTAAAATAGAGCCCCAAGGCTAAAAATATAAATTAAAAGATATTATCTTGAATATCCACTATCAACTACATACCAATTTATTATTCAATGTAATTACTGAAATTCTGGATATTTTTAAAGTCAGTAATTTATGCAGTTAAGGTCATCCTTTATTATCTAACAGTAATATATCTAACATAAAATTAGCTTGTTCTCTTTTGGAGAACATGATCAGAAAGTAAACAGATTTCTTAAGAAAAAGAATAGAGAGCAAAAAGGAAAACCACATAATCTCTTCTTTACAAATTCTATTCCCAACACAATACTTGTGATCATTTTGAAACATAAACCGCATCACTCTCTGTTCAAAATCCTTTAACTTTGAGTAAAAGCCAAAGTCCTTATAAGTGAGTGGCATACATGGTCCCTACTGGGATGATCCCCAGTGCTGTGACTCTCCCATTTTCTATCTCTTCTTCAGGCATGCTGACCACTTAGCTATTGCTTTCAACATAAGGGCTCTCTCTCACCTAGGAGTCTTCATATCTGCTAATTCCTCAAACTGAATTCTCCAAATAGCCATAATTCCGCTCATTAAAGGTCACTTTCTCAGTGAGGCTGTCTCAGACCACCTATTTAAAATTTACAATCTCATTTAAAAACTCTCCTCACATTCCTTATCTCCGATGTCTGTTTTGTTCACTACTATAATGCTATATATCTCACTTTACAGAGTAAGAAACCATGTCATAGAACCTAACTGATTTGGCAAAGATTATACATTAACCATATGCTACACAAGGTGCTTGTCCGCCTTGCACCAAAGGAATACCTGTGCATGGCATAGTGCTAGTTCCCTAAAATAGAGCCCTACACTTAATAACAAACTCAGAAACTTAATAACAGGTGGGCTAACTGCTACTGTACAGCTCCTTGACTCCTTGTCTTTCCAAGGTAACATAACTGTATTTACAATTGGTTTATCCTCACATGACTGTAAAATTAGAGAAGTTTGATGGTTTCAAAGTGAGCCATGTGAAAATATATTTCACAGAAACACGTGCGCACACATACAAGTCTGTGTCACTCTCCTTTAATATAATTAATGATGGCCCCAGTCACCATGGCAAGAGTAAAAAGGCAGTTAATGATAGACAACTTCGCTGGAGTGTGTGAATGAATCATCCTACCTTTTTTTTTTTTTTTTTTGGTGGGACCCTCGCTGGCGGCCGGGGAAAGAACCAGCGCTGCAGAGGCTGCGGGCAGCCTCGCAGCCCAGCGCTCAACCACTGCGCCACCAGGGGAGGCCCATCCTACCATGTTTTTTAAGCTGAAATTACATTTATTCCAAGGAACTGGCACTCTATCTGATGTGCCAGATTATGAACTCAAATCTTCTAAAGGAATTTTGTGCTGCTCAGTGCAAACTGATGCAATAGTCATCATATATTCTTGAGTGGGAGAGGGCTTTCTGCTTTTGTTTTGAAACTTTTTCTTTGTTATTAAGAGTTTCAAATTTACAAGATGGAATTCTTTAAGGATTACATTCCTTGAGATGCGGATAATAAAGGAAAGAACGATTTAGTAATAAAGAGTTTTTAACCTTTTTAGCCATAACAAGAAAAATATTTAGGGGATTTCCTCATAACACTAAAATATCTAATTAGGCAGAAAGGCACTCTAGAAAACACTATTATGAGAGGATTTTGTACTTGAAAAAAAACATGTTTTTAATTTTCTCCTTAAGTCCTGACTAAAAATTGCATAAACAACACTTGGAAGAATATCAGTATGTTTCAACAAATTGAGAAAAAAAAAGTGTTATAACAGTAACTAGGTTTTATTTTGCATCTTCTGCTTCCCCATTCACAAAGGACAAAGATGGAAAGAATATAAAGTATTTGGGTCACTTCCATTGAAGTCCACATAAATTAATGGAAAAGTTGTTTAACAAAATGCTGAACTTTACTGAAAGCCAATGCACAGATCAAAATACAGTGGGAGAAAAAGGAAATTGGAGTTTTGAGCCAACTGCTGCAGTATGTAGCAACTATTTCTTAGTACACTATCCAGAAGGACAGCTCCTAACTGCAAAAATATTTATGTAATATAAAGAGGCAGGCTGAGTACTATTTTTCTTATGAATGCAACCAATAGTCAGAAACATGTGGTAGTTATGTGTCATTGTTTATAAGCATTTGCCAACTAATGGATTAAAGGTACAAAACAATGCACGATGGAGACAAATTATTTTTGCAACTTGTTTTTGGATTTAAGGAAATCTGTTCACATATGCCAACATAAGATAATTTGGGAATTCTTAAATGATTACAGAAATTAATGAAGTGAATTATGGAGACAAATCCCTCCCTTCTCCCAAAATTCTATCTCTTTCAAGAAAAGTCATTTATTGACTTACAAATTTATGCTGCAAGAGAGGCCCGGCTGGTCTGCCTAGATACTCTTTAAAGGATGACTGTTCTCTTTTTTTTTCTCCCTATTCCACTGATATGATACATTACACAGTCACTAGTATATTCCACAAAACAACTCATTCCTTATCCTGCCACCCCTCAAACTGACTGTCCCATTTCTCAACAACACAATCTTCTGCAGGTGGAGAAAACATGACAAGAAAGGGGAACAGCAGCCCGATGGAGAGGGAAGGGAGAAACAAAGTCTCTGTATTTTCAAGACTTTAGCACCCTCCTATTGTAGCACCTCTGAACAACTTGGAGAGGAGAAAGAAAAGCTTAAAGGCACAAGAAAGAAAAGAAAATGAGGAAGGTAGCAAGATCCTTTCAATGCCTCCCCCATATTTGTGCCAGTTCAGCAGGAATTAACAGGACCAGAGAAAAGTAAAAGGGGAAAATAGTATAACTCCCAGCTTTACTCCTTTTGTTTCCTAGGCAATTCTTGACTTCATCTTTGAGCCCCTTTATGCCTTCCTGATAGTTTTATGCTACTTCTTTATGTAAGAACCCAATCCTGCAGTGGACCTCACCAACTTTCAGACCTCAGTTTGCTATGTGACCAACAATTAGAGCCAGAAGGATTTATTACCAATTAACCACCAATATCATGACTGCATCTGAATACATGTTCATGCATTTACAGTGCTTACAAAGTTACATTTCTCATACAGAGTATGTAATTATAACAAAGCCATTGCTCAATTTTTAAAATTGTATAAAGATAAAGATGAGTGAAAGTTAATATATCCACTTTTCTGTGTAACAAAACAACTTTACCATATTTTAAGACAAAATATGTGATTATTCAAAGCATGAAAACTGGAAGCAAATGAAGAATCTCAACAGTATAAAGGGGCTAATGTAAGTTCTTTTGCTACTTCTATAATTGTGTTTCAAAAGACTATTCTTTTGGTTCAAAATGTAAGATTTTGGTTTTGTTATCTAAAACTTTTCATAGTATCTCTACTCAAAAAGATTCTTTCCTTTTTCATCCCAGTGAGCATAAATAATATAAATCTAACTCAGAGCGTTAACATAATCTAGACTGTTTTTTAAAAATGAAACAGCATATAAGAAAACATGAACACATATTAAACAAATTGGGCAAGTATTTAACCATCTTTAATATATAACTTGAGATATTGTAGCATTTAATATCCATACTAAAAAATTGCCCTGCTCTCCACAAAGACACACTGTTCCTAGAATGGACAAGTAGGTTTACTGTCTGAAAATAATCATTGTTCTCTTCCTTTATGATGGGAAGAAGCAAAGTTCCTACTATTTAGGTTGTCTTTGTATCAAGATAAATTGATAATTTGTAAAATTGTCAGACATCTTTAAAGAAAGGAGAGGTCCCATAATTAAATGATCAGCATCAGTTACACAATTCTCTTCTAAAATGTATCTTAAAAACTTTGATAAAAATATAAACAGGCAATCTAAATATACTAAAGAAATAATCATGAAAATATTGTAAATTGAAAATAAGCAAGGGCATACTTTCTGCAATCATTTATCTAATTTCTGACCCTATATTCTTAGGCATTATTATGATTTTAAAATTGTAATAAGGTAAAATGTATTCTGTAAGTATTTTTGACAAGAATTAATTTGCCTACCCATTAAAGGGTTCTTTCACGAATTAAAAATTAATCCCATGCAATATGATTTTCTTACAAAAACCAGTCACTCTTTCCTTGTGGGCCAGTGTTAAGCAGTCATAAATCAGAGAAACAAAATTCTTATAACACTGGAAGCATGAAAACCAGTATGATACTCTTACATTTGTTGAAAGATTGTTTCAAAGAGAGTAAATTTTACTGCTAACTAAAAATAATAAGCAAGCCTGGTTTGTGATCAATTTACCTCATCTTCTATGTAATTTATATTACCAGAATCAAAGACTATAAGGCATAGTCTCATACATGGAACACTTTCATTTTATGACTATTGGAACTGACCCCCAAAGATAAACATTTTAGTGGCAGAGCCAAATACAAAAAACAAATTTCAAACTTCATGTTTACAGTAATTCCATCAATAATAACTAAAAGAACAAAATAACATCCAGTTTTCATCAGATTATACCTGCATGAATTCCAGTCAAATGATTCACTCTAAAATTTAAAGCAATGACCAAAAACTTACACCAATGGCTTTTTTTAAAACTACAGACTACCAAGATGGATACTGTTTAACATGCATTTGTTTATTTATGTGTCTGTGTGTCTCTGCTACATACACACACCCACATGCACACAAGTATATCCAAATACTATACAGACATATAAGTGAGGAAGGGATGGAAGGAAGGAAGTCTACAAAGCAAGTAGAAAACTTACCTGAAATAGTCTGGTAAAGATATCAAATTCAAAAACTGAAATGTAATCATTACAAGTTAAATCAATTGTTGACTTTAGCGCCATTGCTTCCAAGCCAGAGCTAATTTGATGGACCTCATGAAGGCACTGTCTGAATACTTTCCATGGTACGATAGTTCTGTGCAAGAAAAAAAAAAAGAGTAATTGAATAGAGTGTCATTTTAAGATATAACTTCCTTTGAAACAGTAAAATTCAAACATAGCAGTGAAATAATTACATTTGCATCAAAAGACATAGTTAAGAATATGATTTATAATTCAGAACACATGTAATAGGTCTTACTAACTGGATTATTTTCCATTTGCTAAAAAAATGTGACCAAAATCTTAGTCAATTTTTCTTTTAAACAGTCCAGGCCTATCAAGGTATTTCTTTTTTTAATTTACACTTTTATTAATTATTATTATTATTGTTTTATAACATTATATGTTTCAGACATACAACATCATGAATCACATCTGTATGTACTATATTATGCTTACCACCAAAAGGCTAGCTTTCATCCTTCATCCTCAAGGTATTTCTAAACTACAATGGGGTAAGGTAAATTAGGTCAAGGTTCTTTGTGTCTAACCTTTTCATTTGGCATGCCAGATTATTTAACTTTGCTTTTTTTTTTTTTTAAAGATTTATTTATTTTATACATGCAGTGGGGTACAGGACAGATGCACGAGAGGGTGAGAGGATTCACCAGAGACAGAGTGGGGAACAGAACAGGCAGACTGACGAAATACACTGCTGAGGGGAGCAGCGGGTGAGACAGGAGAGGTCTGCTACGCCGTGTGGGACCCTCGCCGGCCAGCAGGGATTAGGCTGCAGGCAGCTTCACAGCGCTGCGCTCGACAGTCTGCGCCACCAGGGGAGGCCTGAGATTATTTAACTTTGAACCCAGTTAACTTCTCCCTCTCTGTTTTATTAAAATTATTACAAGATGATGGGTTCATCTAATAGTTGGAATTCTTTGTTCACTGCTCAAAAGAATAATACATACCCACCATTTTGAGAAAGCTCAGGTGGAAAATCATCAAGACACTTGGCTACTACCCCAGTATTTTCCAGAGGTGAAAAAGAATATGTAATCTTACCTTTAAAATTAATGCAATGGGATATTTTATGATTTTTTAACCAACCACACTGGCTAACATATGGAAGGAATTTATTCAACACTGATTAATGTATTTTTATTAAATATAATGCATCAAAAAATTTTAGGTAATGCAATTACATGGTTCAAAAATTTAGGAAAGCATAGAATGGCACCCAGAGAAAAGTCTTCCAACTTACCCCTCCCAATTTTCAACATTCATCCACCTCTACCCCATCATAACACTCAAACACTCTCAATTAATTTTCCTCATTTTGGAATACTAAGTGAACAAGTGGAAGAAATCATTCATAGTTTTAAAATTTTAAGCCGTGGTTTTTAGAACAGATTAGCATAAAAGCTATACATGCCCTCTAAAACTGCAAGTATTTAAATCTTATGATTTTCTTTACAAATAAGAGAAGTAAAAGAATAAGGCAGAGTAGACCAAATTTGGCTTGGCCCCATTCTATACAAGACCTCTCAGAGAAGCATCAAGACAAACGTACAACTTTTATATTCATTCAATAATAACTTATTGCAGTTGTTGCCAAGTTTGAGAACGCACAAGAAATCAAATCATTGTTAACATATTAGCTGCTGATTCCAAATACAAGACATTCTGGTTGAGTCTGACTGGGGAGGGACCCGGGAACTTACAGATCTAACAAGTTTCCAAATGCTGCTGCTGCTGCTATTGGTCTGGGATACACTTTGAGAATCACTGATCTATTTTATCTATTAATTGCTATGGCAAGGCACTGGGGAGAAAGACAATGATTATGATACTACAAGATACTATCTCCCCTTAAAGGAAACACACTTTCATTGTAGAAATAAGATTTATAAAGTTAAAGAATACAGCAGGGGGAATACTCAAGTGCTACTTGACAGAGACACAGCAAGTGCTAGAAGAATTCCAGAGGAGAGGTTTGTGGCAAGATGAGTAAATGAAGAGACAAGTTTATAATACAATGCTATATTTACGAGAAAGTTTAGGTTTGATATACCATTAAAAGAAAAAAAATGTAAGACTGAGTACATCAAAAGGCTTTTCTCTATGTATGAAAGAAAACAGGAAACCACAGAGAACCAAAGACAAGCACCACATCAGAAGTCATTTAGAAGAAACACACGTCAGGCTCTGATTAAGGTTAACAAAGTGCTGCTGTTTTAAAAGAACAAGGATAACTTTTGATAATATTAAAAAGCTACTAATTTATGGTGAAATATAAATGTGCAAGTTATGTTCAGTTTCATTACAGTCTCTTCAAAAGTAGTTAATAAGTACATTTTTCTTTTCCAACTTAAAGTTTCAAATATTCAACACACAGAAGGGACATGAACCATAATATCCAATACAAAAAAATATATATACTAAGGGCTGCAGATTTAAGAAAGGTATGTTTTAGGGGCCTTCTTGGTGGCGCAAGGAGTTGAGACAGCACTATGAAGCTATCTGCAGCCACTGCCGCCTGAGTTAGATCCCTGGCCAGAAAGCAATCCACATGTGCAGCAGATTTCTCCTGTCTCGCCTGCTGCTGCCCTCAGCAGTGTATTTCAGTAGATCTGCCTGTTGTGTTCCCCACTTTGTCGCTGGTGGATCCTCTCATGCCCCACATCTCTGGCCTGCACCCCAGCTCTTGTATGCATAAATAAATCTTTTTTTTAAAAAAAGAATGGTATGTTTTATCTTTGTATGGAAATGTGAAGAGAAATATATCTTGTATAGAAAGTAAATAAATCAGCCAAGTTAGACACCTTCATTCTATATTACCACAAAACAAAAAATTAGCCTCATTCCAATATTAAGATGCATGTAGATCACACCTCCTTTAAATACCCTTTAATTTTCCAGAGCAAATTATGAAAAAACCCACAAACTTCAAAAATTGTCTAATATAGCATGGTAGGACAACAATTTGCGAAAAGGACAAGCTCCATTTCCATGGTGCTTGTATGCATTAGAGTTCCTCACACTGTTCACTTGTGTTAAACCCAGATACAAATAAGCTTTCATGGACCCTTTATTAAGGGTAGTAACAGCAAATAAGAGCATAATTTGGTTAACTTATGCATAAAAACTTTGTACAACAGACACCCTTTCTTCGATCAGTTGAGCCAAACATTCCAATCTGGGAAGGAAGTGGGGGGTGGGAGGAAGGGGTCTTTCATGAGTAAAGATCAGATTTCTTTAATAATAGTAACAACAAGTTGTCTTAAAACCAACAATTAGACTCTAAACTTTCCAAAGAGGATTTCAACTTGCTATCATATTCTTTCCTAATACACACATGAGTGTGTGTGTGTGTGTGTGGGGGGATGCAAAGGAAGAGAAGCAGAGAATGACTACTTTTCACACCTTTAGTTAAGCTGTGGAAACAAGACAGAGTGGTGGTTTCTACTACCTCTTCTAGAGATGAGGCAAGTGAAGAAAAATACACATGTAGCCTGTTTTACAAATATATAGAAACTTCAGTGTGCTAGCAAAGACCTAGGAAAAGGCAAAGAGAAAGAAGAGAACATAAAAACACTCAAGCTTTTAACCAACACAGAAATATTTTAACCTGTCTTTTTTATCACTTACAATATAAATCACTTCAATTTTAAGTTGAATTACCCTTAAAATCCACAAAAAAGCACAGTGTCATTTCACAAAGAGTGGAATACAAAACCAGCGGGTAGCCAGGCACTTGTGAGGACATGTGATATGATTTCAAGATCTTTCTATTCCCAATAGATCTTTAGATTACAATTTTAATGATGGTTTACTACTTGCCAGTCACCAAGTACTTTATATCTATTACCTGAATTTGGTACTTTAACACCATGAGGCAGATATTTATGCTCATGGTAAAGATGGGTAAATTGAGGCTTAAAGAGGCCAAGTGGGTTCTCCAAGAAAGACTACACATGTGCCAGACATTGTGTTTGGCCTAGAACAGAAATAAATGAAGTCACAGTCTAACAAATGCAAAGACTTGAAAAATAAAGTATGTTGTGCTATATGATAAGCCATGGAAAAGTGCCACAGAAACTGTCCCTTGCATGTAATTATTAAATAGGAATAGCAATATTAAAACTGACATATATGTCTTTATGATCTAATGCTAAAAGTTATCTAGAAAAGATGCATATGCCTTAGGAACTCCACCGGATAGAATGGTGAGAACAGGTATCTTGTTTACCTTTGCCTAAGACAAACAAGGGTGGGGGTGGGGGCAACTAAAACTGAACTGTGCCTAGGAAATGCAAGGGGGGTATTTCGTGAAAGACGAACCTAGAAATTTCATCTTGCTTTCTACTTACCAACTTACAGAAATCTTTTGATGACTTAAGAAAAGTGATGTAAATCTGTTCATATAATATCAGGAGAGATAAGTAAGGTCACATTATAATTCTGCTGTTAAGATAGTGTCCCATGGTCTGTCCACCGAAAAGACAATCAAAAAAACACTTTAAATCTTGAACCTGTTTTAGAGAAAACAGGTTCAAACAGATTCAAGGAAACAAACCTATAAAAGATACAAGCAGGCCATCAATCTACCAGGTTTGTTTCCCTCTTTGTGAAAGTAGACAACCATATGAGATATTCTAATGTCAAAATCCTGTAGTTTTTAAGACAAAAGTAAAAGGAGTGGAAGACAAAGTGTTAAAAGAGTGATACTAAAAAAAGACAAATTTTTATGAAGCCACACGTTCATAAAAAGCTATAGGTTTTCTTTTTAACTCAAAAATTCCTTGTAATAAAGAAGTTTCAACAAAGGCATTTGGAAATTAGAAGTTTTATATATATACCTCGGGTGTGAATGATCATTATTTACATAGCATTTCTAGAAGGCAATTTGGCAGCGAGTTTCAAAAGCTACACTTTTTGACCCAAAAAGCCTACTTTAAGGGATTTTCATCTAAGAAAAATATGTCAAAAAATACACAGTAAGGCAAAGATTCATCCACTAGTCTCTTCAATACAATGATGTTAATAGCAAAAAATTAAAAATATGTACTAAAGGAGTAATAGGACATGCTATAGCCATAGATTAGAATATTTTACAGACACTGACTTGTGTGTGGAAAAATATTTGTCATGGAAAGGTGCTCATGGGATATTATTAAATAGGAATAGCATTTGAAAAACTGGCATATATCCTCCATGATCCAATGCTAAGAACTATTTAGAATCACTGCAGTGAGGTACACAAATTTTAACTCATAACTGGTTTGTGGTAGGATTATGATTTTTTTCTATATTTCTATTCTGTTTTAATGTCTTAAGGAATGAAAGACATATTAAATGTTTTAAAATATATTATGTAATCACAGAAAACAAAACTTAAATCAGTACTTGCATACAATATGGGTTTTTTTTTTAAGATTTTTTTTTTTTTTAATAGAGGCATGTTTATTTATTTATTTATTTGTTTGTTTTTGTTTATACATGCACTGGGTACAGTCAGAAGCGCGGGAGGGTGAGAGAATTCACCAGATCCAGAGCGGGGAGCAGAGCAGGCAGAAGGACCGAAGTACACTGCTGAGGGGAGCAGCGGGCGGCAGGAGAGGTCTGTGCGCCATGTGGGACCCTCCTCAGGTGGCCGGGGAGCAGCTGGGGATCGAACCGGCGCCACAGAGGCCGCGGGCAGCTTCGCAACCCAGCGCTCAACCGCTGCGCCACCGGGGAGGCCCGCATACAGTATGGTTTTATATGTAGAAAATACAAAAATACTTGCAAACTATGAAAATGAGAATTCAACATGATTGCTGAAAATAAGGCCTATATATAATCAGTTGTATTTCTATAAACAATACATAATTAAAAATAACTTAAAAACTTGACCTTTTATAATAGCACATGAAAACATTAAATAAATAGGATTAAAACTAAGGAAAGATGATCAAAGTCAAAACACATACATATTCCCATACACAATTACAAATATATGACAAACATAGGGCTTAATACTTCAATGGATTGGTAGACACAATACTGTTAAGCTGTCAGACTCCCCAAATTGAGTCTTAGATTTAATACAACCTCAGTCAAAAATTTCAGGAGGCAATTTTATAGTAGAAATTGTTAAGATGATTCTATACTTTTTAAAGAACATGCAAAGAGCAAAGAACAATCAAGCCAACCTTTATGAGAACAACACTAACAAACTTACTCTCTATATAAATTAAGACAGTTTGGTATTGGCACAAAGATAGACAAATAGCTAAATAAACAAACCAGAAACTTCTGCAGCAAATGCAACCAAATCTAAACACTGGATATGTTGCTTCAAGTATATATAAATAGCAGTGGTAATGAAGTTTTCACCAAGTGTTGCCCAGTTAAATTGATAAACAAATGAAAGAAAATTAATCTTGATCCCCATTTAATAACCATTAGTAAGAAAGATGAAACGATATAATTTTCTAGAAGAAATGTAAGAATATTTACAAGATGCTGGAGCAAGCAAAAACTTAAAAAGCACCCCAAATGATCAAAGGATAATGGCTAAGAGGAATTAAAATCTGAGTTCATGGCAAGATAACAAAGTGAAAAAGAAAGGCATATATTGGAAGAAACATTTATTTGCATAAAATCAACAAAAAAGTCATGAATGTAATATAGAATTCCTTTTAAAATTTAATGACTACTCAAAATTTGAGCAGGTAATTTTTTTTTTTTTAATACAAGCACTGGGTACAGTCAGAAACACAGGATGGTGAGAGAATTCACCAGAGCCAGAACAGGGAGCAGAACAGGCAGAAGGACCGAAGTACACTGCTGAGGGGAGCAGTGGGCGGCAGGAGAGGTCTGTGCGCCATGTGAGACCCTCCTCTGGTGGCCGGGGAACAAACTGGCGCTGCAGAGGCTGCAGGCAGCTTCGCAACCCAGCGCTCAACCACTGCGCCACTGGATAATTTTTAACACATACAAAACAAAAATCAAAATGTTCAATACACACAAAGAGGTGTTCAATTTAATTAGTCAGGGAAAATGTAAATTAAAAGCACTAAGATTTCACTCTATCCCAGAAAAATTAAAAAAAAAAATCATAAAGTGTTGGGGAGGATAGGAAGCAACAGGAATCTTTTGGCAATGCTCACCAATGATTATACTGGTAAACCACATTGGCTAGCTCCTAAAAGCAACTAAAGCTAAAATTATGCATAATTAGAAGCCAGAAATTTTACTCCTAAATATACACCTAATAGAAATGAATATATATGTTTTTAAAAGTAAAAATAGATTCAGAGCAGCTGAAGTTAATATTGCGGCAAAGGAGGAAGAATCCCAAAGTCCATAAAAATAATGAATAGGTATACTGTGGTCTAGCTATACAGTGGCGTAAGGAGACTGAACAAAGGATTGCTACATGTAAGAACTTGGATGAATTTCACAAATATAATAAAGTGAGAAGGAATCCAGATTTTTTCAAGATTATAATTGTATGATATCTACTACATATCATTCCATGAGGTCTGAAGGCAAGTAGTGACTGCATGAGACTTGCTGAGGAGTTGGGGAAGAAGGGTTCTTGAACTGGAGGTAATTTACTATTACCCTCTTTAGGAAGCATTTATATTGCTATGGTCACTTCATGAAAATTCATCACCCTACCTTTATGATTTGCATTTTTTTTTTTTTAAGATTTAGTTATTTATTTATACAAGTACTGGGTACAGTCAGAAGCATGGGAGGTTAAGAGGATTCACCAGAGCCAGAGCGGGGAGCAGAGCAGGCAGACTGATGAAATACACTGCTGAGGGGAGCAGTGGGCCGCAGGAGAGGTCTGCGTGCCACGTGGGACCCTCACCTGGTGGCTGGGGATCGAACCAGCGCTGCAGAAGCTGCAGGCAGCTTTGCAACCCAGTGCTCAACCACTGCGCCACCAAGGAGGCCCTGATTTGCATATGTTTATCTATGTACACTAGATATTAAAATTTAAAAATTTTACATTATAAATCTAAGATTAAAAAAAGAAACATGGGTACTGACAGAATGCCTGATATAATACAAAAAAAAAAAAAGGAAACCAACTTATTTGTAATTTGGTCATTGATCTTTGTTGTTATGGTGCTAGCTGTTTAAAATCAATTGTGGTTCTGGGACAAAATGTCACATTTTAGCACTATATAAAATAAAAAATGTTTTATTAACCCATTCCTACTATTTTTACTTTCATCTGAATTTTATCAGAAAATTCACCTTATTAACAAAAATGTGTTCAGAATCAGTAGCTCTAACTTGAAGACTAGCTTGATGAGAAGAATTTATAATACTTGATACATTTTGATTCTTATTGTGTATGAAAAATTACATAGTACTTTGATTTCCGAGTCTGTTGATATTGTATAAATAGTTATTCAATAATCAAATCTTCTGTGCAATGACTTTGTTAAAGGATATGGACATTATGGAAATAGATTATCATGTTGTTATTGTTCTTGCTTTTATTCCCTTAAGAAAAAAAAACAATTATTTTCCAGCAACCCACAGAAAGGGCACATCAAAATCACTCTGGTCAAATAATCATCTCACAACTCATCATGGATAGACTGGTAGCCATGGTTACCAAGGGTATTAGATATAACCATTTTTCCTCATAAGAGAAAATTTCTGGCTCTCATAAAGACAGACACTGAGTACTTGTGATAGATTCTGTTTTGTAAAAAGGTTCATAACATGTTGCCTGTAATATAGACAGGCATCATTTCTCTGTATAAAAGGGACAAGTATATCTCTACATTCTGAAACTTAAATCTAGATTCAAACATTTTTATGAGTATAGACAAATAAGGAAAATTCCCTCAACATTACTACTAATTTGCTCAATAACCTTATTGATGTGACAGTCTTAATTTTTTTTTTTTAACTTTTGGCCTCACAACCTAATTTTTTAATATAATAACCAGTAAGTTTACTGTAGTCATGAAATTAATATAATTCCATTTGGTTTTCTGGTCTTTAAAGTTTATTGGCGGAAAACACTGGGAAAAGAAACTGGAAACATAATAAAAATAGGTCAAAATTCCATTTTTAATTTTTTTTTTCATTTAGCAGACATTGACCACAGAACAGAAGATTTTGATCTTTAAACAATGGACATCTGCTCCTTTCTTCTTAATGTATCTGTTCTTTCTATATTCAATAAAACCTGTGGGTTTCACTGATATGCTGTCAGATTAAACAAAATTAGGATATTATATACATAAAATTATAAAGTTCTACACAGAAGAACTTCAGCAAGGCTTTAAAATTATCTTCTCTTAAAAATTGAGAACCCAGCCTATATCACAAGCAAAATACACAACAGAATGCTATACAGTGACTTAAAAAAAGATGAACTCTTGCCATTTGCAACAACATGGATGGAACTGGAGACGTGATGCTAAGGAGAAAGGAAATATCCTATGGCTTCACTTAAATGTGAAACATAAAAAAATGAAAGAAAGGGTTACTCAAAACCAAATCAACAGCAAACCCTAGACTTCTGTCTGTCTAAGGTTACCAGAGCGGGAGAGAGAGTAACGGAGGAAAGCAAAGTGTGGAAGGGGCCCAATGGACTATGATAGACTATGGGTGCAGTATGTAACACACTCTGAAAGGCTGTGATCCTATGCCTCTGAAATCACATATAGTGCTGTAAAGCAATGAATGCTACCTTAATATTTTTTTTAAAGTCAGTATTAAAAATCTTTATAAATCTCTCTACATATAGGGTTAGTTAAAGTAATGGATGAAGTCTGTTAGATATGTAAGTTAAAATGAGGCAAAATAGAAAACTTCCAATGATACTTCTAAACCTCACAGGGTAAACTGTATACATAATGCTATATGTATAAATTAGTTTTCCCGGAAGCTTCTCTTAATAGGAGAAACACTTGATGATTGCAGAACAAAGCTAAAACAATGCTAAAAAGGAAAACTAGTTACTGTTGTTTCCTACTGTTAAACATTCATAAAGAAGAATAAAAAGAAACATTAGCCATCTATTAATGAAATATAAATCCTGGCCTGTTGATCCTAAACAGATTTATTTAAGCTTGCTATTAAGTCACAAAGAATCCCTCTCCTAGCAGAACATGACACCAAAGACTACACAGAATCTTGAGGTCCTAGCCTACTCACAAGCTAGCAAGTTTGTCTACCACAATTTCATGGATGCTGGGACAAGACACAAGGTTTATGAGTCAGAGTCTAAGGAATTCATTACAAGAAAAATAGTTGGAGTATCAGCGTTTTCTTGAAAGCATTTGCAATGTGAGCTCTTCATTTTTTTTTTAAGATTTATTTATTTATTTATACAAGCACTGGGTATAGTCAGAAGCGCAGGAGGGTGAGAGAATTCACCAGAGTCAGAGTGGAGAACAGAACAGGCAGACTGACGAAGTACACTGCTGAGGGGAGCAGCGGGCTGCAGAAGAGGTCTGTTGTGCGCCATGTGGGATCCTCCCCAGGTGGCTGGGGATTGATTCAGCTTTGCGGAGGCTGCGGGCAGCTTCGCAACCCAGCGCTCAACCGCTGCGCCACCGGGGAGGCCCTGAGCTCTTCATTTCTACAAGGCATTCCATAGATGTGCCATTTACACAGTAAGTTTTGTAATTGTAGACAAACCTAAGGTTTAGGGAGCCTAAAATTTATAATGATAAATAAGCATACCTGTCCTTTGATCCGGAAAGAAATATCACCCCTGTCTTACAAGGCTGTAAACCCAGGTCTACATGCCTTTGTTTCAGAAGGAGAAACTCTTTACCTACTGATGAGAAACAGCTAGCAGACAAAAAACAAATGTTTAGAGGGATTAAAGAGAAGGACCTTTTTGAATCAGAAATTTTTAAATGCTTTATGAGAAATTTTTTCTAATATTTTCATATGGAATGCCTATATACCATGTAATTTCATTTAAAGTAGTTTGAAATAAAACATTAGAAATGATGCCATGAGTAATTAAACATGTTCGTAAGTGTTGGGCTTTACGTTTACCTGCGTGGAAACTAAAAATGTACAGTATCAGAAGTTCTGAGAAGCAGACTGAGTGGCTTAAAAATTCTGTTTTAATGAATTAAAAACTGATCAGCTAACTAGTTCTAAGCAGTGAAGAGATGTGAAGTCTCCTTTTTTAAAAACAGGATTCCACATAGGAAGGCTTTTTAAATGACATTTGAGAAACAGTTTTGAAAATTTCAGGGATTGACTTTTACTCAGAATTCTTCAGGAAATACTAATGGTCTCAGTGAATGGTGTCAATGATAAATATATATTTCCTTATTTCTCAGAGCAGAGCAAAAAAGAAAAAAAGTTAACTAACGAATTCTCAAGATGGGGAATAGCCAAATATTGGATATGAATAGGCTGGACTTTAGGCAATAAGGTTATAATTTTAGTGTTAGGGATCTTAGAAGTGACAAAATAAGAGATGATTGCTTAGACTCCACTCCTAACATGGCTGGCTATAACACACCAACAGTTCTGGTAGAGAGCCAGACACATTAAGTAACTTAGTGCACTGCAGAATCCAACACACTTATTCAGTGCACAGTCAACAGCCAACATACCCACTCAGTACAACACTTGAAAATCAACACATGTATTAGTATAACATGAGGTTTGGTTATAAAGCTGACTTCAGACTTGAAGAGGGGACAATAAATTAGGTTGTAAATTCCTCGTGATTATAGTTTGATTTCTCATACCATCACCTTGTTCATCACTCTCTATTTTTAAAATCCTACCCTCCTTTAGCATCTATGACATCACACTCCCCAAGTTTTCTCCCCCTACTTTCCTGAAGACTCCTCCATTTCCTTAAATTTCCTCTGTGCATATTTCATCAGAATTTAAGGATCTGTCCTCCTCATACCTTCCTCATGGTTAGCACCAATTGCTATAGTGGCTTCATATAGCTTTCAGAGATTATAAACTCAAATATCTAGGGAGCAGGCTGACAACCGTAAGTAAATGAGGTCCAAGTAAACACTGCAGTGAACTGTGGTAAAACACATTTAAATCAGGCAGCTGGCACACAGGTTAAGCCAAGTCTTGCCTTATCAGAATTCAGATGTAGAGTTGCCATGTATAGAAGATCTAATAGACATGAATTTGTCTAGGTGTATAAAATTGAATACATGGCAAACTAAACTTACCTAGATGCCTAATCTCTTCTTCCTACTTTCCTGTCTCAATAATGATAGAAAGTACTCAAATTCTAATTGCATTTTTATATAATTTCTTAAATTTATTTATATGTCCTGCATTAGTATTACACATGTGAGAATACACATTATGTATTTTATGTATATGTACATAACCAGACAACAGAATATGCTCAAAATATTCAGCAATAAGTTAGAAATAAGGAACATAATCAGATGGGTTTGAAAACCATTGTTCAACTTCATTGTCCATATTGCAATAACACTGACCCACCTAAAATACAAATGTGAGCACTTCCGACTTAAAACCTATCCACTGTGTCCATGTCTCCAATATTCTCAGGATTCCAAAGTACAACACTGCATATAGAAAAAATGAAGTCCAAGGATCAAAAATTTGCAGAGCTCTCAAAGTACAGTCCAAGTGCAAGAATAACAATTTGGTTCTTAGTCAGGGGTTTTCTGAACATGGACCAGAACCCATCACCCTTTGTTAGATTCCATGTTCACCAAGGAAATGTTCTGGATATGATGTGGTACCACATATAATTTATTGGCAGTGACAAAGCATCCCCATTGGCCTGAAAGTAGCATTAATCACTGTAAGTTAATGAGATCATTACTGTGGATTAGCGAGCTGTCTGTAAACTGACATAAATTGCATCCATCCTCTAACCATACCCTTGGTTTGAATGAAAGCAGGTTTAAAGAATGAGAACCAGATCCTAAGTCATGGTGGTTTCTCCAAGATAGATGTCACTTAATGAAGGCTTGAGAGAAGAAACCTTGAAGTTACTCTGTACCTTTCTTTGGAGCTACAGAGACACATGACAATTCAAGCCCCCAAGAAGCATAATCCATTGAATGAACTACTAAGCTCCTAACTAATATATGGGCAATCCATATAAAACACCAGCTACTCCACAGGGCCTGACCAGTCTAGTTAACAGTTAAGTTACCACTGTGCTATTCCTTGGACATTTTCCTGATGTGACAGAACTGAATCTTTGTATGTACCGGCTTCCCTAAATTGAATACCTATAGCTTAACAGTCAAAAATTATAATTTGGCCTTTTATTTGCTTTCTGTATCTAGGAACTTGTTGCAATGAATTGGAAAAAAAATAGTCTTAATGTTTATTTTCCTGATGGATATGAGGATACTTTTTTTTTTTTTTTTTTGAACACACAGTGCGAGGAGCTGGCTAAATAGAATTCTTAAATAGTAACTCCTTGAGGTCTATTTTAGTTATTTTTCTCTAGAACTCCCTGCTGCAGTTTCCTTATAAGTACTTCATTTCTATTGTCCACCTCTCCTTTAAATATGATTAAGTTACATGGATTTCACTAAAAGGGAAGCTGATCTAGTTATTAAGCTAGATAAACATATCTAACTCACTGGAATGGTAACTAGCCCATTGTCCTTTGTTTCTTACTAAAAGTGAAAGGAGAATACAGGAAACCAAAGATGGTCCCTACCACTTCCCCAGGAAATCAAAGGTAGAGGCAATGAACTGAGCTTCAAATAGGTCTTTTTTCCCCCCATGGTAAGCAGGACAGTTTCTTATATTCTACCCTACTTTACATAATTTACGTGCAACTTTAGAAAAATTTAAATTTTTAAATTTTATTTTTAGATTTCTAAGGACTAAAGCACCAACATCGTACAAAGTAGAATATTAAGTATTTTTAATTTAGTAATAAATATACTAATGGAGTTTTTAGCAAGATTAAGGATTTAAGTTGATTAATTATTCTACAACATAAAGTCTTGCTGTGTGTATATGTCAGCAACTGTTAGGTAGATTTTAATTATTAACCTTTGCAACAACTTCAAGTAGTATTTATCATCATCACACATATTACACAAATGCAGAAACTGATGCATGAAGAAACTAAATAACTTGCCCTAAGTGACAAAGCTACTAAGTGTCTTCAGTCAGAACTAGGACACAAAAGACCTTCCTACAGGCCTACCCCAAGCATGTTGCCTCCCAATTACATACACAAGTCCTGTCTCTGTCTCACACATACACATGCACAGGGACACACACATAGCTCTCATTTTCAGCTTATTTGAATTGAATGAGCAAGTTTGTAAAAGTCTAAATATGAAACACTGTGCTAAACTATCTCAGGAAATAAAAATACTACTATGCATTACAAATAAGTTCTGATGTCATAGTGCATACAGTCTAATGGAAAGTCAGATAGACAACATAATCTTAAAATATGAAAATAAATACAATTTCAGCAAGAGCTTAGAGGAATTTAAGAAGATGCTGCTGGCAATGATGGAGGGAAACGAGAATGACGGGATTAGTGGGAACTTTTATATAACAAAAGTAATAAAAATCATTAAGTGAAAATTTCATTATGGACAGATGAAAGAAAAACAAAAGAGCTAAATAATCCAAATGAACTGAAGAACAGGACATAGTAAAAAAGGAGAATTTAAATGTTAGAAAAAGAAATCATGAATCCAACCAGTAATCACTGAATCTCTGTTATGGTTACAGTACCTAAATTATTATGTTTAAAGATTATATAGGAGGGCCTCCCTGGTGGCGCAGCGGTTGAGCGCTGGGTTGCGAAGCTGCCGGCGGCCTCTGCGGCACCAGTTCGATCCCCGGCTGCTCCCCAGCCACCGGAGGAGGGTCCCACATGGCGCGCAGACTTCTCCTGCCGCCCGCTGCTCCCCTCAGCAGTGTACTTCAGTCCTTCTGCCTGCTCTGCTCCCCGCTCTGGCTCTGGTGAATTCTCTCACCCTCCCGCGCTTCTGACTGTACCCAGTGCATGTATAAACAAAACAAACAAACAAACCAGCAAACAAATAAATAAAGCATGCCTCTATAAAAAAAAAAATAAAGATTATATAGGAAATACAATTAGCATGTGAAAGCACTGAAACTACAGTTTGACATAGTAACTCTAATAAATGTATCATTTCACTAATTTGTGGATTGAAAAGTCAATGAGTTTCTCATTAAAGCAGGAAAGACCCACAGCATAAATAAGGAGTCAGTAACTTAAAAAGTGTATCTAAACAAAACAGGAAGAGAAAGCATGGAGTAATTACAGTTGGACATGTGGGGTGGTGTATATTAGTGAGAGAAGCCAGAAAACATAACTTCTAACTTAGACTTGAAAAAAGAGCATCACAATTCTGATATTGTAGAAGAGAGAGGGCAAGAGAGTGTTCAGGAGTGAACCTGCAGGAACTGGTTACCATAATGCAATCTGCAGATAATAATTCATTTAAAAATTTTAAGCTGAGAATAGACATCATGCATCCATCCAATTATGCATAGTCAGTTACATGTATTCGTGTTGACACATTCCAGGAAATGTGTGCCAGGTTCTGAAAAACAAAAATCAGTCAGGCACGATTCCTACCTTCAAGGAACCTTTCCAGTCTAGAAGAAAATGCATTGCAAACATGCTAGCAGTTCACTACAATCTAGTGTGACAGATGTGAGCACAAGCGCCTGGGAGTATGGAGTAGGGACACCCAGATCAGAGTGGAGTGTGACACTTACATCAGGGTAATCAAGAGAAGCTTCCAAAGTGGAACACTAGATAGGACATGGGAGACTGAAATAAAGGTACAAGATAGGGAGAGAAAGACAAGGAGGCATGACAAAAAGCAGCAGATTAGGCCATAAGTAGGGTGTTGAATGGCTTATTCTTTGAGGAAGAGCTGAACACAACAAGATGAAGCTAGTAAAAACAGTTCCTAAAGCTTGTTGTGTTAATGAGATTTTTAGATTGTAACCTAGAATCAATAACTAGTCATTGAAGTACTTCAAGCAAAACATTAGAATAATTAGTTCTGCTTTTTTAAAGAGTACACCAGCTACTAAAGACAAGAGGACCAATCAGAAAGCTGTTGGAGTAACCCAGGGAAAAAATTTAGACTTAAAATTAAAATGAAAGATCAGAACTTGATGTAAAGTCAGGATGGGGCAGAGAGATACATAAGAAGATTCAGGGAGTTTGAAGCCATGGTTATTTCTGAATTATAATTTGGCTGGACATTCATGTCTAAATCACCTCAATGTCAAGAAGTGCTCAGCACCAGTAGCACAGGCACTGCTACCTGAGTTGCTATAGGAAAAGTAACTGTCACCCAGATCGAATCACATCAGTGGATATTTTTTAGCAGCTAGGAATACCTTATTTGAGCCTCTGGCTTATTATTTGTGGATTATAAACTACTAATCCAGTATGTGAAAATTCTGTTTGGTATTGGTTTCATTTGCTGAAATTTACTGATACACACACACACACGTGTATATATACGTATGTGGGGGTGTGTGTATATATATACTTATATATTCAATAATTTTACCTCTCTTTTCCCACATATTTCTAATAGTCTGGTCAACAGACTAAAAGCAAAAGCATGACTCAAATAGGGATCTCCCTAGAAATCAACTGCAGAACACGAAGGGTTACTAGTCCCCTTTGGAGTCTGGCACTGGTCCTGAACAGCGACATGGCCCCTACCATAGGTTCAAATCAGTTGAGAAGTACAAAAATGAAACATAAGGTATACGGCAACTAAATACTTTTGTCTGCTGCCTGTTTTTATGATGCCTGAATCCTAAAATTGCCTATAGAAGCCTTATGAAGTCCAGTGAACAATAGCTTTCTCCAGGAGTTTTAACTCAAATAATATTTTGTTCTTGTAATGATACTTTTTGGAATAAACAAACAATAATACTTTTTACACTAAAAGCATCTTTATGAAAACCATAATCTGTTTTTAGAACTAACCTCAATAGTTTTATTTTTAGAAACAATACCATTTTCAAGTTTAAAGGCACTGGCTAGGTCAAATGAAAGCATTCTCACATGGGCCTAATATATAGCAAAATAAGTGACAGCAGTGCTTCCATGTGATAAACAAGTTATGAAAATAAAACCTACTATTAAAAGCACAAGGAAAATAAAAGTATTAAACCTTTAAAATGTTAAAGACAAATTAATCAGCTTTCCCAAATAAGTGAAGATAGGAGACAAAGATACAAGAGTTTGGGAAATAGAGCATTTAATTAAAATTTCAAGAATACCCCATTTGATTTAGTAATAATTTCACTCATGTAGCAGTTGAAGAGAAATTTCAGCCTTTGTTATCTATGGTTATAAATAAAGGGAAATAAAAATGTTTCAAATGCGTAACTTTCTATGGCTTAAGGTGCCAGAAAAACAAGCTCTTCTCTTAAAAAAAAAAAAAAAAAAGTATGATCAATCTTTCCATTTTTACTGACCTTCTGACAGACAACTAATTTATAACTCACCAGAATTTTCAGTTTTTCAAAGAAATACCACAATTCGTTATACAGATTTTTTTTTTAATTTTAAGATAGTTTATTTTGAAGGTTATGAGCTGCCTGCATTAGTGTTAATATATGAACTGTAACTTCAAGAAATCCTCTCAGTTCTTACTTCCAGTAGCTGGCAATCCTTTTCTGTTTTCTACCATTCACAAATATTTTATTTGTATAGTCTTGGCTGTTTTTTTTAGTTCCTCATTTGTAAATAGATACATGAGCATTATAATTCTCCTACAAGAAAGCTGGTGCTAATGGAAGCTTGGTATTTCCTCCTTAAATGTCTAAAAATAATTCAAAATGCATTTTATTTGAGAAGTGGAGAAAAGGCCTCAATATTCTGAAACCAAAAAAATTATGTATCTAATTAAAGGTGCATTGCTTTGTGTATAAATTCTAATCATGGTGCTAGCTATAAACACAGCACACTTGGTAAAGGAATCAAAGGGGGAAGCCCAATGTTATATGTAATTCATCAGCATCTGAGGACAAGACCATTAAAAGTGTATAAAAACATTGTGTATGTCTCATTTCATCAGTTAATGTATAAATACAGACTTTGAAGTACATAATGAAAATAATAATGTGTAGGCAATCACTATTCTTCTTTAATATCCAGCCATATTTCTGCCTGGATCCAAGGAAATTTTGAGGGTGCTCTCTCATCAATGAGGACCCTTTGCTTCCTGATGCTTAGTTCTCGATCATCTTACTGAAAGATTCCCAACAAAGTTTTGCAAGCTTTAAGTCATGCTGACTTCAGACATTCAGTTCCTATTACTTGCCAGGATTGCCTGAGTTTGTGTCTGAGTAGTAAAGCACCTACAGGATATATCTTTATTTAGCTACTTTGTGATATAATGCAACTTTGTGATCACATCACCCTTCATTTCTATATCTTGTGTACACATGTATACTGTCTGTGCATAAAACAAAGAAAGCCGGAACTAGGGTGTTAAGGTCTTCTTTCATCTCAATTTCAGATCTCAATCAAGCTTATATAACACCTCTAGGAAGCAGTTTATACCATCTCTTTTTTGTCTTTTGTCTGTGTCTTGTGGGTATACTAAGTTATCAAAAGTTATGAAATTTCATGTATAGAGATGTGGTGTTCTTATACACCTCTGCTTCTTAGAGCAAAGTATTTAACTCAATTGACTACTAATTTAAGAAATGTCAGGTAACCGATTTTATTTTGTAGTAACATAAAACTAGTTATTGAGGTATACGTTTGGTGATTAAACAAAAGAAAATCAAAACATTCAAGTGCATTCTTAAAACACTACACCATAAGTAAAATCCATACCATCTAAAATTACAAACAGGTCTAGGTCATTCAAAGATGGATCCAAACTATAAAATGATTTTTACTTACTTGTCGCCAAAAAACTTTCTCCAGAATTCAGCAGCATCTGCTTTTGTGATTCGAAAGTTATCTCCCTGGAACTGACCGTTTGGAAAGATTGCTTTGATTTCTGCCAGCATGTGACTGAAGATAAGGGACAGTTTTGTGAGATTTCGTCTGTAGACACAAGTAGGGGGGGAGTGAAGGAAAAAATAAATAAATGTTTATCTACATGTGATTTAATGGTCATTTATGTAATATGAAAATTAAATTATGTATATTATCAATGTAAATCTTGAGGTTGATCATGATCAATTTAATAACACCCCAAAAAACAATGTTTATAAAGACTGTGGATTTAAAATTCCTTTCATTCTATTATTCATTCACACATTCATTTAATATAGAATTCTATTATTCATTCACACATTCATTTAATATAGAATTCATGAGTTTAATGAGGAGTCAAAACATCATATAGTTAAATATTAATGCTAACCAAAAGACAGAGTGATTACTCTTTTTTTGGCAAGATTTATTTATTTATGCATACAAGAACTGGGGTACAGGCCAGAGGTGTGGGGGGTAAGAGGATTCACCAGAGATAGAGAGTGGGGAGCAGAACAGGTGGATCCACTGAAATACACTGCTGAAGGGAGCAGCAAGCGAGACAGGAGAGGTCTGCTGTGCCATGTGGGTTACCTCCCTGTCAGGGATCGAACTCATGCTGCAGTGGCTGCCCTTAGCTTCATGGTGCTGAGACTCAACGCCTTGTGCCACCAGGGAGGCCCAAGAGTGACCACTTTTATATGAAGCAGTAAGGACAGATTATGTCATTAAAGGAAAATAAGGGAAGATTACATAGTTGTTTGACAAATGAAGAGCTGGAGTGGAGGTGGGGGAGAGGAAGGAAGGAGAAGACATTTGGGCAGTAGGAGCAGCATGTGCAAAAGCACAGAGGTATAAAATAAGAGTGGTTGGCATACTAGCTAGGGATAGCCTAGGTATCAGAAAAGAGCAGAAGGAGACTGAAAGAAATGGCATGAGACAGTGAGAAAGTCTGGTTGGAACAAGATATAAAGAGACATCTGGAGCTTCCCTGGTGGCACAGGGGTTTGGGCACAGCACTATGAAGCTGTCCATAGCCTCTGCAGCACGAGTTCTATCCCCCACCTGCCAGGGAGCAACCCACATGGCACAGCGGACCTCTCCTGTCTTGCCCGCTGCTCGCCTCAGCAGTGTATTTCGGTCAGTCTGCCTGTTCTGTTCCCCACTCTGTCTCTGGTGAATCCTCTCACCCTCCACACCTCTGGCCTGTACCCCAGTTCTTGTATGCATAAATAAATAAATCTTAAAAAAAAAAAGACATCTGAAACAAAGAACCATTTTTGGGCAAGTACATTGCCACCCCACCCAAAAATCAGTTTCTGAGGATGGGTTTCAGATGTGAGTGTATTTTAGAAGGCCCCTGATTAAGTCTGATCTACCCCTGCCCCTTCATTAAGAGTTTAATGATTCTCAAATAACAAGCAAAAAAAGAAAATCCATGTAGGTACCAAAGAAATCCTATAATATCCACCTATCTGTAAATTTAATGGGTGTTACTCCTGAATCACTCACAAAAGAAACAAGCAACTTCCTACGTGACAGGAATACAGAATAAAGTAGTCATGATAAGAAGGGAAAGTAGGAAGAAAATGCCATAAAGTATAAGTCATCTACATCCCAATACATTCATCTCAACAGGAATACCCCCAAATTCCAATTTCTATAACCTTTATCGTCTTTCAGACAATTTATGAAAAAGGGGTCCGAATGTAGGCCTTATTTCAGGGCACAAGAAACAAACAGCAAAATCATTATGATTAGACATAATGGTCCATTATTTTTTCCGATTCAGCCACCCTTCTTAAATCTTATTTACGTAAGATTTACACATCCTCATTTAGATGATGGTAGATACAAGCATTTCAGTCCAAGGAAGTACAGGTGAACTGCCGAACTCTATCAAAGGAAAGAACTGTGACCAATACAAACTGCAACTGACTTCTGAAATTTGAGTTTAAGGAAAAACAGTCATTTTAGAAAATCTGCAACAACTTTATTTCTATAATTAGGCTAAGGGTTAATTTTCCAAACTTCCAACTGATACACACCAGAGAAAAAGAAAAAACAAGATGGCTATAATTCAGGTAAACTGACTGTTCCTTATTTTTTAGTTGCTCTCCTTTGCCTTGTTTCTTTAATCATATCCAAATGTGATATATTTGTTAGGTCTAAAATCTGAAGCACAATGCCAACAACTACCCATCTTGGATATTTGATCCGTTGGCTATGCAAACTCACCCAATTTAAAGAAATAGTAACGTTTCAATTTTACAACTGACATTCTAGTTACACTACTAATTACAAGTACCTAAACAATCACTGTTTAGTTATACAATGTTTGTATATCCAAATTTTGTTATGAAAGTGAATCAACACATTTTCATTTGACTTTTGACTTAAAAAAAAAAAAAGAAAGAAAAAACAGCCAGGGAGCAGAACAGGCAGATCTACTGAAATGTCCTGCTGAAGGGAACAGTGGGCGAGACAGGAGAGGTCTGCTGCACTATGTAGGTAACTCCCTGGCTGGCCAGAGATTGTACTCCGCCCAGGATCAAACTCCTGCTACAGAGGCTGCGGACAGACTTACAGTGCTGTGCTTAACCCCTTGTGCCACCAGGGGGGCCCTCACTTGATTTTCTGCATAAACAAATTCAATGAAAAGACAGTTTGCCTTTGGTCTTTAAAGAAACCCAAACTAAAGTTGTTAAAATATGTTTCATTTGGTTTATTTTTATTTTAGTTTATTTTCACATGTATCAGAATATGTGTTTGTGATATCTATTTTATATCTAACTTTAAATACACATATTCTGCGTCCACAAGAAAAGGACTGCTTTGGAAATCCATTACTTAAAACACTGATTTATAGAAGTTGTATTCCACATCAAGATATGAAAGGAACTGACTCTACTACAACATGTAATTTCATTTAAATTTATCACAGCAAACAGGTTTTCTTTTAATATGACTTGTGATTTTGCTGTTTATATTTTGCTACACTTGATTTAATTTCATTTCCCCTTCTAAATCCATTTTTTTAAAAAAATAAGAAATTTCCAATTTTGAAAATACATCGAAGAAAATATGTATCTTCTTTGTAGATGGAAAGTTTTTTCCTATGACATTTTCCATAATTGGCCAACATTCTCTAAGTTCATGTGGTTGCTTCTCATCATGAGATCAAAATGATGACTGCTTAATAAAAGATTTGATACTAACGAATTAGAATAAAAGACTGATACTCACTAAAAACCCTCAGCCACAAAATAGCTAAGAAATAACAAATTGTCTGCAAAGAAAGAGACTCAGTATTACAAATATAATTAGGAATATCACAATACTTTCTTTTAAATGTAAGAGTTACTTCAGGTATTATGACAAGTCTCTGATTAAGTATGAAAGGTTAAGCCAAAAAGCAGCTGCCAGAGGTCAATACTTGGTAAAGATGTCATTATTAGAGGAGCCTTGACGAACAGGGAGGAGTAAAGTCAAAGGAGAGGGGAAAGAAGAGCAGAAAGGCTAACCACATTTTTTAACACATATGAGAAATGCATCAGCAATGTAAGAATTATCTCCTAAGAAATAAGTTGCCTCTTTAATTCAGGATTCAGTCAACTAATAGTGTGTTTCCTTAGACTGGTATGAATCAATTCTCCAAATGTCAACTAAATTACTTCACCAAATATCAGGTAGAACTAGGGTGAATTAGCATGATGTTGGACTGATCAGAGCACCACTGTTCATGAATAAATCTTACTAGTTTAAGTTGGCTAGAGTCAACATCACTGGGAGACCATAGATCTAAAGGACATAGGTTTTGATACAGGATCACAAAATCTTACCCTAAAATTAATAAATTCACTGGATAATATAAGAGAATAAACCATAAGTAGATTCTTATACAACATCTTGGGGGGCAGTGTACCAATTATAACCATCTTGATTAAATATGAAAATGAATTAAAAATATCAAGATTTGATTAGTAGCATACACTAAAGGTGAGAGACACACAAAGAATGTAATTTAACTGGAATGCATGTAATTCTTCTATTTTCTCCATTCAAGGAAGAGGCATTTCAGAAAACAAAGCAGAAATAAGTTTTAAATGCTGAATTAGTAAAAAAAACTTTACATGACATGTCCTATGAGTAAGTTCCAAAGTTTGTGAGAATGTACCACTTTTAGTAGGAGATATGGGAGACAATTTTTTTTATTCCAAAACCATTAATGATTCAATTCTCACATTTAAAAGCTAGAACATGTTCAGCTTAATCTTTACAAGGTGAAACAAATTCAACATAAAAAGAAAGGCAGGACATAAAGAATATAAACAGTGGTGCTTAAAATGACACTCACATCTAGTTAAAAAGCAATTTCCATTCACTGTATTTCTGATGTAGTGCCCTTCAAGATGGTAAGAGTTACTTCACTGTTTTTGACCTTGGGAACATTTGATTCCTAAGAAAGTGAGGTGATTAGGCTGATGTAAGCCTTGCCTTTCATTTTGCCCTCTTGGGGATAGAGACTATTATTAAGATGGATCCTGAGAGACTTAAATAAAACTGGATCTTACCCATTCACACTGCCCAAATACTTTAAAGTTTTCAGTACTTCCAAGGGAACATGAAGCAGATTGTAGTAATCCAAATAGCAATGGAGACTCACCTATCCCAAGTCAAAAGTTGGTAGTATGTGCAGAAACAATGTAAGCTGAAACACTGGCAGTTGGACAATTTTTTAAGTTGCCCTATGCTACTTCTTAGAAACTAAATGGCTCACTTAAAAAAAAAATATTGCAATGCATGTCCATCAAAAACGCCCCTAAGGAAGGTCTTTTTCCTTTGTTAAAGAATACATCATCCATTGCAAACACCGCTAGCGAGACCAAATCCACAGTTGTGACTGGGAATATGAACCCCAGGCATTCTTTGATCTATCTTTACTGTATGGTTAAGGTGTCTACAAAGGTCTAATAAAAACAAGAGATTATATCTCTCAAACTATGAAGGCTACTCTCAGGGTAAATATATTTGCTTTCTAAAATAAACAGTTTTAAATAGACAATTTGTAAATGCCTTACCCAAATTTAATTCAAACATGACACATGACTATCACATTCAAATGTTTTCTGAGCATTCTCAGGAGATATTGAAAAGATTCTGCTTAATTGTTCATCAAAGAACTTGGCTCTGAAGTTGCATAGAACTGTATTTATATCCTTATTCTGCTGGTAATCTTGAACAAGTTACATAACCTCTTTCTCTGAATTAAATTCCTCATTTCTAATAATTTAAAATAAAAATGCATACCTCAATGAGCTGTTAAAAGGAGTAATTAAGGCTTGCAAATAAAAGCCTAACAACTAAATTTAGGAACACCCACTAGGAGCTATTTGTTGTGTGTAAAGTGTAAATATCTACCATTATAGTCTCTTCTTAGTCCCATGTAATACTACTGTCTATTAAACTGATAGCCATCTTGAAAAGGTAAAAATCATAGTTCTCATCTTATTAACATCAATTGTCATTGTGACCTTTCATAATTTCTCAAACAATGGGCAAGTATTTGATTCGTCCCTTCAGTCATTTATTCCACAAATCTTGACTATTATATAGTAGGCTTGCTCTAGGCACTGATGTTATAAAGATGAAATGAAGATTTCCAAAGGTACAGGACAATGTAGTGGGAATAAAGCTGATGTAGAACCAGACAAAGGTAGTAATCAGTAAGAGACAGTTGTTTACGGTTTCTGAGGTGACTCAGTTCTGACAAGTATGTGGCCTCTACTGGGTAGGTACTATAAAGTGAAGGTGAATTAGGCTAAGGATTAGATAAGTCCAAAGCTGAATGGAGTCATTCATGTGAATTTTTAAATCTCCTAGAATTATGACAGCAGTATGAATGAAGAAAGGGACTATAATAAATTTTATCTCAAAACAGTCAATAAAGCTTTGTAAATATTTTTTAATGCCAGCCATTTTAACTTTATGGCAATGCCAAAGAGTAGGATTAACAGTATTTCTTTGATGATTTCAACAGTCTTACACAGAGCATTTATTATGAGAACTTACAATACGATACGATCACCTGCACTTTTATCTGCACGAAAAGCTTAGCAATATCTACTTCAATAAAGAAAACTCTTTTGTCTTTAGTCTACTTCTTTTGATTAAACCTAATCTGTAACAAGTATCCTTTCGTAAAATAAATCTTTAAACTGTAGACCAGTCTGTTACTTAAGAGAAGAGAAAAAAATCCATTTCTACATTTGATTTTATTTACCATAAAATACAATAAAAGTTCTGTAAAATAAGTGGCAAGTCACCACTGCTATGTGATTCATACGAAAGCAACCAGAACAGACTAGAACTTTGTTTTTTTGTTTGTTTGTTTAATTTTTGTTGTTAGCTTGATTTGCAAAAGAAAAACAGAAGTTTAAATGGTACTTTCCTGACCTGTGAAAATTTGATGAGTCCCATCAACACGCAAAATAAACCTGATATTGAAGCAAAAACATTGTTTTTTAATCTAAATTCACTCCCCCAGCCCCCGCCCTTCAATTCCCAAGAGGCCACCATTAAAAAAGATTACAGTGAAGTAGCAATATGAATGTCAATTAGTCAGTTTCTATTGTTTCTAATGGAAAATTCTTAATTAGCTTTTATTTGTTATATTCCCTCCACCACTACTTTTTTTTCTTTTAATCACATTTGACACTTCAAGGGTGGCTTTTGCTTTCTTTCTTTTTTTTTTTAACTCAATATATTTAAAAAGTTCTTCTAAAACAATTTTTTTTTAGGATTTCTACAAGCCATGAGACCAATCTAGCTTTCCACCATTTCTCTATGCAGTCCTCAAGCTGTTGAAAGGGTGTCCTACTTTTTCAGATCACACCTGGATTTAATCCAACTTTCTGCTCTTCCTCTTATACAAAGTTACTGTGCATCTTAGGCTGCTGAGCAGTTTAATGTCAAAATACTCCCATCGTATCTTTCCTGTACCCCTTTCCCAGGTGTGATCAGGCTCCTAAATGCTGTACCACCTCACCAATTCATAATACCCGTTTCAGCCCAAAAAACATCATGGTTATTGTATATATTTTACTTTTTTCAGAGCACAAGTCCTTGCTGGACTCTCACACACGTAGCAGCTTCTTACACATGAAAGATCTCCAATAAACGTTAATATCAAAAATATTGAAAGAGCTATATAAAAGGATTTCCTGACTCCAAGACAGTACAAATGAACAGGTAGAGAGTAGTAGTATATAAAAACATTACAATAAGGCATTGATTTTCCAAATCTTGATGAAAAGAAACCAAAAACTGTTTTAATAGATAATTTAAGATCTGGGGATTGACTCTAAGTTAGAAAAAAATGCCTCCATCTTTTTCTTTTCTTTTTTTTAATAAATTGTGAATGGCAAGATATAATACCAGCAAACTAAAGGAAATGAATGCTGTATCACCCTGGTCTGGTTTCCAGAAAGTTGAATAAATCTGTCACACTATCACAGGAAGCATAACAGTTTCCCATCACATTACCTGTTCCCTGACAGTTACTTCTTTTGGCTCTGGAAATTTCCTTTATTGACAACTATGTCTCAGTATAAACTTGCTTTTTTGGAGTGGACCAAGTGAAAACAAATGGGCCACAGGAAGAAGACAGAGATAGGTCATCGCTCTGGCACTCCATATGTATTCCTTATAAAGGAAACAAAAATTATGAGGCTTATTTTGTCTCTTTACCAAGGATAAATATTATCTTTATTCAAATAATTGGGACAAATATAAAAAGTAAAAACGAGCCAACTTTAACAATCCATTCTGACATGGATACCACTTTATAACTTTATTTATGTGTGTGTGCACACGTGTGTGTGTGCCATGAAATAAAAGTGTGAAGAAATCAGGATAATAGTTTACCTAGAACCATAGATTCCTTAAACTTTATGAATGTAACAATACTTTTTTTAATATGAAAGTTTCTTTAAAAGGTAAAAAACTGGATTTGACTGATTCTGTGGCTGGGTGGTGCTGACAGGACCTTCTAAACAAGTAGTTTCTATATTTCCAATAAGAAGTCCTCCTAAGAAAAAACAGGGCTAGGGAAGAGGGAGACATGGTTGCTGGTAGCTCAGGGGTCCAGATATGGCTCAACCTGCCTCATCACCACATGATGTGAACAAGAGCTGAAAGCTTCTCTATGGCAATTTTTTTTTTTCCCCATAGAATAAGGGGATTGCGGTACATAAATCTGAAGTTACATAATATTCTATTGTGCTACCATCACTTTGCTCCAATCAATAAGAGCTGGGCAGATGGGTGTAGCTCTAAAAAGGCCACATACTTTGGGCAAAATGTGAAGGTATTTCACAACTTGCAACTAATACAAATACAGCACAATATATTTCCATTTTACAGCTTTTCCTTAATAATTGCAGAAATCCTGAAATCGGGATATGAAAATCTAACATAAGAAACTGAAACTATAGTAAGTATAAAGACTCATTTGTATATTTGGAAACCTTGATATTTATTATTTCCCTTGCCGTAACAGACATAGCTAACATTTCCTTTTTTTTTTTTTTTTTTTGGTCCTTTTTCCAACACAAAAAAAAGTCCTTGAATAATGCTGGCTCTCAAAACAAAGAAAACCACAAAGCAGAACTAACAAAAAATAATAAAAGGCAATTTAAGATCTCTGTGTTTCATGTTAATGAATAGTAAACACTAGGATATTGAAACCATATGAAAAATGTTGACTATTAGAACAGAGTATGCCCATGGGGGAATTTACGGTTTTAAAAGTTGATTTTATTTATGTGTTCTTGGTAAGGAAATGTGCTAATATACATGTTGTAGGCATAGGATAATATCAGGTCTAAGAACTTTTAACTTTCATCTCAACCAAGTATTTAGAAATATGTAGACTTAGACTATTATGTTTACCACATGATGGCTGATCAATGAATTAAATCCCTTTACTATTTCATCTGATTGCAAATGCAATAACTCCCACATCAATAAAACCACAGATACTAGCTTTGGAGTAGGATGACAAATATATCTAATCTGTCTACATCCTGAAGGCAGTTTATTAAAATAGTTCAAAGCTCCAGTTCTGGAGTCAAATTATCTAAATTTGACTTTAAACTTTGACTTTAAACTTTAAATTTGGCTTTAAACTACTTAATAACTGAATGTCCTCGCCACTAAATTAATCCCTTTAAGCCTTAGTTTCCTCATCTTTAAAACATGAATTATAACAGAACTTACTTAATAGAACTTGTAGAGGATTTACAGGTGGCCAAATATTCTATCACACTTCCTATCATGAAGTGGAGTCAATTTCTAATCTGCTTGTATCTTAAATAGGTTTGTGTCATGTTTGATCATAGAATGTGGTAAAAATGACCTATGCAAATTCTAATGACAGGCCATAAAAGAGTTGCAGTTTCTGCCTCTGCATGTTTGAAAATGCTCTTGGAATTTAACCACCATGCTGTGAGGCAGCACAAGCAGTGATGTACAAAGGCCCTAGTGGGTCTTTATCTAACAAATGCTTACACATGGGAATGGACATTTCAGCTGAACCAACACCCCAGTGCCGCAATACCGCATGGAGTAGAAATCCACTCACAAGATCATAAATAACTGTTGAACTAAGCCACTGAGTTTCAGGATGGGTTGATACACAGTAGTAGATAACTGGTTTAGGAAACTGTTTAATCAATACCAGTACTATTTGGGCTACAAACTATATGTAGCATTACAATCATTACCAGTTAACAGTTGAAAGGAGAGGACCCTCTTCTCTCTGTCAATATGCATACATAAATAACTTACAGATAAAGAATCAGATTTAAAAGTTGTATTTCTAACAAAGTAGCTTTTACAGTTTTACATCCTCTATTAATTTCTCTGATACCAAAATAAACCAACCGAGAAGGTTTTTAGAAGAAATCTGGACTATACTAATTGGAAAGCAGCCAATGTTGATTTGGATCAGAAGGAATTTACTATAGTTAATTCCCAAAACATTTATTTAGATAACCACACAATGAAATGAACTGTGAAAATACCATTAACTTAATCCACTGATTTAAAATGACAACAATTACTACAAATCTTAAATGTTCAAAGGTAAAGCATCCCTTGACATTATATGTATTTAAAATACAAGCAAATAACCATAACATTTATAGACTATACAGCAGAATCTTTTAGTTGAGGCCCCGTTTAAATCACGTTTTCTGAAATGATTAACGTAACTGGATTTGACATATGTCTAGATAAGAAATCATTGCTGATGTTGGCTTATCTAGTTCTGTTTACTCTGGTTTCTGTTTAAAAGTCAAGCACTGTTAATAATCCCTTATCCACATTGAAGTACACACACTTATTTTTTTAGCATAATTCTTTTGGCTCCCTGATGTATGTAAACTCTCACCATAATAATCCTGAAAAGATATTTTAAATACTATTGAATAGATCATTGTGCCTATCTACTCATGTAACTGTTTTTAGTGAAATGTACTGTTAAACCCAAGACTTGTAGAATTAAATTTATACATTAAACACAGGAATCAATCATTAGTCCTCTTCTGGATAGACCAATCATTTAAAACCTAATAAAACAAGAAAATCCAAATATTTACAAAGAAACCATGTATATAAATACAATAACAAAAGGATCATGTATTCTAAAAATTTTATTTACTAATTATTTTTGCTTAATCAAGAATTTCTTAGCAGATTAAATATTTAGAGAGAAAGAAAACTTACAAATAATCTACAGGATCAGGCTATAAAAGCAGCCCTGATTAATCTTTTCATGTTCTGACATCTTAGGATGCAGCTCGCTGCATCTCTAAAAGTCTATCTTGCTTTCATAAATGTCAGCACTCCCTGTTTTTCAGAATGATTTTTATGCATAGAAATTGTGACCTACATCTATGGAATATAAGTGACTTTAAATAAAGTTTATCCACTCAAATATTTTTTAAGGCACTGCTGTGCTCTCCACTATGCTACGGAATAGGAAATCATCTCCCTGCCCTCCGGGAGTTTATTGTCTGAGTGGATAATTAGATATAAAAATCACTCAACTACAATACAGTATAACTGTATAATTGAGGTATATTAAGGCTATTCAGGAGCATAAGAGAGAAAGAACACAAGGGAGAACTAAAGAAAGAGAAGTACTCGGTGGGCCTCTAAAAGGGTTAGGAGAGTTAAGGAAAACAAAAAGTGCTAGATAAAAGCTGTGAGCCTGGTAGACAGACAAAGGCATGCATGCCATTGTAGATTCGCATCTGGCTATATACAGGACAGACTGTAGGGTCAGAAGTGATTTATATTCACGAAGAGGCAAAGACTACATCATAGACAGCAAGTCAACTACCTGTCCAGGTGACCCGTTTCAACCTGGACATGTTCATCGTCCAGAGAGCGTGAGCAAGGTCACAGAGGTCTACACAGACACTCATGTTGAGGAGTGTGAAAAAGAACCACATTTAATAAAATGTATCACAAGGTATAGCGACTAGGAAGTCTTTGATCTTTATCCAAATGTAAAAGTTTTTTGAAGATTTTTGTTGTAAGATAACTAAATTTTGATGTTTTCTTCCCTATATCCTTGTTGGAATACCACCTGCATTTAACAAGTTGGGAAAAGAAACAAAAGAAAATAATAGGACACTGAGATGAAGGTACCAGAACCACATGTCTTGGAAGCCCCTGGGGGAATCACCATTTGAAACCAACTCAGAAAACATATTGCTGATACACATCTGAAAAGATGTGTTTCTACTTGAAAATGCCACAGTATTTCTCTTACATACAGAAATTACTCACCAGATAAATATTCAGCATATAAAGAAATGTATCCTTACTCCATGAACTAAAATAGAACACTGAATGAATATGGCCAACCCCAACACAATGTTATCAAAGACAAATAAAATACCATTACGCCAATGACATTCTGATGGATAGTTCCCTGGGTAGGGAGACTCTGCCAAAGCTCCCAAAAATAAGACCCCTCTGATTCTACTAAATACACTGAAATCTGTTCTTTTAAAATGGACTGCAGCTAAGCAATGCAGTTTTCAGTTACGTTCTATAAAACCTGATCTATTTCCTGTGTCAAAAAATATGTTTCTCAACCATCTGTTTGGCATTACACAAGTGTGAATATGGAACTGCATGGAAATGTCTGTAAATAGCAATGTGTAGTAGATATGTGGTTTCTGATCAGAATAAATTTTCAGTATTTTGGGTGACTTAATTTGAATCCTATTGGCATTATTTATCACTGTTCATATATATGTATACATATATATTCTCCCCCCCCCGGGGGAAAAATACCTAATTATATATGACATATGTAAGACATTGGAAATAGCATTTTCTTAGTCAAATATAAAGAAAGAAAAATTAAACATGAAGATGGAGTAATAATGCTCATTTAGTGGGCCTCAGATTTCAGTTTGGTATCAAGATCTAAAATAAGAATAAAGATAAATGTCTAACCATTATACTCAAAATCCAGTCTTTGGTTCAGCAGCAAAAACATCACCTCACATCTTATTAAAAATGCAAAAATTCAGAAATATCTCATGCCCCCACCCCTATACCTCTAACTTAGAATCTGTGCATTAAAAAGACCCACAGGTGATTCACATAAATGTTGAACATTCAAAAAGCACTAGCGTAGCAGGAATCTCCAAAAATCTTTTATTGTTCTGCCTCTAGATAACAGTACATCTAAGACAACCTCAAGACATATGTATCTATTTAAAGATTAGTGAAAAATTCCACTCTGTTCTCCCAAACTACGCATCTATCAGACCCTTTTAAGACAAGCCAATGTGTCAGGAGTCAGCTAAAGTCACAGCGGGGATGGAGTGTCATTGTTTTCAAGTGATTTAGCTTCTCTTTCTGGACAGACCTCAAGGACAACTAATGATGGAACTTCGATTTGTCATCCCTCTTGCGCAACAGCCCTAAAGAACTCAACTCTACTCTTCGACAGCCTAGTCCTGGGACAGTCTGTACTTTTCACATTTGTAACTGAATTGTAAATATCAACATCAAACTGATAATAACCTCATTGCCACACCCTAGTTCACCCCCACAACTCTATTGTAGGGTAGAATTAAATTGTTTTGATTGGTTAACATATTGCCAGAGGTTAGAAAGAAGGCTTGCTTCCTCCTCCTACAGGAAATAGAAGATGACCACACACATCACTTACTCATTGTGTGTCTCACCTATCCCTAATTTGAGAAAGGAGCAAATAAGTTCTCCCTTCAATCATCTCCCTAAATCACAACTTTTCAGATTCCTAAATACAAGTAATACATCTGTCACATCGCTTCTTTCCTTATGAACAGCAGAGGGGGGTGGGGGGGTAAAACCTGCCAGTTAATAAAACATAACTTCTCCAAATGCCACTAAGGCATCTCCATCAAGAACTGATTTTTCCCACTACTATATATTTCCTTGTAACTTAATAATTAAAGAGCAATCAGGGCCCCCTACCGACCCACCAGCATAAATAACCTTGAAAAATGTCAATCAAACCCAGCTAACTAATTTTATCATGAGAACCTCTAATCAGAGAGATAAAGATCTTGGCACAGCCTTTGGAGTTGTGATGAATGCAACACCACAGGCTGGAATGAGGCCAGGGGAGCTTGGAAATTTGAAAGGAGCAGCTGCGGAATCCTAAGGGTGATGCTGCTCTGTTCTGGCACCTGAGAGAAGGAAAGTGAAAGGCAGAAAGAGACGGTCTTGGCAGACCATATAAGCATGCCTAGCACTCTATGAAAGGCAAACTCAGAGTAATAAATCAAGGGTAAAATCAGCCTAGTGGCTATTAAAAAATGGGATGCAGAGGAGCTACTCTTTTCAATATAAAAGGATTAATAGAGAGGTGTTCTATAAACCCATTGGGTTCCGGATGCTTTTATTTAAAAGACCTTGAGAGTTTAACAACAAAAATTAGGGAAAATAACAGGATTTCTCTCTATTTCACAAGGGAGCCTTACCACTGAAGTTATCATGTATTTGTCATTAAATAATATTTTCACACCACATGAACATTTCAGGAAAAAAAAAAACGCATTCCTTTAAATGGACTCTAACTTCATCAAAGATTCACTAAAAAGCCTTCTATAAATGCCACTTCCAGGTCCTCCAATTGGTCTGAGGAACCTGTCAGAAACAGTATGGAGAACCATGTGCAGTGTAGAAGCTGCACCCTGCATGCCCCACAAGCTTCTAATCACAACTGAAGAACTGTGCTAGGACACATTACAAATTTTGAAAAAGATAAATATAGTCTGCTGGAAACTTGTTATTATTCATCTATGAAACAGTAACTCATTTTTTTTTCCAACCCTGACTTGCAAACAAATATAGAGAAAAAGGCTATGGAAAAAAACCTATTAAAATATACCCATTCAGCATAAAAATAAGACTGAAGACAATGGTTCCCAGGCAACTGAAAGACATACAAAGATTTCTTTGGATATGTAATTCCAAGTTATCAAATTATTTGATAGTAAAATTTTGTACTGTAAGTTGATTTCATATTCTGTTAAACTTCCTGCCAACTGTTACCATGTGAATTTACAGAAAAAATCATTTTAAAATAGGTCATATGTGAAATCCGCTTTCTACTAAGCAAAATGGGTCTTATGTGAATCAGCTTATTATATTAAGTCATGCCTGCTTACTGAAAAACTCATAGATTTCTGCATACCTCAACACCATTTAATTATTGTGAAAATGATATGATCAGACAATCTAACTAGGCAGTTCTGCTCTCCAGAGTTAGCAGACACCACAAAAGCACAGTTAGGTAACATTCTTTTAGGACATCTCATAATAATCACAGAATTGTAGAGATGAATGTCCATTATAAATCATAATTATTTCTATCTTCTCATTTATAGAAGCAGAAATACAAACTCAGAAAGATTGTTATGGGCCTAATGTCACAGAACAATTGCAGACTGGACTTGAGTTTTTGAACTTCCATTTATACTAAAACCACACATACATTTTGCCCCCAATATAAATAGGCAATACTCTCTCGTAGGCTAACCATTTAATCAACCATAACTCATTTTTAAATGACAAAACAGTTACCACATAGATACATTAAATGTTTTAAGAGATGCACACCTTCTACTCAAAGGGAGTAGGTACATAACTTGAGACCCAGCATTTTCAGTCATAGGCATAGATGCATCCGAAATGTATACAAATGTGCACCAAAAGCCATTACTAGAACATTCATAAGAACATTATTCAAACCCAAATTGCTCAAATGTCTATCAATGGCAGAAAGGATAGTGTGAAATACTCACAATGGAATACTAAATAGTAATAAAAATAACGAGCAACAAAACACAACAATAAGGTTGAATCTCACTATCAATTCTGAGCAAAAGAAACCAGATTCAAAAGTATACTTTATGATTTCAGTTCTTACTATATCAATATTACCGATTATCAGGTATATATTTCAATAAATATGTGGATATATTAGTAGAGTATTATGTGTAAAGTATATGTATTTTCCCCATTCTCTTGGTAAAGGAAGAGAAAGGAAGACTTTTCTTCAGTCACTTCTTGAAAAATAAGCTCATGACCTCAGGAGACTGACTTTCCCACTTGTTACTTTCAGTCCAAGCTTCCACTAAAATTAACTATAAACCTGTCAAAGCCCATGAATTGAGGATCATACCAAAAGGAAGATATTGCATCAATTTTTCAACCTGCCATTATGTACCATAATTCCACACATCTTTTAAAACTATAATACCACTGGCTTACAATACTACGTAAGTTTCAGGAGCAGTCTGACACATTGATAAGTGTATATTCCACACCACACCCACCACCAAAAGTCCTACTGCCAATTAACACTATCCAAGTGACCCTGTCAGTCATTTCTACCGCCCTCCTTCCCCTTACCCACTATAGCCAAGACAAAATAACTTCCATTTTACTGTGGTAGTCTCAGAGCTGTTTTGGTTTTGTTTTCTTCGTTTCATTATATTCCACATGTGTGAAATCATCTGACATTTGCCAACTTCCCTTAACATAATCACCTCAAGTTCCATTCATGTAGTCACAAATGGCAAGTTTTCATCTTTTGTATAGTTCCGTAAGCCATTGTGTATATATACGTCTATCTTCTTAGAATTAATATGCCAAATATATACAGAAATCTTACAACAAGAAAAAAAGTGGGCAGATCTGAATAGACATTTCTCTAAAGACACCCAGATGAGGAACAGACACATGAAAAAAATGCTCATAATTACTTATTAAGGAAATGCAAATCAAAACCACAATGAGCTATCCTCTCACACCTGTGAGAATGACCTATAGCAAAAGGATAAGAAACAACAGATGTTGGTGAGGGTGTTGAGAAAAAGGAGCCCTCGCACCCTGTTGGTAGGGATATAAATTGGCGCAGCCACTATGGAAAATAGTATGCAGGTTCCGAAAAAAAATCAGAAATAGATCTACCATATGAACCAGCAACTCCACCTCTAGATAGCTATCCAAAGAAACTGAAGACATTACCTAAAAAGATACGTGCATCTCAATGTTCAGCGCAGCACTATTCCCCGTAGCTAAAACTTAGAACCACCTAAATATCCATTAACAGGTGGCGGTTTTTTTTTTTTTTTCATTTTTCTACCTCCCATTAAAAAAATCCAAATACCAACTTCACATACAGAATTCAGGTTTTCAATAAAAATTCAATTTTCTGATTAGATGCTTTCAAATTTCTGTTATAAACATAAAAAACAACATAGAAAAATTTGTAATTTATAGACTCAGACATCAGGACAATTTGTGTTTCTCGGTTATTCTTTATTCTTAGGCATGCCCTAATTCTACACACTAAAGTAGAAAGAATGGAAAGTGGGAGTTCTATCCTTTTGAATAACCTATTCAAACCTGAGCAAGCAAACTGCCCTGGTATGCCCATCATAATGGAAGAAGCAGCATAAGAGCTAGTTACTCAAATGATATCTAAAGAGCAGAGCCTGACAATTTTATTTTGGTCATTTCAATTCATTATGAGAAGCAGGTACACACTTAAGTTTCTGATAAGGTGCCCTACATAATCATCAAAACTGCTACTTTAACTTGTTATAGTGAATAAAAAATGTGAAATGCTAGTTAAAAAAAGTTTTATAAATTATGTTTATCGAGGTAGCTTTGCCTTAAAACGTGACATATGATTCAGAGGTACGGATTCACACCTCTTCAGATATGTCACCACAGCAAGTCCACCACCAAAGAATCAATAAACTTCCCTCACGGGTCATGGGAGCGCCTTCTCCTTTTACTCCCACCTCTCACCTGCCACCTTTGCTAGCCTCAGTACTACAGTCAGATTTTAAGCATTTATGTTGTGTTGTGTTTTTTGGGGGTCTGTTCCTTAGCTTTTGTTTTTGTATTCCCTACATCATCCACTATTGTTTTTCTTCAGTTTCTTTCATTTGTGACAACATGGATGGATTTCATGTTTTATAGCTGAGTAACTTTCCACTGTGTGTGTGTGGTTAGAAATATTTAATGGAGTTTTCAAAATACATAATCCACAATGCTGCTTGAATTCTGCAAATGTAAACTTTATCTATTGATATAGAAAAGTAAAGCGAATTAAAAGTATCTTGTTTTTACTGTCTCTAGACAAAAGACAAATGATGTGTTACATTATAACCACTCTGAGATATAAGGTATTAGGCACAGACTTTAAATTCCTTGTTACAATGAAAACATCTGACCTTATGAACCAAAATTTAAACAATTCTTATCAGAAATCAAACTTTTTGAGTGTAAGAGCAGGCTAAATGAGGATTTAAGCCCATTTGTTCCCATCTGTAGTCAGAAGCAGATGTTGCAGGTTGAAATTAGGGGTGGGGAAGAAAACTTCCTCTTTTAAACTCGAGAGCTACTCTCCCCGTCCCTGCTTATTTTGAGCTAAATTTCTTTATGCAAACATAAGAAAAGTTTTAAGAAGTTGCAACTTAGATGTGAAAAATCTAACTGGCAGAAAATGTGTATGTGTGAGGAGGTCAAGCATTTAGGGAGGCATTTATGTTTTTGTTTTGTTTGGAGATGGGAGAGTACCACAGAAAAGGCCAAAAGTTGAGTAAGTGGGGTTCCTCAGAAGTGGTATGACTAAGCAGCAAAGAAAGACTGTCTCATGCACAAAAATTAAATCACAATCCATTAAACACTTGAATGTAAAATCCCAAACCATAAAATCCATAGAAGAAAACAAAGGCAAAACACTGCAACTTTGGCTTCAATGATGTTGACGGCGAGACTATAATGGCAAGAGAAACAACAGCAGTAATAAACAAATGGGGCTATATGAAACTAAAGAGCTTCAGCACAGGAAAAAAAAAACACTCATGAAAATGAAAAGACACCCTACTGAGTGGGGGAAAGTATGTGCACACCAAACACTTGAAAGGGGGTAAAGATTCAAGATCTATCAAGAACTCAAACAAGTCAACAACAACACATAAACAACCCAATCAAAAAATGGGCAGAAAATCTAAATGGACACTTCTCCAAAGGGGACATCAGATGGCCAACATACACCTTAGAAGATGCTCATCATCACTTATCAGGGAAATACAAATCAAAACCACAGTGAGATACTACTTCATACCAATGAGAAAGGCCTATTTAAAAGACCACCAAAAAAGGAGTGTTGATGAGTATGTAGAGACAGAGGAAACATCATTCACTGTTGGTGGGAATGCAAACTGCTCTAGTTACTACAGAAAATAGCATAGTGGTTTCTCAAAATAGACCTACTAACATCCATCAATACCATTCCTAGGTATCTACCAAAGAATGCAAAAACACCAACTCAAAGGAATATATGCACTCTTATGTTCATTGCAGCACAGTTTACAATGGCCAAGTTACAGAAGCAGCCTAAGTACCCAAGGACAGATGAGTGGATTAAGATGTGGTCTATATACACAATGGAATACTACTCACATATAAAAAGACAAAATCTTGCCATTTGCAACAACATGGATAGAACGGGGGGGGGGGAGGGACTATGCTAAGCAAACTAAGCTAGAAGGGGAAAGACAAATATAGGATGATTTCACTCAAAGTGGAATAGAAAGAAACTAAGCAAAGGACAGAAAAAAACTAAACCAATTCCTGGAAATCTCACTGCAGAACTGAGGGTACCAGAGGAGGAAAATGAGGTGTGGGGGACAAGGGCAGAGGAGGGTATGAGATGGTAGAGGGTACTTAGGTGATAAGGTTCGTCTGATAAAATACATCTGGAAGTATGTAGCTCCACTCCTAAATCATATACAGTCTTGTAAACCAATGTTATGCAACTGAAAAAAAAAAGCCACAAAAATATAAAGAAATATCAATAATTTGAAAAAAGATGAAATGGTAAAAGATAAAATGAGATTGACAGAGTAATCATTTGAAGCTAACCTCTCAAGATCTATTTAACATGTCTAGATGGAAAAGTGAATTGTAAAAAAGCAAGCATAGTAGTAATTATAGAGGAAGAAAGATGAACAACAGTGGTAGAAAAGAACTCATAATAAGAACAAAGGAAAAAAGTCCCTGCAATTGAGAAAAAGAAAAATACCGAGAGAATTAACAAACTAAACAAATGAACAAGCAGAATAATAAAGTGCAATGAATAACAAAGACTTCAATGCAGAAGTTTTTAAAGAATATTTTGGCATGGAGAAGCGACCTCCTGGCAGTCTGGACATTTTTGTTAGCTGCGTGTAATAGACATTATTTGTGCACATTTACTAAGTAGATGAGGCAGTAGCTGCATACTTTATATGTAAAGAGGAATACTATCCACAATTAAAAACGCTGCATAATGAAAAAAAAGAGCAATTTAAGTATTTGATTCACAAAAAACATTTGAGTTGCTATCTCCAGGTACTAGGATTATAGACATGTGACCTTTTTTGTTACATGTTTATTTTCAAATTTTCTTTGACCATGAATTCACCGTAAAATCCAGACCAGTATAAAATATATGTTTAAGAGTTTCATTTTGAAGTCGGAGGAAACACACCATGAAAGAATGTTCTCAGAGCTACTGGGAGTTCTACCTCAAACACCCCTCCCCACTCACGCCACCGATGCCTAACTTGGAATTGGAGATTTCGTCTTAAAGAGAATGTTACAATTAACAAACCAATTCCAAGAAAGACCCCCACCAAGACTCCAAAAACACTCATATAAACATTCTAAAAGAAAAATATTCTAATTTAAAACATTTCCTTAATATCTGAAGCTATCATTATACCTACTTTTGTTAGAGCCACAATTCTTTTAAAATGACATTCCCAAAGACCTTACTTTTGCAAAAGGCAAGTGTAAAAATGTTCTCCATGTTTGAAAGAGCAAAGTGTTAAATAATCACAAAGAAATGCTCTTAAAATGTCCTTTTTCCCCCCAGAGGTTGCCTATCTATTGCCATCAGAGTTGATACTCTATGAAGAAAAAGCAAACTGTAATCTATCAACAAGTATTTACTAAATATATTACAAAGTAGCTACAAACATCCTCCATCCCTGAACACATGTACCTTTGCAAGTAACTGCTCCTTCCATCACTAGGTGGAATCTATTGCTCCACCCCTTGGTCATGCGACTTGCTTCAGGCAAAGAGCCCTTTGTAAATGCAACAGAATTGGAGGTTTATACAGTTTCTGTGCATTGGTGCTTTCCTTCTCTTGCAGCTGAGAACCATTATGCAAACACATGAACACAATCCTCAAGGAGGACAGCCTGAACAACATGAAGAGAAGCTCCAGGTGAGGCTCTGGTACATAATGTGAGGCTATACTAAATCATCCAGCCACAGCTGAGTTCAAAGCAGGGGAACCACCCACCTAACTAAAAAACATCACAAGAAATAATGAGTATTTCTTGTAAGTCATTAGGTTCACTGTGTAGGAAAAGCAAAGTGATATAGACACTAAGTGCTAAAGAACCTAGTACAATACCTAGCATCTGTGACTACTTTATAAAGGCTAGCATCTTCTTCTAAATCCTTCAAAGAATACAAAAAGGTATGGTAATCCTCACCTTATGGCAGTAAGCATCAGAAAATCTGGAAGCTTTTTGAAACACTGACCTGAACTTCACCTCCAGAGATTCTGATTCAGTAACTTTGAAGTAAAGGCTAAGAATCTGCTTTTCCAACAAGTTTTCTAGTAGTTGCTGCTACTGATTTAGCTGGTCTGCACATCACATTTTGCAAAATACTGTCCTAAGAGTTTGCAGTTTTTCAGTCTACTTCAACAAATACTTCTTAAATAGACCCTCTTTTCAAGAAGATGCTAGGCTGAAGACTATAGAAAGTGTAACAAATAAAACGAGGTGCAGGTGTTACTGCGGATAGAGAAAGATTTGTGTCTGTGTGTGGAGAAGTAATCAGTCCTGGGTTGAAGAAAAACAACTAACTTATTACCTTTCTATGCTCTAAGAGTACCAAAAACATGTTTCCAAAATTTATAACCCATAGTTAGTCTATAATATTTTCCCTTTTTTGACACTCTGAAAATAATATTTCCAAGCCATTGCTCAAATTTCTACCTTTGCTATTGCTGTTACTGATAAACTTTATTGTGTTAACTGCAGTTGTAATTCTAATGATATAGGTAAGCTGCTTCTAGGAAATTACCCATGTTTATCAACAAAAGCATTTAAAATACTTGCTATAGAAGTAATAACATGGGGTTAACGTAGCCTAATGCATTTCAGTTGGGCTAGCACTGCCTAATTCTCTTCCAGAGAATATGTGCTAATTCTAGAATACATAAATGTCTAATAGCTCCTAATTTCTCATGTCATAATTAACTTAATGATTGAAGACTGACTTTCAACATTTACATTTCTGGTGTTAAAATAGAGAAAATATTTGTCATTTTCTGGTCTAAGCAGCTAAGAATTAATTTTGTGGGTACTCAGGGCATGCTAAAATTTATACTTTCATAAAAACATGTGATATCCTGGTAAAAACATTTGACTGAAAATCTGATGATCAGAATCCTGAACAAATCCTTTAATCTCTTTGGGTTGGGCCTCAGATTTCTCATTGGTGGGGGGGAAAAAAAAAGCTGATGAACAGTGTTTCTCAGCTTTGCCTTCGTGTTACAACCACCTGGATGATTAAAATATTTCACCAGCAGTATCCTAGGACAACTACATCAAAACTTCTGGTTCCAACTATCAGAGCTGCTTAAGCTCCTCCAAGTGATTCCAATACACAGCCAAAATTCAAAACCAGTGAGTAACAGGATCTTCAGGTAACTTCTAACACTCAGTGGTCCCCAATATGGCTGCACATCAGAATCACCTGAGGGCCTAGAAGAGGCTCTCATTGCCAGATCCACCCAAGCCCAAGTCAGTCAGAGCCAGAAAGGGCATCAGGGGCTGGAGTGACTTTAAAAAAATTCCTAGATTATTCTGATGGCTCACAATGTTTGGGAATCACTGTCAAGTCTCACATCTTTAATTTACAGGAAAAAAATGCTTTAAATAGCATGTTCTTATCCTATTACAACAGGTTTGGTGACAAAGACCTGGAACAAACATAAATTTCTAGAAAAATAAAATATACATAAAATCACTAACACCAATCCAAAACTGTGAGCCAAGCGATACCCCCAAAGACACCGACTAATAGTTCTGGAATAAAGTCCTAATAAGATCTAACTTATGGGGAAATTACAATTGTAGAAATTAGCATTGAAAAAATAAGTATTAAGAAATACAATCTGGGTTATAACAAACTACTGCACATATCCAAATAATAAACAAAAACACACTGTGAGACAGTCAAAATGCATACTTTATTTTAAAAGAACACTGACCCATTTGTCTTATTCAAACACTTGAAAAGAAAGAAAGTGCCTCAGCAAGGTTAAAAAAAAAATTGGAAAAAGATTTAAATACACTTCTTAAGTATTTGACTAAATTTTTAATCACTCAAATTGAGCAGGTTGAAAGCCAAATTTTAGAGAACTTGCCCATCTCTGGCACTGATAAAATGACTTATTAATAAAAATAATCTTTAAAGCGCCCAAGACAATAACAAAAAAGGAAGCAGTCATTAATAACACATAAATGGTCTATAACTTTAATAGCTTACAAAGCCCAGGTATACAAGAGTAAAAATGAAACTTAATTACTGTATTAAATACCATACTTACAAAAGTGAAAAGGGAAAGGAAATATCGTTAACAAGAAAGCATATCGTATTTATAATACTGTCACACAAACCATTTAAAATGTTTAGCTACTTAAAGGATAATGAATTCAAAGGTAAATATGAGTAATCCTCTAACAAATGGCCAGTCAACTTAGTCACTTAGCCTTTTAAGCAAGCATTAAGCGTTAAGACAGGTCTGAACAATTTTTAATTTTCATTTTATAAAGAATTTTGTTGGGCTTCACCCACCTCACTGCATTCATTTACATGAAATGGTCTCCTTCCTTCACTCTGTGTGGTGTGGTAAGCAGCTAAGGGACTTTCTCTAACAGGTTCAGCCTTGCCCACAGCCATGTTAAAGATGCCTTTGCAACTGTTGTTTTGGCACAGGCAAGACACAACTCTAAGGTATCCACTGCTAACAAAAACAACAAAACATTTGTTAAAACTCCTTAAAATTAAGAATAGGATTTGCTTAAAAAAAAAAAAAAAAAGGTGCTCCAAAATGCAGACAGGCTCAGGACTCTAGCCTCAATAGGACACTGAGATGTGACCTACGGCAGAATCCTGAATCCTGAAAGAGCCCCAAGGGTGCTGGGGGGAAGATGAGGTTGCCTGGACTTTTAAAAGGCGGTAGACACAGCTGACTTCAAATATATAAAGAAAGTAAACATACTTGAATCGGAGATGATAAAGACAATCCTTGTCTTGAAAATAAGCAAACCGCTAATGTGACATAAATCTAAAATATCTCAAGGAGAAATTCACACACCCACTCCCCCCACGCCATATGGATGTCACATTCCACTCTTTATTGTTTGGTCTCTGTGTCTAGTCTCATTCCTATTGCAGCTGTCACACACATGACTTGCAGTTTCCTAAATAGGTGGTTGGGGTTCAGACACCAGTGACCCTTCTCACATCCAGAGCTGTCTGCAACAGTTCCCAGTTTGCTCTCAGTAACTCCTCTCCAGATTTATGCAAAGTTGTTCATGTACTTACATACATTTTTGGAGGGAAGAACCCCTAGATATCTACAAGGTTCTTAAAGGTGTCTGTGAGCTAGAAGAGCTTAGAACCAATGCTCTCCAGAGTTTTCAACAAAAAGCTTAGGTGAACATTCTATAATATTCGTGTGTCAAACACCAAATTAAAGTCCCAGGTGCTCATGCTCAACAACGAGGTGGGTACCAGTGCCACAATTTCTAAGAGACTCAGAGTCAGCACCAAAAGATGAAACAAACACTGAAATCCTTAAAGACAGTCCCCCTAAAAATCATTTATTTGTCCTATATTTTGGGAGAGATCAGAAGAATGAAAAAGGATGTCTGGCTCTAGTTAGAAACAACATCGATCACTACTTCATGCATCTATGATTGAAGCATTTTATAATTTCAGCCATTTTATAGTATCAGTGAATTCTACTATTAATTGCTTCCTGAAACATTTAGAAGACTGAAATTTTCATGCAATAATAGAAAGGAATTTTAATGCAGTTGGCAAGGGGCTAAAAATGAATGAAGGTGTTACTGTTTTCTTGGAATTTATAAACATGTGTATATATTTTAATATAATTTTCAATTTCACCAGGTAAATTCAACTGTTTTATTCTAAACTAGGACAATTGTTTTATTGTAAGATTAGACACCTAGGCAAGTAACATTTAAACCGGTAATGTCAATGAAAAACAAAACAGAGAAATCAGCGAGGTCTTTACCAACCACTGCTAACAAGCACTCCATTATAAACAGTTCTCATGCATAGTCATTTTATGTACAAATTTTGGTTACTGAATGATATTCATTGAACAAGCAATTCCAGGTAATTTGCTAGTTGTGATTATTGTAATGTTTAATTTTTAGTTGTGATAATTACCCATGAGATTTAGAATACACAATTTGTAAAATAATTATAGAACCTCTATTTATTTCTCTAGGCTCACTATCTGAGGAGAGAGACTCTGAATTTATGAGACCCGAGATTTATGTTTCAAGCTTCCACTGAGCTACCTTTGTATGGCAGTTTGTATGTCTCCAATTCCCCACCAAAACTGCTATTTACTATTAAATACAGCTCCTTTCAATGTGTCAAGGGTACCATAAAGATATTCAGAGTTTACTTTCATGGAGTGAACCACCTCCTCAGAATTCCTCAAAGCTCAGTAAAGAGAAGCCTACCTCAAAGCTTTCTGCTTATGCCTTCCAAGTTCCTAGAGTTGAAAATCAGGATGAGGGGGGTACGTAGTGGAGTTGTGGTTCAACTATGCTCTCCTTGGCTGTATTCTACAAATCTTTCAAATGCTAAATTTATTTATTTTTTTAAAAAGATTTATTTATTTATTTATACAAGAACTGGGGTACAGACCAGAGGCACAAGAAGGCGAGAGAATTCACCAGAGACAGAGCTGGGAGTAGAACAGGCAGACGACCGAAACACACTGCTGAGGGGAGCAGCGGGAGAGACAGGAGAGGTCTGTCACACCATGTGGGTTTCTCCCTTGCCGACCGGGAATTGAACCCACATTGCAGAGGCTGCTTACAGCTTCAGAGCTTTGTACTCAACCCTCTGTGCCACCGGGGTGGCCCTCAAATGCTAAATTTAATAACTTGTTCTATTATGCCAAAAGTGGGGGGGAGAAGTTTATTTTTACTGGGAAGTCAAAATAATCTGGAAGTTGATTAATATGACATTAATAAAGCTGGCATGTGTTCTTTAAGATAAAAAGATAGGGCCTCCCCTGGTGGCACAGGCTGTTGAGTGCAGTGCTGTGAAGCTGTCCCCAGTTTCTGCAGTGCCGGTTCGATCCTGGCTGGCCAGAGAGGGTCCCACAAGGAGTGGCAGACCTCTCCTGCCATGCTCGCTGCTCTCCTCAGCAGTGTATTTCATCAGTCTGCCTGTTCTGTTCCCCGCTCTGTCACTGGTAAATCCTCTCACCCTCCCGTGCATCTGGCCTGTACTCTGGTTCTTGTATAAATAAATAAATAAATCTTAAAAAAAAAAAGGATAAGATTATTGTATTTCTTGAAGTGGTTATACTTAATTTTTCATTATTCTTTTATCATTATACTCATTTTTCCCTTAAATAGCTGGTTTAAAAAAATTTGAAACTAGGAAAAGATACTGGAACTAACAAGACATTCAATTACAGGAGTACACTTAAAAGGTAATGCTGAGAGTTAAGTTTTTCTATTTACCCCCAAAAGTCTGTGTGTTTTTCTCCGTAAGCTACAAGTGTATTGGGCAGTTCTCTCATAGCACTCTGACTACACACTTAAACTCTCTAACACCAATATTTTGAATATGAATACATTGTAAACAACTTAAAAAATGACTTCCTAATGTCACATTGCCTGGGTGTGAGTGGTCACATGTGCTATTCAGCACTTCAGTGTGGTTAGTCTAAACTGGTGTCTGCTCTAAGGGTAAATGCACACTGCATTTCCAAGCTAGGGTATGAAAAACAAAATAAAATATTAAGAATTTGGTTAAATTATTACATGTTAAAATAATAGCTATTCAGATATTTTAGGTTAAACAAAATACACTGTTAAAATTAATTTCACCTAGTTAGTTCCTTTACTGTTTTTAACATAGCTACTAACTTATTTTTTAATTTTTTTAGATTTTTTTTTTATTCCCCATACCATTGCACCCCCCTTATTTTGACCCCAATCCCTCCTGTCCCCACCCCACCCCCCACAGTGTGTCTCTGGTTTATAGTTCCTTGTTGATTTTGATTTTTTCTTTATTATAGTTATTCTTTTTCCTGGCTACTAGATAATGTAAATTACACGTCTTACATAATATCTCTAAAGGACAGTGTTGTCCTTTGAGTTCACCCCCTACCACCTTCTTTTTATATCTATTGCTCTGTTTATTTTTTAAAGCTTTTTGTTTATTTTAAGGAATCCTTGAATTCATTTAGATTCTCCCCTAGGGAGATGATTTCCCTCTAACCTCCCTCCATAGTGAGAAAGCACCCTTCACTACCAACTATCCCAGCCCCTCCCAAAAAACAGCCACATTCATTGGTTTACATCCACGTAGACATTCACTGTCTACATCCGTGACCACAAGACTGTTCTTCACAGGTAAGAATCTCACTCATCTCTCACCGAAATAACAATATGGCTCCTCTGACCCCAATCTGTCCTCTGATGCATTCCCATACTTTACCCATGATCATTTTTCAAAGTATAGGTCAGATCACTTCATTTACCTCCTGAAATAAATGTCAATCCTACCCTAAATTTACAAAGTCCACAATCCTGAGCAGTTCTCTAGCCAGAACTGCCAATCTCAGTAACCCTGTTCATTAAGGTGTTCTTAAAACAAGTGATCCAACTTCTTATACTATTATTTAGAACTTTCTGGAATTCCAGGTACATTCAGAATCCTGTCTCTTACAGATGCTATTGCTTTACATTAAAAGACCCTCCCCTCAAATGTGTTTGTATCCAAATCTTACTCATCCCTCAGTGAAGCTATCTCCCCAAAGCTGCAATAATTCTGCTCTCCAAAACCCCATTTCCTGTTGCCAATATAAATAGTGCAGCATTTATAGTTGCCTTTCCCTTGAGTTATATCCACATATCTGTCTTCTCTCCTGTGATTCTTTTTTGAAAAAGAACAAAAGGTGAGAGAGCCATTGGCAGAAAGAGAAACGAGGGAAACAAACAAACAAACAAAAAATGATTCTGACGACTAGAAGCAAGCTATGTGGACAAGTACATTCCTATAGTACCTAGTCCATGATCTATCTGCATGTGACAGACTCACCTGGGTAAATGTTTGCTAAATGAAGGAACTATGTAATGAAATGTGCCCTAGTTTTAATAACTCACAAATTCAAAGAAATATTTAATTCTCACTTTAATGTGGCATTACATAAAGCATGTGCTGAGTTAATGAATAAATGAATTAACTTCTAGACACACTGATGCAGACTATCTGGGAAGGACTCAACAAACACTGTACTCTAACACACAAATGAAATTTCAGGACAATGAACACAGTCCTCCGAGGAAGTATCCCGTCTTCTCAAATAGTCGCTAAATTCACTTCAAAGCAATAGTAGAACTTGTTTTCTTTTACTTATATGATCTAATGAACTGACTCATTAAAACGTCTCAAGAAAGGCAGATATAGTATAAGATCCCTATCTGTTATCAGGAAGCGGATATGCTTTTTAAAGGTCACAAAGATATGATGAGCTTTAAACTCTCATTAAGTTTTGCCAATAATTGGCTGAAAAGCAACTAAAGAGAACACAGATATACCACAGGAAGCAGCATGTGTTAAACGGGTTATTTTAAGTTAAAAATTGAATAGGTAGAAATTTCAAAAGAAAAAAGAGATAACAAAATAAAAAATCTAAATACTGTTAAAATATAGAAAATAGAAATTTTAGAAAATAAGTCCAGTATTAAAGAAACTTAAATGAGGTCATTTCTAGCATAAAGATTTACATAAAACATTCAGTGTTACTTCCAAAAACTAAATGATATTTAAGTAACTTGTTTTTATTTCAAGTCTAATAATGGAACCATTTGATTTACTCAGCTACTGCTATTGAGTTATCCAGAAATGAAATCAAGATTTTTAGGTTTACTCAGTGTCTAATTATGGCAATGAGTTGGTTTTGATTACCACAAATACTGAACTAAATATTTAAGTCAATTAGTACTTAGAACAGTTCATTATACATATATACAATATGAATACTATCATACAAAGGGAAACTTTAACTTTTCTAGTTAAATTTGTGATGTTACAATCAAATTTCACTGAAATAAGTGAAACTTTTCAGAATGAGTAATCACTTAAGTTACCTTTTCATGAAAAAAATAATGATAGGCAACAATATCTTCCATTATCAGCAATTAAATTTTTGTACTAAGTAAAAAAGTAATCTTGAAATGAACTCTGAAAATTTGGTGTATATGAATAGGCAGCATTTTTAATAGTTTAACATATAATTTTATTTCTAAAACAACATCCAGAGAAACACATACACCTAAAAGTTAGCTTTTCCCATATACTTATGGAGAGAACAAAAAGCATAGTATGAATTTATAACCAAAACAAAAGAGCTTTTATGCCTTTAAGAAAAAAATCAACTGTGATCCTTTCAACTTTTACAACTGTTGCTGTAAAAGTTACTTGGAATTACTGTTTTAGAAGCAGAATGTGATAGATCAACATAGAGGTAGAGACTAAGACTTTAGAATTCAAGTGGCATAACTCCATGAATTTATGCCCAGGAAATGTACCTGACATCACACCACTATTGTATCTAGAATCTGAACCCAGAGATGCCTCAAACAGTACTTGCTCATTTTACCATCACTGTGTATGTGTATACTAAATACACCACTGCTTTAAGGAATGGAGTCAGAAAACAAAGCACTAAGAAGCAATATATGTTTACAGAACTTTATCCGGAAGATGCTGATTTTGTGTCTGTTTTGCCAACTTGTTATTTGGGTTTCAGACTAGCACCTTTCTTCCACAGTGCTTCCTAAAACCAATAGGAAAGAGATTTTCCAAACAAATCTTTTTTAAAAATAAATTTTATTTTTATATTCCCCATACAATTGCAACCCCCTTATTTTGACCCCAATCCCTCCCCTCCCCGCCCCCCACCTCCTATAGAGTGTCTCTGGTTCATAGTTTCCAAACAAATCTTAAATGAAAAAAAGTAACTTCTCATCCATGTGCAACAGTATTTTCATCTAAAAATGGGGTTTTGTTAAAATACTTAAGAACCCTGCAAACAGAAAATTTATTTTAAATATCTTTAGCTTAATAGTTCACCTATGAAAGACCAAGCTAAACTACTAATTTTATTCTCCTCACCTCAACCTTGTCATGGTGAGGACACTCCCTACCCACTACTCTTTACTAACAGTTGTTTCTCTAAGGATGTGTCCATACATTTCTTTTGCAGTCTATTTTAATGGTGAACCATTCAAGTAATCATTTATTTATCAAAGATCCTATATGAACAAACTCTGTGCTTCTATAATATATATTTAGACTTTATGTCATACTGTATTTATTCGACTGTACTCAAGTTTCTTGGAGTCATAATTTCTTTTTTTTTAAAGATTTATTTATTTATTTATACAAGCACTGGGTACAGTCAGAAGCGAGGGAGGGTGAGAGAATTCACCAGAGCCAGAGCGGGGAACAGAACAGGCAGACCAATCAAATACACTGCTGAGGGGAGCAGCAGGTGCGGCAGGAGAGGTCTGCACGCCATGTGGGACCCTCGCCAGTGGCTAGGGATGGAACCGGCGCTGCAGAGGCTGCTGTCAGCTTTGCAGCCCAGCGCTCAACCATTGCGCCACCAGGGGAGGCCTTGGAGTCATAATTTCTATTTCTTTTGTTTTGCCCCACATGCTTTGTACCTAATACGTAATAAATAAAACAGAATCTACAACTTAGATATCACTCTTTGAGGTATCAACATATAATCAGATTAAAGGACTGTAAATATGAGGACAGTGTTAGCAAATAGTATTCATTGCCAATAATTAAAAAAAATTAAGTTACTTCTTGTTGTTTTGATTTAGTAGTTTTTTATGTTTACGTAAACTAATAAGTATTGATGCAAATGCTTTCATATCATAATTTAAAAATAATAATAGGACAAATCCAAAACTAAATTATATCCAAACCTTAGAAACATTAACAAAAATATTTAACATTTAAAAAAATTCTTAAAAAAAAGTAATAACATTAGCTAATTTAAGTGTAGCTTGTAGATTATAAGATCAGAATCAATGCTCTATGGTCTGCTTAAATGAAAAACCCAAAATAACCCACTAATTCCTTCACTCATTCCCACATTTACTCAGCCACCTATCAAATATTTACTGAATATAGCTGTCTGCTATGCAAACAGTGATACTGTAGTTAAAGTATAGAAAGATATAAAAATGAATGGAATATACAAATGACTTGGATAAGCAAATTTATGAACAGTTAGATGAAAACAAGCTTTCAAAAAATAATTTGTTTCATTACGTTTTTTGTTTTAATAAAATAAGAGATAGTTAACCAGAAAAGTACATAAGCAACACATATTCCAGCTACAAAGAGTTCAGGAAACAAAGCCAATATTTGATTTTAATCATAGAATATTAATATAGTCCCGTTAAATAACATGAATGAAAAAATATTACTTAAAATTGTGTCTGTAATCATTTGACTTTTATGTGGAAGCCTAACAGCTGACAGAGATCAGCAAGAGATCACACACACAGGTAAGCATGATGCTTCTACCACACAGCCACTTGGTAAGTGTAAGGCAGTGCCTTCAGGCTTTTCTTATTTTAAGCACACACTGTGTGTCCAGAATTAGAAGCAAAAGAATAGCCTAAAGCAAAACTATGGTGACAGTAAAAAGATCAGTGATCACTACGGGCTAGAGATGGTGGTGGGCGGTGAAAAGACAGAGCATAGACAACCTGTAGGACAGTGAAAATATTCTATTATGTTACAATATCATGCAAACATGTTATTCATTTGCCCAAACTCACAGAATGTACCAGCAGTGAGCTCTGTGTAAACTATGGGCTGTGGATGATTACCCCGTGTCAATGGAGGTTCACCACTTACAGCATCTCACTCTGGCAGAGTACGTTAACAATGGGTGAAGCTACACATGTGTGAGGGAAGTATAACAGAAATTTCTGTGCCTTCCCTTCAATTTTTTGGTGAACCTAAAACTTCTCTAAAAAGCATAGTCAATAAGAAAAATAACCTCACCACTGTCATATTTTTCTTTTTAAATTCCAATGTGACTGATAAAAGGTGTGCTTTATGCTCACTCCTGGTTTGTGCTTATTAGAGTCATAAAGTCAAGGACTGGGGAGCAGGGATGTGTACAAATCCCAAGCAGACCCGAATACTGCCAAACACTGTTTTTGTTGTATTTTGCAAATTCTGGTTGGTTAACTGTTTTCTCAAACAAATAAAGGCCCAAATGGGGCAAAGGTTACTTCCACTGTTTAAAGGTATGTAGCAAACAATAAAGCAATAGTAAACTATACATATGGTTTTAATTTCCCATTATCAGGTTTCTGAAATGAAGAGATTCAGTGAAAAATGAACATGGGACATTTCAGAACAGATAATCAGTATCCCTAGTAAACTAAGGAAAGCTAGCACAACAAAAATAACAAATCTAAAGTGACTTAAAACAACAACAACAACAACACATGTTTGTAGATAGCAGAAGAGAAGAAACTTTAAAACTCTAACTTCAGGAAGAAGAGCAATAAGCAGGACTCCACAAAGTACAAAAAAAGCACACCCAGGAACACAATTTAAGCATTACCAGTAGCGCTACAAATTAAGTAAAACTGATTTGGCCTTAGATTGATGGTCATTTAAAATCAGTGGCTGCCTGAAAATAATGACAATTCAAAGACTTTCTTTGGGAAATGTTTTTCCCTCATTTTATTCAATGGAACTAATTATACAGTTTACACATTTAGTTACATTCACTATAGCAGTCTCTATTTTGTTAAAAAGGTAAGTTTCTTGGTCCGAAATCTTCAAAAACTTTTTTTCTCTTAAAAATATTAAAACATTCAAATAAAATACCCACAATTATTTTTGTGACTTTTATTTAAAGCAGCTTAATATTTTTTTCTTTCATTTCATAATTTAAGTACACACATAAAAAAGAAAATCTACATTTTGTAATCTACCAAATAGTCTACCCTAGTAAAATTACAAAAAAATACACTGCTTCACAAAAATAACTTGAAGTTAGAGTAGAAATGCCCAATTTTGTCAAAATTTTATTTCTAAACCTCAAACTTAAAAATCAGAAAATATTAATTACTGTGATGGTCATGTAAAATGGTTGAATACTTTATTACACCAATCAAAGATATCCCAGTTTGAGAAAATAATCCATAGTCATAAAACATTTATTCAATAATCATAAAATACAGAATTATATAGACTTGATTGCAATGAAGGAAATTCGATTTTTTATCAGATACCAATATACCAAATCAAGCTTGTATAGAAATTTCATTATACTTCTTGTTAAGAATAAAGGCTTGCTGCTTCCTGGAAATATTAAAGTTCATAATGATCAATTTTAAATGTTAAGTACTTCACAGATACAAATTTAAAACACTGCTTTATGCATTAAGTATATATATCCCATAAAATGTAGAATTCAGAAACCACATACTTAAAATATGTTAAATCTCTACTTTTATAACTATTTTTCATTATCAAAGCAATTAGTTACCAGAAGAAAAGCATTAGCAGATATATATGTGATTAAAAACATTTCTTTTTATTATATTCCAAGTGATTAAAGAGTAGTTTCTGGAAACCTTAATTAAGTCTTTCCCTGAACAACAGAGAAATCCTGCTGGGGAAAACCAAAAGTAGGGATTTTTGCCATTTTTTATATAGATCCAAATCGACAAAACTATATTTTCTTATTTTGTATAAAGATAGTTGGCTAAGAGTCATAATTTCTTTTAATATAGGAAAATTAGTTAAGCTCTGATAATAATGCTAATGAATAATTTCCGATACTTACAGAATTCTACGACAAAAATCCATAGTAACATGAAGTTTAAGAATCAATTATTTTGTCTCATGGCTTGGTGACTTTGTGCCAAGTCTATAAATTTCTATTTTCTCATCTTACACACACACACACACACACACACACACACACACACACACAAACACTCAAATAAATAAGTGCATGTCTATTTGGAGAAATCTAATGAGCTCTGTGGACAATGCCAATGTCAACTTTCTGCTGATATTATATTACAGTTATGCACTGATATTATATATACAGTTATACACTGGGGGACACTCAGTATAGTTTCAACATAAAACGTTGGAAAACAGATTGGCCTAAATTCCAATATTTCATTTAGCTCTGAAATTCTGTAATCCTATGAAAATCACCTCATTTATTTTCTCATTTGGTTTCCTCCCTTTCTTCTATTCTCCAACTTGTTTGTTGGCTATTTTAACCTTTCCACCCCCATCAGGTCTACTGGTAATATCCATATTATCGCTTTGCTATGAGTGGCATTCAGAGCAAAAGGGGACAAGAGCGAAATGCAGAAATTGAGATAAAGATAACTGGCTGATTATAAATGCTAAAGATTGTATCATGGAAATTTCAGCGAAAATTGTTTCATGAATCCTTGTACTGACTGAGCAAATATTATGTCTCAATGTATCTGTCAGTCATAGCAAGTACTATCTTTTAAAATCTCTCTAGTTGAGGGCCTCCCCGGTGGCACAGCAGTTGAGCGCTGGGTTGCGAAGCTGCCCGCAGCCTCTGCAGCGCTGGTTCAATCCCCGGCTGCTCCTCGGCCACCGGAGGAGGGTCCCACATGGCGCGCAGACCTCTCCTGCCGCCCGCTGCTCCCCTCAGCAGTGTACTTCAGTCCTTCTGCCTGCTCTGCTCCCCGCTTTGGCTCTGGTGAATTCTCTCATCCTCCTGCACTTCTGACTGTACCCAGTGCTTGTATAAATAAATAAATAAATAAATAAATAAAACATTTAAAGAAAGAATGCCAATCTTTAAAAAAAAAAAAAAGAAACAAAATCTCTCTAGTTGAAAACAAAATCAAAGAGTAAAAGTCAAAATTTGGATAGAATTTTAAATAGAATTAAATTCTCCCAACCATAGCTTTTATATGCTTTATATGTTCACCAAAAAAATACAAAAATATAATGATGAAAAATAAACTTACAAGATAGAATTCAGCTATGAGAATTTGTTCATGTCTATATCAATTAATAAGCATAAATGAAGTAAATGTTGCTTCTGTTTTGTTTTAAACAATAGTATATTTAACTTGATTTAAATCTGTAACATGTGTTTGTCGTAAGTAAACAGACTTTGATAGTACAAAAATTTTAACAATTTAATTATCTTCTACCATAGACCGTATTTGAAGAGAGTAGTGTAAGTATATAATATATATGTAAAGAATGGCTAAATTGATTCATGGAAGCATAAAGGTACTGGATGCCAAAAGTTGCTGATTCTTCTGAAATCAGTCATGCTCATTCATACTTCCCCATTTTTACAATCATCCTCTAAATTCATGATTCAATTACTTTTTATTTGTACTACCAAAGTCTTGTTCCAATGATCAATTCCATAAAACTCCAAGTTACCATGTGCAGTAGTTTCAATTCTTTAAAAACACACTTTTGCTCACATCGTAGCTATTTAATTATTCCTCACGTCCCAATGAACATGACAAATATTCCTTAGTCCAAGATTCTGGAACCTTCAAGATCTGGTATCATCCACCTTCAGAATCAAATTTTGTACTCCTCCCCTAGTCCCCGAAATGTGCCTCTGTGCCTGGCACAGTACAGTCTCTCCATTTCCCATTCTCTGCCCACTGATACGCCATCTGTTTTTGAAGATGGAATAAAATGCTCTCCATAATACTTTCATGATTGGTACAGTCTGGCACAAGAAACCCCTGCCTGAGGAGTTCTTTCTTACACTTCTTTCCAAAATACTCCCCAGCATCCTTCTCTTAAAAATTTATAATGTTTTTGTATACCTACCTTATTCCTCTAATTTGAGAACCCCTTCAATGCAGACTGAGCTTAAAATCTAGCTTAAACACCTACAGACACCTATATCTTTATTGAATGAATGAAAAAAAATAGCTTTGTTCCCTTGGAGTGTAGTAGCAAAAGAAGAGTGAAATAACAACATCTGTCCTTTCAAAGGAATGAGAAGCAAACACCACAGGAATAAGGGTTATTAGTGGTTTTCTATTACATTGAAATATCAATGATAACTTTCATCAGTTCCACAGAAACATACAAAGACCGCATGGTGTCATCTAATTTAATTTTGTTGCCCACTTTGTTAAACTATGAAAATAATAAAAGCAAGCTGACTGCCCCAAAGCCACTTGAAACAATCTGTCAATTTCATGTAAGCCATTTGAATGAATATTCAGTGGGTATGCCCAATCTTCATAGTTAAAACTTAAGGTTATCTTCTTTCAAGAGCTTAATTTTGTTATGTTGAGGTCTTGGAAACACCCAAGGTTAAGGTGTGCTAATGGGACTCTTGTAAATACTATTCTTTATTCCCTGTGCTGAAAATTTTTTTTTAAAAAAAACAAAAGCATGCCAGAAAGTAGTCTGAAAAAAAAAAGATGCTTTCTCTGCAGTATCTATCTTTTAGAAGTAACTACAGGAATAAGCTGTGCATAAATTGAATCCTACTTTATGTGCACAGGTACTACGCACCTGTAGACCTGTCAAGTGACTTTAAGAAACAAAGTCTGTATCTGAAGTTGAATCGTCCCCTCTTTAATCAACTCAATGATCCACTAAGTGAGTACCAAAATGTGGGCTCAGCAAGTGCAATGGGAACCAAAAATAATCTCTGCTAAAGAAATCTACACTTCAATTGAAGTAAATTGTCTGCCACAATTGCAAGTAATGTGAAACAAAGTATACCTTAGTATACATTGATATCTATGCCCCTAACAGCAAAGACAGGGACAAGAAAAGGAAAACACTGCAAGACCTTAGGCATTACGGAAGAACTGGTCAGGGAAGAAGAATAGATTGCAGATGGGTAGGAGAGGAAACATGTTTCTAGGATTATGAGGGAATGAAAAAGAGATGAAGATGTGGGTAAGAAATGAAAGAAGACACATAAAATAAACCAGATTATAAACAAGACACTTAATCTTTTGCAATAAAGGCAAATGGCCACAATGGGTGTAATGTATTAAAGACTTCCCTAGATTTAGCACAATAAAAGAACAAGATACTGGGCGGTCAGCCAATAACAGTAATCTAGCTATGAAAGAGGGAAGGATGAAATAACACAGTTACAAGAACAGGGATCAAAAAGCAGCAGCAAAAATTATTTTTAAGGGAGAGAAAATTCAATAGAAATCCAGACTAAATGAAGAGGCAAATGGATGAAAAGGATAAGTAGTTATAGATGACTTGAAACTTGATGACAATAACAAAAGGTTGTTGGGGAGTAAGAGAATGAGTTTAGATTCATTAATCTGAGATATTATAATTTCCAAATACACCACTCACAGGTAATATGGAATGAGAGTTAAGATAAGTTGAAAGAATTACAGACAAGCAAACCATAAACATTATGACAAATATCAAAAGTTCACTGGAATCGCCAAAGAATCATCTTCTTGGATCAAAGACTAAATACTGGGACATACTGACATTTAGGAGGAAAAGAATCCAGCAAGAATACAAATGCTATAATTTAGACATAAGAATGGAATTGAGACAGGTAATATTACTGAAAATGAGAGAAGTGACTATTACTCAAAAGCAGCAGGAGGTGTATCAGAGCCACTGAAGTGAACAATAAGGTTAAAAAAAATCTCAAAGCAAGTTCTGAACACCAGACTATACCCCAAAAATCCAAGAAATAACAGAAGGCATTATTTAGGAAAAATCAGTATGAGTACACTAGTAGTATGGCAATTAAGGTAGGGAGAAAAATGACCAAGGCAAATGTGCAGGTTTGTGTGAGAAAGAAGCTGGTATTTATTAGGTATTTTGGGTGTCAGAGTTGTGAGAGAGAGACAGAGAGAGAGACAGAGAGAGAGTCAGACAGACAGACAGACAGACAGAGACAGAGTCAGAAAGAGATACTAGCAAGGCACAGAATCATAGCCAATAAAACCTAATTTGCATTAAGTTTTAATCTGCTAATTTATCACTGTAAATCACTATGCTGAAACTTGTTTCCAGGCACAAAAATGCACTTGTGAAAATAAGCAATTACAATTTCAAAGGTTTAATTATATTATCTCTTGTTTAAATATACTGGTTTCCCAAAATCCATGTGTTTTCATTTAAATATGTCACAATATTACTAATGTGGCTTTTTTAAAAATACCACAAATTTCATCAGAATTAATGAAAACTTGTCCTAAAGAATCTTCAAACAATAATTATTCCAAAGAATGGAATTAGTAATAAAAAATGTTTTTTTGTGTAATGTTATAAAATCAAAATTCAGAATTTAAAAATCTTCATTTCAAAACTCAATTTAAAAAATGAATCATTTTTCTAATGTCTCTTCATCATCAATAATCAACATCTATTGATATATTCCTGCACTAATAAAACTCTACATGTAAAAGCAATTAGGGAAAAGCTAAAGACATTAAAAAAGATCACAGACACATCACTAACTCGTCAAGTGACACATTTACCTAATTGATGCATAAATATTTCAATGCCAAAGGTTAATACTGATAGCATTTCTCCTTGAAAGGGGACAATTTAAAAATAAAGGACAGTGGCTCTATAATTTTCATACCAATAAAAGTTTTGAGAGAAAGCACTGATATTTTTGAAATGAAGGCACAAATATAAACTCAAAAAATTATGTATGATTTTGACTACTTTTGGTAATAAAACCATAAATGCAACTGTGTATTTCCATTGAATATAATGCAAACACTGTTTAAGTGATTCTAAATATAACAAATAATAAGATATCTTCACCCAATAAATTAAGAAAAAGAGAAATTTAGAAAAAGTATAATTGTGAGGGTTAGTTTTCTTTTGTTTCTCTGGTTATGTTGGCGAGCAAAAAAGATGATGAAATAAAAGTCTGTTTCAGAGACTCAAGGCTCTCTGACTGAACTTCATAACTGCACTTGTCCATCTGCAAAACAGAAATCCTCTGCTCAGATGTAGTTAGACAATAACTCCATTATGAGTCAAGCATGCTTGGCAAAATGTCAAGATAAAACTTGACTAAGTCTAGACAAGTATATCAGCTAAATATAGTCAACCATTGTGGAAACCATTTGAACAGAAATGTATAAATGTAAATATTTAAGCTGGAGTATGAGGTTTCTTTGAAGGTCAAAAGAATACAGTTTTCAAAATAGGAGGCAAAAGTAGGTAAGACAATTTATGTTCTGTAATCAGTAGAAAACGAGTGCTTTTTATAATTCAATTTCTAGTCAATAGTAATCAACGTTATTGGTTTGTTGCTTCTGTGTTTCTTTTGCATTTATTAGTTACCTTGCTCCTAAAAAGTTCTAGTTCTCATTTCTACAGATACAGCTACATCCTAACATTGTTCTAATTGTTCTGTGCAAAATTAAAATGTTATCTTTATATATGAAATCACACTTACTCTAAGTGTGTTAGGATTTGGAAAGGAACTAGCAGGAGTTTAAAGAAGTAGAAGACCAAGAGGGAGTAAGTAGTATTTAATTTGACTCTAGGAAAAAATTAATCATATGTAAATGAATGGCGTTCATGTCTATCATGTTCACAACAGTTGCCTCCCCTCTACATTCTCACAAGGAAAATAGCCCATTCCAGCTTAGAGAACATCAACACATTATAAATCCATCTCCATAATTCAATTGTGTAAACAAACACAATTTAAAACATAAAACCTCAAAATTTACTGAAAGATAATCTTCAGCATAATTTTAATGGATATTATGTCATATAACCAAGAAAATAGATACAGAAAAAGCAGACCTTGGCCCACAGTCGGAAATCAATAAAACTGAAAATTAATTTGGCTTTAAAAAATCCTATAAAGTCCATTTTCCCATTTTTGCTACTTACCCTTCACTATGCTATTTACTAGGGGAAGTGAGATTTTAGTTTTATAAAAACCAGTAATTCAATGATTTTAATGGAGGGTAATAATACATGGTTTGAAGAAAAATTTTACCTACATTCTTGAAAGCAGGATGTGAGGTAGCACCAGATGCAATAATCTCAAACACTAATATTTTTAAAAGATTATCAATAGTTTCTATTCTCTCAATTTTATAGCATTCAGAAATTTGATCTAAATACTGATTCTGGGCCTCCCGGGTGGCGCAGCGGTTGAGCGCTGGGTTGCAAAGCTGCCTGCAGCCTCTGCTGCACAGGTTCGATCCCCGGCTGCTCCCCGGCCACCAGAGGAGGGTCCCACCTGGCGCGCAGACCTCTCCTGCCGCCCGCTGCTCCCCTCAGCAGTGTACTTCGGTCCTTCTGCCTGCTCTGCTCCCCGCTCTGGCTCTGGTGAATTCTCTCACCCTCCCGCGCTTCTGACTGTACCCAGTGCTTGTATGTATGTATGTATAAATCAATCAATCAATCAATCTTTAAAAATAAATAAATAAATACTGATTTTGCCCTATGTATCCAAATACAAAATGATTTTAAGTGTCCAGCTAACATTATTCTATAATTTTATTGTATTAAAGATCACAGACACATCACCTACTCATCAAATGACACATTTACCTAATTGATGCATAAATATTTCAATGCCAAGCAATTTAAAGGTTTACATATTCCCTTTTTAAAGTCAAGTGCCAGAGGGCCTCCCTGGTGGCACAGCGGTTGAGCGCTGGCTGCATAGCTGCCCACAGCCTCTACAGCGCTAGTTCGATCCCCGGCCGCTAGCAAGGGTCCCACATGGCGCGCAGAACCTCTCCTGCAGTGCCCGCTGCTCCCCTCAGCAGTGTATTTTGTCAGTCTGCCTGTTCTGTTCCCCACTCTGGCTCTGGTGAATTCTCTCACCCTCCCTCGCTTCTGACTGTACCCAGTGCTTGTATAAATAAATAAATAAATCTTTAAAAAAAAATAAAGTGCCAGAGCAAATGATCTAAATAGTACGTTCTTTCTAGTTCTACCAATAGTAGTATCTTATCATAAAAACCAATCTAAAGATAGGATTTTTAAATTTCACAATAGAGTACTGATTCTGCCAAACGTACACTGCTGCCAAAACAGGAAAACAAGAAATTTTTTCAGGGCAAGTAGAAAAAGAACCTGATTACAAAGGTCAGCGGCACTTCAGATATATTTAGTGCCAAGTAGGCATTTGTACTCTCCTCCCTGAACCCACAAGAAGGTGCTACAATCATCCAACCCATGACTCTGGGGTTCTCAAAATTCCCAGGAGGATGACTGGTTCAACCTCTATGGAAACAGTGTGGCGGTTTCTCAAAATAATAAAAATGGATCTACCACATGATCCAATAATTCCACTCCTAACTCCTAAGTATCTGCCTGAAGAAAACAAAAACAGTAATTCGGAGGGAAACACATATGAGTTCCTATGTTCACTGCAGCATTATTTACAATAGTCAAGCTATAGAAAAATTCTGAGTGCCCAAATACAGATGAATGAATCAAGATATGCATGTGTATACTCACACACAAACACACACACAAACTACTCAGTTATCAAAAAAAATTAAACTTCATATATGAAGTAAAGAGAAAAGAAGGGGTCAGATAAAGCCAAATCAACAACAAACTCCAGAAAGTTGTCTGCAGAATGGTGGTTATAGGGAGAGTGAGGAGGAGAAGCAAGAACAAAGCTGGGAGGGAGAGCAATGGGCAATGAGGATGGCTTCGGTGGGAAACATGGCATAGTAAGAGCATCAGAAGGTGGAGATCTTACACCTCTAAAACACAGTGATGTAAACTAATGTTACTACAATTTAAAAAGTCAACAAATATTAAAAATTCCAATTCTTACTAAGTGTTTTGTTAAAAATCATTACCGAATATTTTGTTATCATTCTAACTACCAAAAGTAATAGTTTTCTTTTAAAATATATGGCAGATTATTTGATGTGCTATTTGAAAAAAATTATTAAATTAAAAAAATGGAAAAGTCATTGGAAAAAAGTACCAGGTATTGAAATACACTTGTACACCTACCTATAGTCATAAGAATACTTTATATAGACAGACTTACATAAATATACATGCATACCTCATTCTATTATACTTCACTCTAGAGTGCTTTGCAAATATTGTGCTTTTTACAAGATTCCCACCAGCAAAAAGATTATGACTAGCTAAAGATTCAGATAATGGCTAGCAATTTTTAGCAATAAAGTAATTTTTTAAAGATTTATTTATTTATTTATACAAGCACTGGGTACAGTCAGAAGCACGGGAGGGTGAGAGAATTCACCAGAGACAGAGTGGGGAACAGAACAGGCAGACTGAGGAAATAAATACACTGCTGAGGGGAGCAGCGGACGAGTCAGGAGAGGTCTGTCGTGACATGTGGGACCCTCGCCGGTGGCCGGGATTCAAACCGGCGCTGCATAGGCTGCGGGCAGCTTCTCAGCCCAGTGCTCAACCGCTGCGCCAACAAGGGAGGCCCAAGCAATAAAGTAATTTTTAATTAAGTTTTATATATATATATATGGTTTTTAGACATAATGCTGTAGCACACTTAATAGACTGCAGAATCATGTAAACAGTTTTTATAGGTGCTGGCAAACACTATGAGGAGCTTTACTGCGATATCCTTTTTTGCAGTGGCCAGGAACCAAAACCTAAGTATCTGGAAGGTATGGTAGGATTTGGCCTGTAGGTGGGATTTAGCTCCTTGATTTCCCATCCTTTTTTCCTCACCCAATTTCCATTATTTTCAACACTTCTATATCTTTACTCAACTTCTTTTTCCCTCCTATCTCAGAGGAAGAAACAGCTTCTCATTCCCAAGATCAATTCACCCCTTCTCACTTCCTTTTCATGGTCCAAATTTAAACAAGATGGATATAAGAGTGTGTTTCTGTTTATAACCCTGTTGCTATCAATGGAACAATACAAAATACACTTGTTCGCATCTCACCTTATTTTTTTTTTAAAGCTGGCCTCTTTTTGTAAAGATTTATTTATTTATGCATAAAAGAACTGAGGTACAGGTCAGAAGTGCGAAGGGGGGGGTGAGGGGATTCACCAGAGACAGAGTGGGGAGCAGAACAGGCAGATTTACTGAAATAGCGGGGGAGTCAGAAGAAGTCTGCTGCACCATATGGGTCACCTCCCTGGTCGGGGATTGAACTCGTGCTGCAGTGGCTATGGATTGCCTCATAGCACTGATGCTTAACACCCTGTGCCACCAGTGAGAGCCCTCACCTTATTTTTTGTTTGTGTGAAATCTTGAAAACTATTCCACACCACCATTCATTATTTCTACAAACTAAAATGTTTAATTTATGGATTTAAAATCTGTTTAACTGATTTTCAGCCATTTGCTATTATAAATTACAATTACAGTTTTATGTATATCTTCATTTCTATTCATTTATATACGAGTATAGATCCATGTGTGCACACAACTACACAGTGCAGTATTTAATCAACAAATTACACTTTTGTATGGGATATATTAAGTATCTCTAAATAAGCTGGGGAATGTAAAAGAAATAAAATGCCTTTGCAGTTCTCAAGCCTTCTAAATTCTCCAACACAACCCGTGTTGGAGATAGTTCAGGTCCTATTCTTAGGATGGGGATTTGAAAAGGTAAAGATTCTAGCTTGTTCCATGGCTGGTCAGTTCTAAAACTTACCGGTACTCTCTATTATTTTGGGTACTGGTAACCAGATCTCTCCTTGAGAGTGAACTAAAGCAATGCTCTCATTGGGATATATCTGCTGACAAGGAAGAGGGGAATGGGGGGAAGGAGGTGTTAGCGGTTCTTCATGTACACTCATGGCCAAAATAAAGTCTAAAATAGAATGAAGGAATAATAGGAATATAGTAGGTCCCTTTTAGACCTGGATGGGAAAATAAGCCTCCCATCTGATAGGACTGAAAACTTTCTTCAATATCTCCTCTGCTATTCTTAGTACCCCCCATGATTCTATCCATTTCGTTTTGCTTTTCCATCTGTGGTTTCTTTTAAAAAAGCAACATGCTTAACCACCATATACTGTCACTCACACATCACCCAGTAGCACTAACAGAACCATGCAATGTCTGTTAGGTACATCAGTATTTTCTGATTTATAACTTGACTGCTGCTTAATCAAAAATCTTAAAAAAGAGTTGCTTCCCCTGACTGGAGCAGAAAAAGCTCTCCAGCCCTGCCCTCTCATCATAGCTTGTCTTGTTGACATGCTATCTTTGTGCTGCTTGTGTTCCTGTTTACGGCCCAAAAAAACACTAGTTTATAGGACCCCCTCAATGCCCTTTTCAGCCCCAGAAGTTAAGTGTGTTGAAATTCAAAGACTGCTTGAATTGGATAAGTGAAATGGTTGAAGACAGAATGTCCAAATGGGTTTTATCTCAAGCCCTTATAAGCGGTCCTACAATTCAAACATTGCTTCTGACATTCTTCCTGCTTCTACTGAAAATAGATGGCAAGTTTGAACTTCACTGAAACAGCTGTTTCTGGCTATGATCAGTGTCACAAACAAAACCACACAGAACAGAAAGCTCCCTGGCCTGACCTCACCTCTGCTTCTCTTGGAGCCCTTCCATCCACACCACGAAGGGGAAGGGCGAGGGGGCTGGCTCCCCCTCCAGACTGATAAGCCACGAGGATTTGCATTTCTCTTGCTGCCCCAGACCGCCGTTGAGGTCAAAGCAGTTCAACACAGACATTTTCAGATCTACACACTATTTTTACAGTAAGAAAATCTTCTGTGCAAAGCAACTGCTTCAAAAAACACATAGGAGATTTCAAGTTACTTGATTAGTTTATATCCTCCTTCCAAATCAATCTTTTCCAAATCCTTCTATTAAGAGACCTGCATCCTTTAGCAAACAGGCTTTCCCCACTGGGTTGCTCTTCCTACTGCCAAATATGGACTGAGCTTGCACCTCAGTAATCTTGACCTTTGAAAAAGAGGACACTTTTCTACATTGGTCACACTTACTCTCTGTTCATGTTGCAACTAATTCTTGTGCTTGAGCTCTAATTTGTCAAGATTCCCTAAACTCTGTGCCCACAAACTCTCTCCTAAGGTAAGTATAAAGCACTGTGCAGGGCTTCCTTGAGCTTCCATCCTTATTATTTCTCCACTACTCTCCTTCCTCAATGTCCCCCTGTCAAACTCCTGTCCTCCTACTATTTTGAACTAGTTGACTCTACCCATCTTTCCATTATGCTTCATTTTCTTCTTTCAAATCTACGTAAGCTGCTTTCTCCACATTTCTCCCCATTCAGTCATCACTCCTACTTTATCTTTTGAACTGGAGTTTCTCTAACCTTCCCTTATTTTCCTAACTCTTCTCCCTTCATCAATCCTCCTGAGGAGCAGAGCATTAAACTGGAAATCTTTAACACTGAGGTTTTCTTCCTATGACTTTGCAATTTCCCCAACTCCACATTTGCAGGTAGTCAAATACACCAAAACTCCGCTGCAGCCCTGCTCACTCTTCAGGGATTAATGTGGACTGGTTGCAATCTTCCTTATCTAAAGGCCAATTTTATACACATAAGGTACCCTGTAAAAGGAACTATTTGTAGATAACGTTACCAGGGACTCAGCTTCAAATGTCAAACACCTCCCCTGCTTATTCATGTCAAAAAGACGACAAGCTGGTTTTCTGCTGTCCAAGCAAGGTTACTTTAGTTAACAAACATGCCTGTAGAATCTAAACCAAATGCCACCACATATTTCCGCCCCCCAATGAGGGCTGAATACCACAAACAGCCTTGGCTCAGGGACACTGTGAAGTAGACTCAGGCTGATTTAGCGAACCTTCTTCTCTCTGGGTTCCTTGCTTCCTTATACCCTTGCCTGGTTTCCATCATGTAGTCTATTCCTAATTGCAATTGGCTTGTGGTAGTAACAGCTTCAAAAAAGGCTTTAACACCTACTATGGAATCCCAGGTGGTGGTATGGGAAGAATCTGACACAGTAGCTGTGATGAAACTGCTTGGAGCACCGGAGAGCAGGGAGGAGTCCCCCACATGCCTTCACTTCACATCAGCCTCCGAGAGGGAGATTTCTCTCCTCTACCTTTTTCTTCTCAGCATGAAACCTACTGTAAGACAACTATCTCCACTCCTAATACAATATTAAGAAATAACAGACATGCATACAGTCCGCGAGTGAAACTAGAATAGCACCTAGGGCATGATTGTAAAGGCATCTTCTCTTATTCTCTCCTCCATCCTAGATGATGCTTCATAGAACTTAAAACACTGACTGGAACTGTAACATTTGGATACGTTGATTTCAGGTCTGCCTCCCCAACTAGAATGCACATGCCATTAAGACTGGAGCTGCATGTGGTGCGCTCATCACCGATTCCCTCATGCCTGGAACACAGCTAGAGTACTCAAGCCCTCAGTCAGTAACAGAGGGATGGAGAGATAGACCTAGACATGGATCTCTCTTTTGGAGCTAATGTCTTATCAGAAACTGTGTCAAGATTTAATCTCAGGACAAGAATCAGCTACCTTAAACGGAACCTCAACTCTAAATTCCATTTCTTCATTTTCTTGAACCCTGAAATGTGCGAGAAAGGAGGAGGGGGTATGGAAAAAGGAAGGAGAGAAAAATAACAAAGGAGAGGGGAGAAAGGAAAAAAACATTCAAAGCAGAACGTAGGTTGTTTAGCTTTCCTGTTACTTACTCTCTAGTTCAGAGAGAAGAGAATCAGGCTCAAAAGCTCATTATTATCTTGTATAACTGAAACAGCCAGGGAAAAGCAGATACTCAACAAATCATACTAACGGGACCAATGTATGAATAAAGGAATTAATAAGAATTTGAAAGTAAGGTCAATTTGCAATGGCAGATTTTACTGTCATGTATCTCATGTATCATTTACCTCAATTTTCAAATTTAAAACAATTCCTCTTTAAATTGTTTTAAATGAGGAGCTTATGTTTTGACATTAGCTAAAATATCTATCTGCTTTGAACTGACTATTCCTGATGAAAACTATATAGACAATAATTGCAGAAAGTATATACACCATCCTAGGTAGATGTTAACCATTCACTATTTAGTATATTAAGCAATCAGCAATACATCATCAAGTGAACCCCCATCTATCCAGGACATTTCACTTCAAATCCAAAAGGCAACTGTGAGAATATTTTGATAACAAAACTAGATGGAAATTAGATAATCATTTTAATAAGATTTGAATTCTTGAGAGTTTTAATTAAGCATCTAAACAAATCCAATGCTTTCCAAATGCTTTTGAAATGTTTTTTAAATAAAATACTGCTTCTCAGTTTATATTTTTTTAAGATTTTATTTATTTATACAAGAACTGGGGTACAGGTCAGAGGCGCAGGAGGGTGAGAGGATTCACCAGAGACAGAGCAGGGAGCAGAACAGGCAGACAGACCAAAGACACTGCTGAGGGCAGCAGCGGGTGAGACAGGAGAGGTCTGCCATGTGGGTATCTCCCTGGCCGGCCGGGAATCAAACCCATGCTGCAGAGGCTGCGGACAGATTCACAGCACAGCGCTCAACCCACTACACCACCGGGGAGGCCCTGCTTTTGAAATTTTAAGCAGAGTACTTTGGACTTCCAATTGGCTCCAGAATGACATGTCCCCAGTTTTGTTTATGGAGACTCAAGACCATTGCATGATTTAATTACAGCAGCAGATAATAGAAGTATCCCTTTGACCAGAGAAATGAACTCACATTGACCATATACATAAAAAGTTCACCAATAATTCATTCATAAAGAAGTAATAAAATCACATGGTACCTTACAATATAAAACATGATCTCCACTAAAAAGAGATAAAATATTAAACAAGGCTCACTATCATGAAAACACCAGTGTCACATGTAATCCAACAAGTTTCCTACTCCATTCCTCTACTCTTTATCATTATCACATAAACTATATTAAAGTAACATTTCACATGCATTTTAAATGGTGCTACTTCATTGCTGATGAAGCAGTAGCTTTTCTAATACCAAATCTAGATTTCTTAACATTCCATAATTTTGCCCCCAACTTTATTCATCTTTATATCATCTTTTTTTTTAAGATTTATTTATTTATGCATACAAGAACTGGGGTACAGGCCAGAGGTTGTGGGGGATGACAGGATTCACCAGAGACAGAGTGGGGAAGAGAACAGGCAGATCTACTGAAATACACTGCTGAGGGGAGCAGCAGGCAAGACAGGAGAGGTCTGCTGCACCATGTGGGTAGCTTCCTGGCCAGGGACTGAACTCGTGCAGTGGGGCAGTGGACGCAGATAGCTTCATAGTGCTGCAACTTAACCCTTTGAGCCACCAGGAGGGCCTATATCATCTTATATCATCCTCTCAAATAATTATTAAAGATAAAAGCAACTCACATTAATAACTACTCATGGAGTAGAACTGTATTAGCCAGATGGCAAATATTTTTCTAAGTCTCCTCAACTATTCCACCAAATGTACATTATAAAATCCTCCTTTTTTATAAAATCCTCCAAGTAAAAATAAAGACTCAGAGAAGTTAGGTAAATTACTTAACAGCACTTGAAAGAGCTAGAGCTTGAATTCAGATCTGTCTGGCTAATGAAATGGAATCCTAGCTGGGCATGGAAATTAGTAAAGCCTGAACATAATCAAGAGACCAAAAGAAATGAGGAGGCATAACAGAGAATACCAATAAAATTTAAAAGCAGATTTCACAAAGAGAAGGATGTAAGAGTAACAGAAGACTGGGGTGTGTCTGCAATATGGGATTTAGATATTGAATTATAAAACTGTATTTGGGACCTATGCTGTATAATAAATCCAACGTTATTTCAATATTTTTTAAAAAAGGATTCCAAAGGTAGCATGACTTGGCTTATAATATACATGGTTGTGTGGAATAATAGTAATAATTCATGTCAGTGAAGTCAGTGAAGTGGGAATTATAGTTTCCTAGAATGAAGGTAATATCTAGAATCAGAAAATCGATGGTGGAGGGGGTTCCCTTCAAATGCTGGGGTATGCAAGGAAGACTAATATTAGCATCTACAATGATGCGCCTGCTACTGGAGTAGGAAGTTTATGGAATCCTTGACAGGAAAATTGTTCTTTATTTTTAGGTTGATACTATACCCCTAAAACATGCACAGTGTTATAATTCAATGTTACCCCAATAAAATGAGCTTACTGATACTGAGAACAGAACAAACAGGTAGTTACCAGAGGTGGGGGCTGGAGTATGGTGAATTAGGTAAAAGAAATGAAGAGATACCAATCTCCAGTTACAAAATAGTCCATGGGGATATAATATGCAACCTGGTGACTACAGTTGAACTATACTGCACATTTGAAAGTTGTGAAAGAGTAGATATTAAAGTTCTTATATTAAAAAAAATGTACTGTGGTTAATTAGATGTTAATTAGACTTACCACGGTCATTATTTTGCAACATATGCAAGTGTAAAAAAAAATGTTGAACACCTAAAACTAATATAATGCCATATGTCAATTATATTTCAATAAAAAAAATTTAAAAAAATAGAAGAAGAGTAACAGGGAAGAGACTTCAGTGAAATACTCTGCCCAACAGAGAAATGCAAGATGTATTTGCATGCAGTTATAGCTACGTGTACAGAATGTGATAGAAGTTGGCGCAACCACAATTATAGAACCTGGAAAGGACATGAACAAAAGGACATACAATGTTCTTATAATAATACCCTTATTTCACCCTGCCTCACCTTGAGATTTACATGTAGTTTACAAAGACTCTTCAAGGGCAGAGTATTTCAATAAAATGAAAATAACTAAAGTAATTTGGGATCACACCATTCATTCAGTGAAGCTATCCACAGTGTGATGATGTAAGCAGCCTTTTGGACTGAAAATGCCAAACCAAACAATAATTTCTGTAATTTTCTCACTCATCATTGTGAAACTTTATTTTTCCTAGTACTCATTTCCCACATAGAATTTGGTTCCTATAACATTCACAATTTCTTGTAAGTGGTATTACTTTGGGTAAAAGGTTGCAAAGCACAGGGCACTTTTCCATCCATTATAATATAAGCTCACAAACTCCTCAAGCAAATAACTGAATTTCACCAGTATGTGTGTGTTCAGGAATAATGCCAGACACCTGGTCTCTATTAAGAGCCTAAAACTCTGGGGGAACTGACCAGGCAGACTTAGTCAAATGTAGAAGGGGAAGAGAGAGACTTATGGGACAAAGATAAAGTAAGGAGGGGTATAGCGGGCAGACACAAAGACTAAAGACATAGGAAATATGGACTGATATAAACAATAATGTGAACAGGTCATAAAATCCAAGAGAATTAGGGAAAGTCATGAAATGGTTTAACAGAGAATAACTATAACATAAACCACAAAAATATAATATTAAAGTCTCGTTAGCATGAACTGAAAGCGAGGCTTACTTAATAAAGCTTTATTTCACAAGACTGTCCCTTCACTTAGTACTAATTGAAAAATCTGAAACTTAAATCTAAAAATAAAACAGCAGAGCAGAAGTGGCCAATACTTTCAGCACAATGGTGGATTTTAGCATATGGTTTTAGCTGTGTGTGACAGAGAAATGGAATAGCAGCTTAGGCTGATGTTTATTTTCCTCTCATCTGAAAGGTAGAGCAGCTCTCAGTTACAAGGTCATCAAAGACCAAGGCTCCTTCCCCTTTGAAGCATTGCCACACCTGTGCCACAGCTCCTCTCCTCATGGCCCAAGATTATTGGTTACCCTCTTCACATTCTAGCCATCAGAGAGCGAGGGAGGGGGAAGAAGAGGGCTGTGGCTTTTGAAGATAGGACCTAGAAGTTGCACACCTCACATCTACTCAATTAGTCAGAACTGACTCACAGGACTGCATCAGCTCCATGGAAGCCCAGGAAATACTGACTTTACTATGGGTAAATAAAAAGGGGGGATATATTATCATAAGATAAAAGATGTATTTGGGGGATAATTAGTAATATTTAATACAGATTATAATGGAAATCACAACATGATTTTCACTAGACGTTAAATGAAGTTTCACTAAGAGAATTACATCACATTAAAAGTAAGATTTTAAATCTTTATTTTTCTTTAAAGGAGAAAATATTCAGATGCCAAGACACATGGAAGGAAGGATTATATATTAAATTCTTGACACTTTTAAAAACTAACACCAAAATAAGTATTTTCGCATTTTAGTCTTGAGCTTTTGTTTTAGCATAGAATAGAAAATATGGGGCCTCCCCTGGTGGCGCAGACTGTTGAGCGCAGCGATGTGAACCTGTCCGCAGCCTCTGCAGCGCCGGTTCAATCCCCGCCGGCCGGTTAGGTTCCCACATGGTGCGGCAGACCTCTCCTGTCTCGCCCGCTGCTCCCCTCAGCAGTGTATTTCAGTCAATCTGCCTGTTCTGTTCCCCACTCTGTCTCTGGTGAATCCTTTTGCCCATCTGGCCTGTACCCCGGTTCTTGTATAAATAAATATATCTTAAAAAAAAAAAGAATAGAAAATATGTATGTATCAATACTCCTGACCTTGGAAAATGTTCTCTTCCCTTCTTAGAGTAATAAATTTACAAGAGAAGTGATTATATTAAAAAAACGAGGTATTTTAACAAATTAACATTGTTATCTGTATACAACCTACTTCATTTTTAAAAAAATCAGCAGGTCTAAGGTATCTTAACTTGAAATCCAGCAAATGTCAAAGGAAGTTTTATACAACTTTCTTGAGGTAGACTTCAAGATATCGCATAGATCAGTAGAAAGACATAGTTCAGAAAGGTGAGAAAACATTTCACCCACAATGGAACAGAAGCTTCTAGGGAATTTCTATGCCACACTGGTAAGAGCTGAAAACTTAACATGTACAACTTACTGCAATTCATTTTAAAATATAATCTTCTTAAAAGAATCAGTTTTTTATCATCCATCACCCCCACAGTAAGTGCTAAAGAGACAATGCAATATCCTCTTATAAAATATTTTTAAATATCATTTTTATTTTTACAAATTTCATAAAATATGTCTACTTCAGAAAATACAAGTTAATTTTTCAATCTAATGTTGTAGCTAATGACACTGAATAGCTTAATATGGAACATACAGGCAAAGTAAATGTAATGAATACTGTTGACTGTTTATACAGTTGTTTCCTCACAACCCTGTAGACAAGTGAAGTTCACAGTGAAGGTGTAAGCTCAACACCTACATACAAAACTGTAGTTATTTTTATGATACGGAAGCACTACTCCTAAAATTAAAATTTTCTGTCTTTTTAACTTCTATGGAAGTAAGACCATGTATCAGTAATTCTCAGCACTGTGTCCTTCACAATTCTCCCTAATTTCTTTAGGATGATCCAAAATTCTAAAAGAAAATTCTTTCTACATTAATTAGCATTTACTTTCAAAAATATCCCTGCCTTGAAACACATTATGAAAAGAGCAAATCATTTATTATTGCTGGAATTTTACCTTTAATTACAGCCCTAATAACAAGTAGTAAAGTGTAATCTTTAAATATTGACTATTTTAACTTAAAGTATCTCATTTTACATGTAACTAGTTGGCACCCCTGTAAACCCAAGAATCCCAAATGTCATATATATTGAACTTGCCTCTATTTTCATTGGAACACTTACTCAGGAATTCAACTGCTGTAGATGTGAAAAAAATAAGAGCAATATGTACAATTATAATCTGTATTTTCAACCTCTCCCCAATTTTACACTGCTGTCATCATCAAATGAACTTATAAGTCTATAATCACCTTATAAAGTCTTGAGTCATGATAAGGAAAGCCTTCTAATGCAGCCATTGGATACCAGGTGCTTGAAACTGCCTAATAAGGTCATTCTCTGTTTGTAAGACAGACAGACATTTATATCCTTGTACTTGTTCCCCAGAGGAAGTAACATTTCCTATCAAAATCTTTTCCTCTGTATGTAATACTTTCCCCTGAGTCAGCAGTACCAAGATCTGAATGTTTGTCTTCTGTTAGGGGATGTGTCAGTAACCTTGATACAGGATCAGTCTTATGAAGCATCACAAAATAATAAGACCAATCAAATTTTGTTGTGAGATATGAGACAAATAAGAACTGCATTTTTCCTGCTAAAGAACCACCACTATCTCTAAAAGATAAAAAAAAAACCCTGCAGTTTGAGATTGAATTTTAATATTGACCTTATTATATACAAAAATATCTTATTGTGTAATTCAGAGACAAATTCATTTTAGTGTAGCACAGTAAGGTACACACTTGCATAAAACTGAATGCTCATCACACAAGAAGCCTGATGTGACGGAAAATGTCTACTCCAACTCTCATGAGGGCACAATGTAGAAAGGTCACCAAATTTATAATTCAAACTCTGTTCAAAAAGTTCATGCATTCTTTTAGGTGTTGTGTGCTCATTATGCTATGGCATGGGGTCTGGTACAAAGCTCAAACAATGAAGGACCAACAATATAAACCATCAGCACCAAACTTCAAAATAAACAGCTAACAAACGAAATATCCAGAATGTAAACTTTGTCATTTAAAAATATAATTATGTGATATCACTAGCTGAGTAATTTCCCATCTTCTTCTCAATATATATATATATATATATATATATATATATATATAAAACTGAATATCTATACCCAGATGTTTTCTCCCCTCCCCCCTAAGAACCATAACCATGCTCACAGTGAAAAAAATCAAAAGGAGAAGAAACAAAGCATAAAAAGAAAACCAAAATCTCTAAATTTCTACCCTACCAAAATACCCAAAACCACTAAACCCCAACACATATGCTTTCACACACTTCTGAGCTAGATGCTTCAGTCTTTTAAAATATCTCCCATGACACTCTCACCCTGTCTGTATGTACTACTCAACCCTCGAGCATCAGTTCATACAAGTTCCCACCAGAAGTCCTTCCTGATCCCCACAAGTGATCAGGTGCCCTCCTCTTTGAGTCATATAGACTTGAGTGTCTTTCAAGTACACAGAGGCCATCCAAGTTAGAACCAAGTTAGAATTTTATTTCTACATTGCCAACAAAGCTCAAAAACTCAAGTTCTAGCACCTGATTACTCCAAAATGCTCACTTTAACCTTGAAATACAGGTAACATAAGTGGAAAAGGGAAGAAACCATAGCAAACATTTAAAACTGGGATAAACCATTTTTGAGAGGGTAGTTGAAAAAGAACCCTGTAAGGAGATATTTACATTTGAATCTTTTTCTCTACCTAACAAAGGTGAAGTCCCAAAAGGAAAGCTTTTCAGGAAAAGGGAACAATTTGAATATACAACAAAGTGGAAAAGACCCTGGCACAATCTAGGAATTTAAATTAGACAAGTGAAGTTGAAATATAAATGTTATTCAAAAGTAAGCAAGAGAGTAATGGGTATTTTTCTTTTTATTATTTCAAATTAAGGGAATCAAATAAACAAAGCTTTAGTGAAGGAATCTGTAATATGGAATATTAAGCAATAAATGCAGGTAGAGAATATGATTCAGAAAAGCAGATGAAACTTAAAAGCTAGTCAAAGCAGTCTCAGGTTGATACAACTGGGAAAAAAGAACTGTTCAAAACTTACAAAAATAATCTCAAATGATGTAGTTATTAAAGGAAAGCTCTTTCAAAAAGGTGTAAACTAATGTTTGAAGTACTATCCGTCTGTTTCATAAAAAGAGATAGGTATCAAAGACACCTATTCATAGTACTATTCATAGTAATATAATGTTCATTAACTTAAGAGTTACAACAAAGCAACTGCCCAAGAACATATGTTAAAATGATTTTGAAATTCTAATTTAATTTACATTAAGAACTATAACATGGATATCTGTCGATTTCCTGTTTCTCATTAACACTTTTAAAAATGCTAATTTTAGACATTAAATTATTAAATATGTGAAAAGTGGTTTCACTTGTATTTCTGATGTTGCTGTGCCCTTTAGTTCTATGCTAAAACAGATTCTAGACACTGGTTTGAATTATGGATCAACAGGCCAAAGAGTGACTCACCTAGCTGCAAGGCCCTTCTCATTCTTTCTGAAATGTCACATGAAAATATAACCCTTAGCTGATTAAAAGATGTGTCTCTAGAGCATATAAGATTAACAAGTCCAATTTAATTTTTTCTGACTTAGGTATTAAATTTCTCTTTCCATCCCCAGAAAGAAAACTAAACTAAACAAGGTGGAAACAAATAACATCTCCTGTCCATAGGTAGATTTAATAATGCCTACCTAGTTTTATAATGCTCCTTAAATAGCACAGAGCTTGGCATTAGTGTATACTCATCCCTTGCTCCTTTGATTCATAGTTACTGAGTATCTACCTCTGTTTAGGAACTGGAGTAGGCACTGGAGAGAGAGTGGTAAAGAAAAAAGAGAGCCTTATATAAATCATGACCAGTTCTGGAAGGAAGAGAACAGAGGACCATGAGAGAAAGAATGTCTAGAGTAATTTTGAGTGATGTGTCCAGGAGGCCTCTCAAAGGAAATGGCATTTCAGTTAAGATCTGAAGGGTGAACAAGAATTAGATATTGAAAAAATTCAGGCAGATGAAGCTGCGGGTGTGAGGGTCCTGGGGCCTGAAAATCTGAAAAATGGTGGAGAGCAGCTGGAGCAAAAAGACCTGAGGGAAACAGTCGTGAGATGAGGCTAGAAAGGCAGATAACAGAAATACAAATGATAAAATACTCATATGAATAAAGAGCGCTTTTTGTGATGTTATTTTTTCAAGGTTATAGCCATCGATTTTCCATTCATTTCAACCATATGGTCTTGTATAATAAGAATAGATTTTGAATCCAGCAAATAAAAAATACAACTTATTCAGCATGATGGTTCTGAAGAGCATTTCAGCATCTTGCTTCAAACACAATCACGAAAGCAGACCAAGTATCTTTCTCTGGAACAAAAAGACTTAATAATTCCCATAAACATTTAAAATTAAGACAAAATTAGAGTTCTCAACATAAGAAAAAAAATAGTGATTTTTTTACAACTCATTTGGCTTTTAAAGACTCAGTAGGACATTTTTGTTTCTTTTGATAATCAGTTTCATTTTCTGAACAAGAAATGCTGTTAAGATTTGTTTTCAATATCCATGGTCTAAATATAAATGTTCGAGCTTAATTCTAATTTTAAAAAAGTAAAACTCACATTTCTAATCATTTTACTTATATTTCAAATAATTTTATTATTCTTGGAAGTTAACAAAAATCTAATATGCTTCTCTTTTAAACTTACTGATGTCAACACTAAATAATTTAAATAAGGTTTTTAAAAAAATATTGGAGAAGCATAACTTTTAAAACTTTTAAAAATTCTATGCTTTATAAAACTGTTGCCTCAGGGAGTTAAACCACTAAAAATAGTGTCTCAAAGGAGTTAGAGCTTAGTAACTCAGAAGAGTTTTTAATTTTTCTTAAAAAATGAGTATTTTTCTAAATTTTTAACACTGCCAATTCCAAAATAAAATAGCCTTATCAAATTATCTAGTAAACAGCCCCTCTTTTTTACTACTTATTGTTTTTTACTGCAAATGAGATCTTTAACTATACACTTTTAAAAATTGTATCACCTAAAACTTCTCCACTCTACATGAAAACATGTTCAAGAAGTTGAAAAAAAATGTTAGGACTGAGTTATACTTATACTCTGGTAATAAAAGAATTGATTACATAGAGAAGATTATTCTAAATAAAATTGTTCAGACTCTAAACTTCTTTCTGTTGACTTCATCTGGAGAAACAGTTCACAAAACTCCGTAACATTGTTACAATGGTACAGACTTCTGGTGGTAATTTTCACTCAGAATTCAAGACAACTAATTCTTACATAGTTGTACATATTAGGTAGTATTATTCCAATAAAACAATGCTAAGTGCTACCTAACAAACAAAAGAACTAAAGGGAATACAAATATATTTCTATCAATTGAAGAGAAATCAGATTAGTGTAATTATACGGGAGTGACACAATGGCATAATATTGATATTATGCAGCATTTATAACAAATTTTAGCATTAATGACACTGTCGGTTAAAAAACCCTAAGGAAGAAAACAAAAAGAAATAATTCTTGCTAAAAGCAAAATCAAAATAAAATAATGTGTGTAGATTTTGTTCAAAATTCTAATTTACCCTCTCGAAGTTTAGAGCAATAAAAGAAAGTCACTTTTAATTTTACTACTACTATATCATGAGAGAGTATATTCTTCAGAAACACTGTGATTTTGAGGAACAAAATCAACTACTGGACCTTCATTGGAAGTTATTTTTGATCACCAATTGAAGTACGCATATATTATACCCTGACAGCCAGTGAGGTGTACAAAACTGGAGCATTTTGCAAGTGAAAAACTGTTGTTTGCATATCACTATTAGGGTCCACAAACTATCAGCACATGCCATTTTTCAAAGCTCTTTTTTTATTTTCATGTTAAGAAACATGTTTTGCCAAGATCTTCACCTAAGTTCTACAGATGAAAACAGGTATGCAGTTCTAAAAAGAATAACCTTAAATAGTTCATAAATTTCTTTTCTTATAAAGTTCTAAAAACTAGCTCAATCTAAAAAAAATGTGTGAAGTCATATTTACTGAAATTCTTTCTGTAAACTGAAGAAACTCATTTTGAATTATGTGCAACAATTACTATCTCATGGTGGAAAAAAAAATTCTCCCATAGAGCTGTGAGAAATTAAAAATAATCACCATGCAGAAAAATGAAAAGGAGCTTACAAAAAAAGGACAGCTATCAGAAAGAAACTATAAATAATTAAACCAACTTGGTTCTGAATTTCAACTAGGAATTTGAAGTAGTTATATTTAAAATTAAGTAGACCCAGTAAAAATTTTTACTCTTATATAAGCTACTACCTTGAGACGAATTTTCAACCATATGAAGATTACTGATATATTAACCTACTTGGTATACTGCAGTGAAATGGAAACTTCCTAAATAACATCTAATTAAAATTCTTTACAGTATGTTGAGACTGTAATACAGTAAATAAAGTCCTGTTCTCACCTGTTTACTTGTCATCTGTCTCTCTTAAATTTTGAAATACTGAAAATGCTAAAAAGAATTCTAATTATTTTAATCCCACATAAATGACAGTTTACAACAACTGCATAAAATAATGTAACTTGCTGTTGGAATGATGTCACATGTATAGAAATAGGAAGTAAATAATGAGCATTTGCATAATAGACAAGTTACCAGGGATGCAATACATCTGCACTGATCTTTAAAAATGTAACATTTATCTTGAGTGACTAAAGGGAAAACAATATTTTGACTTTCATGTGTCATCTACTAAGGTTACTTTCCACCCTGGATGCTAAGTCAAAGATGAACTGGGACCATGATTTCTCTTAGGAAACAGAAGAAGGACCAGGCAGATCAGTCTAGGTTACCTTCTCTGTGTTAATGGCTTCTGCAATCAGAAAAATCAATCAAGTCCACAAGCCTACTCTTCTCTACCAGACAGAGCTGCCCAAGACATTGTCATCCCTCGTCAAAACAATCTGTGGAGGTTATCTCTGTCAAAAACTATCTCATGTGAAATGTAGATTTCAGAGTGCCCCCGATCTCATTCTAATAAATAAATTTCAATCATTTTTTTAAAGATTTATTTACTTACACAAAAACTGGGATACAGTCAGAGGCGTGGTAGGGTGAGAGAATTCTCCAGAGATAGAGCGGGGAGCAGAACAGGCAGATGGGCCGAAGACACTGCAGAGGGGAGCAGCAGGTGAGAGAGGAGAGGTCTGCCGCGCCATGTGGGTTTCTGCCTGGCTAGCCGGGAATCGAACCCATGCTGCAGGGGATTCGGACAGCTTCACAGGGCAGGGTTCAACCCACTGCGCCACTGGGGAGGGCCTAAATTTCAATTATTATTATGTAAAATTAACTAACAATATAAATTGCAATGGATAACTCAAGGAGGTTCCCAAATTAGTGTGGGAAAAACATATCACAGAGGTTATTGAAGCAAAAAGAGAGTAATATTCTAAGGGTCAGGTTTTGACCTCTGGACTTACACAAGGAACAAAATTATTGGCCAAATATTTTAGGACAAATTTCGGTACTAAAATATAGCCTGAGATCTGGATGGATCATGGCCAATGAAAATGGTAAAGTTGAGATACTGACATCCCACGCTAGTGAACTTGTAAAAACACACAAAACCACCCCCAGCCCAGTATAGTGAGTCAAAACAAACTGCTGACAAATCCTAGCAGCTATGTGAGGGGGCGCAACAATAATACACAGTGAGAACACACATGCCTCTGTTTTCCTTTAAAGTCTGTTTCTAAGTCTGCATGGTTGACATAAAAGAACAGCAACTCCTTTCTTTAGAAGCCCTCTCTGCTTTTCAAATTGTCCCTTACAGTTGATATGTTTATGCCAAAAAAAAGCTGCCTATATGTAAAGAATATTAGCTCCAACTACCCCACTTTTCTTTTTAAAAGAGATGACAACTTAGCTAAAATCTAAAAACTAATGTGATTTGACTTTAAGACATTTTTTGACATGTCACTGCACTATATAACATTGTATGTTTCAGTGCATCTCTAAAACACAATGTTAAATATACTGCAAGTTCAATAATAAATGTCCGATTCTAGCCTGCACCACACAATTAATGTTTCACCAGACCGAGCTGGTAAAAGTTTGAGAATCTTTATTTGTTTCAGAAAACTGCATCGTAAGAATACAAGCCATTACCAAAAGATCCTTTAATTTGCGTGCGTATATGTATGCACTCCCTAAAGAGGCATGGAATGACAGAATGACCGTGTACACACAAAAAGCTGTACAGAGGATGAAGCACCTCTGTCGATAACACATACCAAATGAAACTGGACTGACTATTCATGTCGAAAGCATAGATTTTTGAGAGGATTCCCCAGTTGCTGAAAAGTTCTGAGTATTCAGTCATAAATACAACATAACACAGAAACAAAAACAGTCTTTGAAGAAACGTTAAAATAAGAAGAAGAGGAAGTGAAAACACTCACAAGAGCTCAGAAGAGAACTAATACATTAATAGGAAAGTCGTGAAATATGCTCATCCCCATTGTAGTTCATAGGACCAGGGAAAAAGGTAAAGCTTGTGGGTTTCCAGGGATTTATCTTATAAGGGCTAAGTATAGCTACAAAGACACTCCATTAAGGAAGCGCTTCCAAATGGTAGCACTAACTTTATCCAAAAAAAAATTAGCAGAGTGAAGATACTGTACATGCAAAGAAATAAGAATTGTTCTAAACTATGATTACTCTACAATGAATAATAATCGAACTGTTTATGGACCTTTTTTTCCCCATCTAAAATCAAAGCTATATATGCCAAACTTGGAGAAGTTAATAATCAGTTTATCTTCTAATTCTGAAAGCTAGTCTTTGGTTACCTTCACTAGATACTTTGCAATGTAACATTTTTTACTTTGTTCTGTTTGCAGACCCCAGTAGCGCTAATCAAGGAGTAAATCAGTATTTTCACGCAATCCTACAGTAATTCTAGAGAAACAGTCATATTTTCTGAATATTTGCCTACTATGAAACACTGCTCTGAATACTGTGGGAGATAAATATATATATACCAAGAAGTCATTTTTGCCTTTAAAGACTTACAAGACAGTTTAAATGATGTGCCTTAACACCGTTTTTATAAGAGCAATATTTGACTATATATATACACACACACATATATATTTGGTGTATATGTAAAAATCTGTGTGTGTGTGTATACTATATATAGTAAAGTGCCACATGGACGGTCTTGATAAATACAACAGTCTGAGGAAAAAGACTTTTTGGCTAGAGTGATCAGAAAATGCTAAAATAATATGGAATGGGGTGAAGTGGGAGCTGCTGTTGCATCAATAACAAGAAAGAGGGTTTGATAAATAGAGGAAATAGGAAGATAAGGTAAAATGGTAGGATAATGTACTGACACTCCAAGGTAAATCCTAAGGATACTGTAAGAAGAGAATTTCAATTTTCTTTTCCAGCAAAATTCATTCAGAGGCTTAAAGAAACTTATCTTTCTTGGGGATCCTTGAACATGACTTACAACTGGGAGAGAATCCCTACAATGGTGATGAAGAAAGCTTCATAATAAAGTGAAGAGTTCTTAACAGAGTCAGGATTCTAGTCCTACCTGTGCCATCCCTGGTAACTGGATATATAAAAAGGGGATGATAACTCATGGGGATTCGAAGAGAAAGCAGGATGATAGAAATAGCTAAGTCACTTTTTAAAAATGTGAATACTGAGATCTCAACTGGTAAAGACAGAGGTATTAGAGGAAATGTACTTAATCATTCTAGAGGATTATACTGCATCATCTGTCCATGGTAGGTAGGGAAACCACTAGATGAGATGACTGCTGAAGATACTAGAGACATATTTTGTGTCAAAAAAATACAAAAATGTTTCAATTTGTTACACTTCAAAATTCTACATCAGAAAACTGACACAAGATAGGAGATGGGGGTCTACTAGAGCTTTCAGCTCTCAATCATTGGCTACCTTAAAAATGCCACATTTCTAAAATCACCATTGAAGATTATATCAATGGAGGAGGGGGGTCAGTAAACTTTTTCACAAAGTTCCAGAAAATAAAAATTTTCAATTTTGGTGGAAACTACTTACTTCTGCCACTGTAGGCAAGGAATAAGGATATCTATGTGCCATTGAAATTTTATTGATATTTACAGAAAGAAGTGAGGCTGAATCTGGCCCATAAACTGCAGCCCATAATCTGGCAGCCCATAAACCAAATACTGATCTAGCAGCAAAAGACACTGAGAAAAATGACCAACTCTAAGATATCAGTTGTATATGAAAACAATTTTTACATATCCAATTACAAGGAAAACAAAGTAGAAATAGAATTATATAGGAAAAGGTTCAAAACAATTGATAAGGAGAAATTTGCTGATTGGCAGGACTTGAATCTATATATTACCCATTACTGACCAAAAATAGAGAATTTTTTAATAAAATTAAAGTGTTCTGAAATTTCTGGAAAAGAATAAACTTGACAGTTCCACTGCTGTACAATCATTGTACATCAATATACCCTCTAAATAACTTTAGACCAAACATTGAAGTGTCTGTAGCAACCTCAAAATGATCTAACATTTTTTCATTAACATAGCTCAGAAAAAAAATCTAATGAAGCTTTCCTATTTTCCTTTAAAGAAAAAAAAGTTAACTGTGCTCATCTACACAAATTAAAAGCTTAAAAAATTAGACATTACACCCCTCTCTCTCTCTCTCTCTCTCACACACACACACACACACACACACACACACACACAGACTTGAGAAATGAAGCTTTGAATTTCCTGAATTTAACCAATAAACATTGTGTCTCTTAAAAAAAGCAGCTTTTGCTGACCATCTGACATGCAATATTAATACATGTTCAATGAAGATGAAAAAACACCTCATTTTCACAAGCATAAAATGTGCTAATTGTTCACACCCATCCTCTTGAAACAAACTTTAAAAGCCTTTATAATGCTGATACCCTCTGGATGCCAATAGTTGCAGGCTCACATAGGCCAACTGGTAGTGAGACATCATTTAGATATCACATCACACGTGAATATTCACTTGCTGTCAAGTATGGGGTCTCCCATCCCTTTAGCTTCTCCAGACAGAAGGTGGAATTGGATAGTACCACACATCACTGAGGTAACAGACATTTATAATAAAGATAAATAATATAATTCTTATGGTCCATAATTTCAATGCTTCTTACGTACTAAAAACCAATAATTTGGTTTTAAATATTTGAGTCTAAGCATAAGTATTTGAAGTTTAAAAAAGAATGAGGAATCTCTCAGTTGAAACAGAAAACAGAACTGTTTTCTCCTTTAAAGGATGAGTTTAGATGAAATTTCTTAGGCTATTTATTCCTGCTTTCATTTTTAAATACTTTTCTCCTAGAAAGCTAATAAAAATAGAAAAAAATTAAAAGGTTTTCATTATTTTTCTGGATGTTGCATATTCAGTGTCTTAAAATGATGTACGAAAAATCTTCTGGTGGGGAACACGTGGGGCAGAAGGTTTGCAGGACAGCTTTTTGTGCTATGATAAAAGGCCATTCCTCTGTCTTTCAACATTAAAAAATTGAGAGCTCTAGCAGGAAATCTACTAGCAGGAAATATATATATATATATATATATATATATATATATATATATATATATATTCAGTCCATGTTGATTAAGAAAAATTAATTTTAACTGCACGGAAATTAAATTAATACTGTAAGCCAAGTATTGGCAAACTATATGGTCCACAGGCCAAATTTAATGTAACGTGTTTTTGTAAATAAAGTTTTATAAAAACACAGCCTTGCCAATTCATACTTACTATCTATGTCTGCTTTTCTGTTATAAAGAGGGAGTGGAATAATTGCCAGAGTCTATGTGGCAAAACCTAAAATATTTACTATCAAACTGTACAGTTTGCCAAGACCTGGTTTAAACAACTCAACATGCCATTTTAGAAACAATTATTTACTGTTTTTTAAACTGAAATCCCTGAATTGATTTCCTAAAATCTTAATTTGAAATTATACTTACAATAATACTTTATGCCTTAATGCTAAATATACAAAGTGAATGTGGAGTTTAACCTCATGCCACTAACACAGAAAATACCTCCCACATCTTTTTTTAAATTTGCAATACAGTAAACAGATTTAATGATGATGATGTAAGCCACAATTAACTATTTTAATTAATACTCCAGAGTTTATCACAAAATAAAAGAATAAAACAGGGATTCTTAATTAAGGGATCATTGAGGCTAACAATATTAGGACTTAAATTAAATATATTGTGTTAATTTCTAAAGAGAGAGAGCACTTTATTCACTGAGTTCAGTAAGGTGTTTTTATATTATAATGAAGTACTTATAAATTCACATATCTTTATGTCTGAAAATATTATTGACGCAAGCTGAATTTGCCAAATTTTTCAACATAAATAAAATTTATTAATTCACCATGCTTTTCATCACAAATCTGAAAAACTACAAAAATTATTTGCACTATATACTCCGGAAAAAAATCATTTTATTTTGTTTGGCATTATCTTCCATAAAGCAAAACTTTTTACACTTTGATGACACCTACTCTAATGCATTTTAAATTTCTTTCCCTTCTTAGTATACATTTTACACTGCTATATTTGGCCACTGCTATAGGTTGAAATCTTCATGTCGATCGTAACTGCAAGTGTGAGCTTATTTGGAAATAGGGCCTTTTCAAGAGTAGCCAAGTTAAGATTGGGTCATTAGGCTAAGCAATACAACTGATCCCATATAACCCCTGCTCTTATAAGAGGGTAATTTGGATATATATGCAGAGATCACTGTGTGAAGATAGTCACAGATTAAAGTCATTGCACAACCCAAGGAATGTCTAGGACTGCCAGGAGCTGAGGATATCATGAAAGAATCATGTCTTAGAGAGTTTGGAAGGAGTGCAGCCATGAGGACACATTGATTTCAGGCTTTTGGGCCTCAGAATTGTGAGAAAATCAACTCAAACAATGTAAATTGTTGCTTAAGCCACTCTGTTTGTTGTGCTTTGTTAAGGCAGCACTAGGAAATTGATAGTCACAAATCTGTGATTTCATGATCACATAGCCAGATATGAGATGTAATATTTTTCAATAAGAAATTATAATTATCTTTCAGTTGAAAACCCTGTTACAGTTCTAACTACCAAACAAGACTGACAACCTCAATCTCTCTTCATTCTTTGAATGTACAAAAAGTTCCTTTTGTAATGACCTCTGCATATTTAACAAAATGTTATTTTGTAAAATGCAATTTTGCATATGTAAAAAAATTATAATGTAATAACTTGAATAGTGTCACAGACATCAATGTTGTTTCATTACGATATTGATGAGGAAAAATGATAGTGACTTTGACCAGATGGCATTATTTGAGAACCTAGAGGAATTCCTTATACACCAAGTTAAGGATGGAATTACTTTACTGCTATAATGGGCACCTCTAAAAACCACTGATTATATAAATGCAAACTTATATAAGACTCATGCTCTACTAATAATGAGCTTAAAAAAAAACTCAAAAGATTAATACTAAAAAGGATTTAGAAAAATGAATAATTCTGAGGCACTATATTTCAAGATACTCCGATCATGATGTCTATTTTATGTCAACCCAATTAGTGCTGGAACTGGGTTCCCAAAAACTCCACTTCTTTGTTAAATCACAGGGAAAAAAAGTGCCTCTTCTTGGACTAGCTTTTCAAGCATTCCTCAGGCTATAGGATTATCACTGCAGCTTGTCTGTTTTATAAACAGACTTCAATTTAGTTTTGTAAGAAACTGCCAAAGGAGCTTTCTTTAACTAAATAACAAATCTGCCACTTGAAAGACATCATTCATCAACCTTCTTTGTGGGAGTATTGTTATTATGAAACTAAAAACAGGCATTCTTTCTTGAGTGCTTCTGAATTTTAATTATCAAATTTGAATGTCACCAGATATTTACTGAAAGGAAAACATAAATTTTAATAAGCTGCCTTAAGACTGAAAAACATAAAAGGTATTCAACCATAAAGCCAAGTTCACTTGAGTCTTATAAGTTTGCTTACTATCTTACAAGTTATCACTCTCAGGAATTTGTAAACATTTAATAAACTCCAAACGGCAAGAAAAAAATTCCCCAATCTTAAAATCAAAATACCGTGTGTATAATATATAATTTGACTTGGCAAGAATGCAATAAAATGTTTAATAGCTTAATAAAGTAGAAGTTAGGGGTAAATGGTATACTCACAGGGCAGGAAAAGAAAATAAGCAAATAAATAGGTTAAATGTGAATATTTTATTTACTATTACAGAAAACATGTTTAATTTTAAACTATATCTCAGTAATTTGTTTTGCTGGTATTTTGAAAATGTATCCCAAAGAGTAGATTGGGGGAGAAATCCCTTTCACTTTTTACTTACATGAAAATCAACAAAAAAATACTTTCTATTAGCTAGCAAAGCAGCTTGCATGTAGTTAGCCACAAGGTACTGAGCAGATATTCTGCAAGCTCTCACCTGCCCACTCTAACAGACTCCCTTTGTTTAACTCAGAAAACATTTGTCTAAATAACTTTCTTGTGGTCTCTACTTTCATAGTGTGCTGAAGAACTAAGCCTCTTTACTTCCAAATTTTAAAAATGTGTATTACAATACTGAAGTGTTTAAATATGAATGAAAGCATTCTTATCAAGTCTAAGAAATGTTGTGAAATTTTGTTCATTTATGATAAGTCAATTTCAAGGACATGTTCAAATTTTTTAAAGAAAATTCTATTTCCTACCTGGCAGACATACTTCTACTTAAAAGGAATGACTACTACTTGTCCCCTGAGTCCAAGTTAAACATTATCATTTCAAAACATTAAGTTAATCTTTTAATACCTTAGTCTTCCATTGAAAAAGAATGCCTAGAATGCAGACAAATACAGCAAAAAACTAAATAGGAACTGAGTATGTTTTATACTAAAATATGTGCGTTAGAAAAGATCAGTAACCTATTTTTACTAATTTTGAAGTATACTTTCTAATGACAACCTGCCCCTCATCCTCATGAAATACAAAATAATCGCAATTTTACCATTAGTAAATAAAAAGAGCAATAGACTAATTAATTGTTGAATAAAATTAGTTTCAAAGATATAAACTATTCCCTCTCCTGTTTCATTAAACAGAAGGTACTTCATGGAATAAATGGGATACATTAAGCACTGTATAAATTTTCTATAAAAGAAAAATAAAACTTCTTTAAGATAAATTTTCTTGTAAATGGACTACAGGAATGCCAAAACTAGTATTTTTACTATAAAGTACTACTAGATTCGAAAAATTATTTAATAGATTGATTTAGCAATAGTTACGTTTAGTCAGAAACAAGCAAAATCTTTGTTTTTATGACGCTGTAATGTCTGAGCCAAAAAAATATTGTGACTGACTATCTAGAAAATAATCTAAAGACTGAAAAAACATAAATAGAGTCAGAAACCAAACAAGGGTACAAAGAACACTTGGAGCAGAAATAGCATCAGACATTAAGATTCCTGTACTCAGTTCACCAGAACTCTTTCCTTATTTTCTTCTCACAATGTACAGAGCTGCCTGTGAGAAAATATGAAGCCTGAAGTGGCATTAAAACAAGACCATTAACCCATGAGGTTCAGTCATAATTAAAACTACTACAGAAAGCCCAATTTTTACATAAAGATGAGTCACTGTACATGGCTAAACTGAATAACCGCGAGGAATTTCAAAGATACTTTAGTGACTATGCAATCAACTCAAATCTGTATTTGCACAAATTTGAATATCTAAATTAATAGGACATTACTCTTTGGCCAATGCAGTGACATCATGAGGAAAGCGAGGTTTGCTCAGCTTCATGTTTTGTTATTGGTCTTATTGTTAGAGCTGATATTTCTGATTCAACTCTTAACTTAGCCGTGTATCTTTAACATATCAGTTCCAAATGTTCTTAGAATACAATCTCATAAAGTACAACACAGACAAAAGCAGCAAGCACAGTGATTTATAGTCCTTTTGTGAGAAAGGGACTTTATTAATATAGCAGGTTATATATTCTTTGTTCAGCCAAATGGTCACTGGAGAACTAGATCTCTGCCTAGAATTCCTAAAGGGTATGAATTAAAAGCTAAAATCTTCTATGACTAATTTTTATTTTTCTACTTTTTAACCAAAGTAACACTGTACTATATAACATTATCCAAGTTTCAGGTGTACATCATTATTAAAGCAAGAGTTGTGTGTACCACAGAAGTCTACCACTAAAAATCCAATTCTATACTTCTCCATATATTTGACCCTTGTGCCAGATTTACTCACGTCCCTTCCCTTCTGGCAAGCTCTTATTTGGTCTTACAGTTTAAAGTTTGTATTTGGGTTTTATTTAGTTCATTCATTTGTTTTGTTGCTCTATGTACCACATGAGTGAAATCATGTAGTGTTTATCTTTCTCCATCTGACTTATTTTACTTAGCATACTACCTTCTAGGTCCATCCAGGTTGCTGCAAATGGCAGAAAGAACATCTTAATTGGAATGAATATTATTCTACAAGTTATGGGAAATAGCATTTCTTTTTTTCTGCAACACAGTGCAGAAAAAATGGTTAGGGGCTTTGAGATGACATTAATAATAAGACAACATCTATGCATTACTCTCTGGTATGAATTATTTATAAGGTTTATTTTCTTTGCAGATAGGTTATCAAATGAAAAGGTCTTTTTCCACCTCAGCTGACTTCTGGTTTTGTTTCAGTAATTGTAAACCAGAGTGTGGGAGGGAAAAACTGGTTGTAGCATTCTGGTTCACTGAAGCAGTTCGAAATACAGAAAGTCTGAATACCCTCAGGCCATCATCTCTGGGTATCCTAAAAAACAGTGTCCGATACCAGGCCTCCAGAGTAGGTTATTAACATAACTTTTTATATGGAAAAGTGAACTTTGTTATGAAAAAGACTCACTGATGAAACTGCCATTTAAATTACTGAAAAATGGCATTTCCTATCAGAATGCTAGTGATAACCATCATTCCATCCATTTTGACATTTGCCACTAAAACTTTTGAGCAGTACGATATAGTTTCTCCTCTTCTCTGGTAACTAAAACTAAAAACTTTCCCTTCTCTTCGTGATACCCAACCCCCACTCCATAATACACAGGAAAACTATGTGTGCCAGAAATCACAGAATTATTTTTCCCAGAAATACCAGCTCAGATGGTTGGACACTCAGCTGGAGAAACACCAACTCAGTATGAAATTTAATTGTTTGTAGGGGAAAAAATAAAAGACCATAGGAAAAGTGACAAGAGAAAGATGCAGTTTACAGAAAGTCAGGCGAGGCATGCAGCTTTATTCTTACAACAAATTATTATTCCACCCATGCTCAAAATAAGAGGCTTGCACTATGCTCTTAATATCTATTTCAATAGCAAATAAATGTAACTGCAATTCCATCCTTCACCTTCTACACATTGCTATATGTATTCTTCTATTTGTTATACTTAATCACATTCTATTTATTATACTTAATCACATTTAAATGAACTCATATTCTAGTGATCAATTAAAATAGCTCCTTCAAAATTTAGACCTGAATTTCTCCTATTTGCCCCTACACTAACAAGTAAATCTACAAAGAATTTTATTTTTTAAATAAAAGGGACATTAACATAAACATTGTGATTCACCCAGCATATCTTCTTCGATAAAGTACAGAATTACTTGGAACAATGCTGATTTTGTTGATGAATTTTAAATTACAGAGTCTGCTATTACTGACCTTCATCTCTAACTTAATAAAATTGATGTCCCTAGTGATATTATTTGAAGAATCAAACAGTGTCCATAGAACTTACAATACCCCAATAATCAGTGTGTCATACATTTAAAAATGAGGATCATTTTACTAAACAAAATACTCTGTTGCCAAATAACCATGAGAACTTCTAAGAAGTTTCTTTTATAGTCCACAGAGCAAAATGTTCCAGAGCTCTGCTTTGGAACTTTGGCCTCAATGCATTTGGAATCCTAAGGGAACCTAGATGTGTACTCAATATATAACATTACATACATATGTATATATTAATAATATGTAATAAATAAAATATATATTATTAATATACATAGAGTAATACTATATATTTCTATCCAAAAACACCCATAAATCAAAAATCTATACCTGTTATAGTGTAACAAGAATGGCCCTTTGTTATGAACTATGAGGAGACGAGCATCAAAGTTTTACAAAAACATAGCTGATCACAGAACACTACCAGATAATGAATAAAACATGAATAACAGTAAAATTCAAGTAGAAATATGCCACAGTAGTGCAGGAATTAATAAATTTTGTCTTAGGGTTGAATTCTGGAGTATGACTGAACTTATTCTGACACTTAGAATTCACAGAGTCGAATCAACATCATCAGTCAGCATTACTCAATCTACCATCATCTATAAAATCTACACACAACCATCAAAAATTACAGAGGCCCCCATAATATGTTTCCACATAAAAGCCCAAAATACCAACATTTATAAATGAAGTCGTAATTATAAAACATCTACTAAGTTAGAAGTTGCCTCAGGTTTCTACAGAAGGTGTAAAAGTGGAATACAAGTTTACCACACTGTATTACTACATCTCTGAAAAGCAGTGTAACCACTCAAACTCCTGGATCTACAAGCTACATGCCTCCTTATGCTCCAAATACCCTAAAATGTAAAATTTAATGGATTACTTTGCAGGAAATAAACTTCTGTAATGAAGTCAAGAATATCATTGTATACCTTTAGATCTGTAAGATCTATGTTCTTATTCTATTCTACTTCTGATCCTTGAGGCAATTCAAACTCACCTTGTTATTCTTGGAAAGTCTTAAGAGTTTTAAAGAAAAACTGGAAGATTACCATCTTCAAGATAAACTGGTCCAAAAAATAATGCGCCCACAGTTACATAATTGGTTAGATGGCTATGCCTTTTAGGATTCATCATTAATTAGACAGAAAATTATAAATAAGTAAACATTTGTGCCATTTTACATTTGGTAAGGAGGCATCCTATGTTTAATTTGATGATTTTACTCACTCTAGGTATTTGTTTGACCAGTATTTACAGACAACTTCAGAGTCTACACACCTAGGTAAAAGATTTTTCGATAATGAAACCCTATGTCATTAGACTAAATGAGGCTAGTTTTTCCATACCAAAAGCCACATTAGAGGTTTCTTAAAGGTTTTCCTATACATAAATCTAAAATTCAGAGACGTTATGTATCTTAAGCCAAAATTCACTTAGCAATGCTAAGATATTTTATATTTTAAGTTGGAAATCTAGACTAAAACTATCAATACATATTCCAGGTATATTTAAAATGCCCCATTAATGCAAAAATTCTTTTATTTTCAAGATCAACCATGAAATTTAATACTGAAATATCCAAACAACACATCTTATGGCGGAATTTTGAAGTCAAGAAACCTAGTGATAAAAGAAGATTCAGTTGATATAACTTTAGTCTTTGTCAACTCTGTTCAATTTCCCAGTTTCGAGTCAAAGTATGTAATTTGAGGCTCTATCTCTCACAAACATCTATAACACCAACCATGAAACAAAGACTGTGTCTTGAAGATACTCCAATATCAAATGCTAGTGGAGCACAAGAGAGAAACAGGAACTCTCATTGCTGGAGAAAAGGCAAAATGATGCAATCACTTTGGAAAATAGTTTTGGAGTTTCTAACTAAACATAGGTATACCATTAGATTCAGCAATCATGCTCCCACAGTGTTACTCAAATGAACTGAAAGCTTATGTCCACATAAAAACCTACAAATATTTACAGCAGCTTTATACATAAATTTGGAAGCAACCAAAATGGCCTTCATTAGGTGAATGGAGGGATAAACTGTGGTATGTTCATGTAATAAAGCATTATTTAACGATAAAAAGAGGTGAGTTATCAAGCTATGAAAAGACATGAGGAAAACTGAAATGTATATTGTTAACTGAAAGAAGCCAATGAAAAAGCCATATACTGTATTATTTCAACTACATGACACTCTGAAGAAAGCAAAACTATTGAGACAATACTATGCTAGCTGATTGCCAGGGGTTCAGGGTAGTGGCGGGAGAGGCAATGAATAGGTGGTGCGCGGGACATTTTAGAGCAGGGAAACTATTCTATATTATACTGTAATGGTATAGGATGACAACACACATTTATCAAATCCAATAGATTTGTGCTGCACAAAGAGTACATCCTAATATAAAGTATGAACTTTGGTAACAATACTATATCAATAATAGGTCATCAATTGCAACAAATGTACCACACTACCCAAGATTTTAATAATAAGAGATACTGTGTGGGAGGCAGGCCAGGAAAGTATATGGGAACTGTGTACTTTCTGAGTAATTTTTCTGTAAACTGAAAACTGCTCTAAAAAATAAAGTATATTAAAAAAAAGCAAAAACACTGTCTCATGACCTAGTTATTATCATTAATAAACTTATGTAAAACTACTTAAGTTAATGTGAATACTTAAATAATGTGAAAAACAAATACACAACTGCATGACACTTCTACCAAAACAACGTATGTGTTGTGAAGCAAAAAGCAACACTGACGATTTTAACATTAAAAAATAAAATCTGGAATATTCTTACCTGTCCTGTGACTGTTCTTCATACATCCTCTCCTTTCCTTCTTTAAAGAGTCTTATTGCCCGTTTTGACTTTTTCATTAAACTATCAATGTAGATTTTAAAATATTCATTTTCACTGAGTTGGGCAAGTTTCTGGTTGTCATCATATTTGCTCAAAATTAGTCGCAAGTGCTGATATGTGTCAGGTAAAATATCAAGTATATATGGTGGGCTATTTTTCAACTGAAGTTTTGGATTTTGGCACAGTCTGACCTAAAAAAAAACAAAAATAAAAACGAAACATTTCATATGAAACATAACTCATAGAAAAATGAAAAATATATCCCAGTATGTAATATTTCATTTCCATAATAAAAGTTTTATATTGAAATTACTACCTCCAATCTACAAAGAATTGGTAAGTAGCTATATTTAATACAGAATTATACATTTTCTCCTCTTCCCATTCAGCTTTTTCTATATAAAAAAACTCTTCAGATTTCATCCTTTCTTGTACAATGGCCATTTTTCAAGCATAATAGAAAGCTATTGTGCTAATTACTGTATACCACTAATAGTCTCTTTTAAAATAAAAATGAGGAAATAGGCCTCTTCTGCTGGCAACCAATGTCTCACTTTTAGGTATATTTTACTACATTGAACTCCCAGCTAAAGTTCTTTCATAGATTTTTAAATAATGTTTTGGTCTATTGTTCCTGAACCCTAAGGAGAATGAAACAAAGAGGTACAATTTTAATAACCAAGTGATTAAGCAGTAAATGGGTGTCAGGTCAGAACAAGTCTTTTCCACCTCCCCAGATTGTCTCCCAGGCCCATAAACATGTGTTACATAACGGTTCAGTCATTCCATCAGGTGCCACCTGGCCACTGGGGTGGTCAGGACTGCTTGCAGAACTGAAAATACCTTCTGCTAACAAGCAAAAGTAGTAATCCAACTACTATATTCACTTCTACATGTTCATGTAATGAATCAAAAGTAAATCAACCTATCTCATTTTTATCCCACAAACAAGGGCACAAGAAACCCTCCAATTAAACATACAAACTGCATAAGAATATGCAGTTTAAAGTCATAGCACCTTTAGAAAAAGCAGCTGACAAATGAGCTAATCAGAAGCTAGAGAAGCATAAACCTAAGGGTCTCCCAAGTATTTGGCCCCTCTCCTAGGGCCCTAGTATGCTCTCTGTGAAGAAATTTCAAACAAACTTGGTTATGGGTACTGTATTTTTCCAGTATGATTCTCTTTTGGATAAACTTAACCTCCCCGTCAGGAGGCAGTAGGGTTGCCTTATACATTTCTGGAAGCTGGCTAATGGTACTTTGAGTTAGAGATACATTTAGTTTGGCTTTAGTGGAAGGTACACGTGAGATGAGCAGTCATTTCTGTAAACTGTAAAATTATAGTCAGCAGTCATGATAAAAGAACAGCTTCAGGAAAAACTATGCATAGTACTGACTAGCTCAACATGGGAGCAAAAAAACAAAACCAGTTCAAATCTGATAATCTGAATGGGTCCAGTGCTACCAAGGGCTGAAAATATGCAGGGGCAATGGAAGAGAATCAAATTATAAACTATATTACCACTGGAATAGTTCTCTGCTGTGTTTAAACCTGTAAGTTTTAAAAATGTATAATTTCTTACAACTTTTATCCAGAAAAAAAAAATTCACTGACTACCCAATTTTTTATTTTTATATATTTTTTTCTTTAAAAGTATCCCTCCAAATTTTATAAATTATGAGTTCTATAAAACATGGATCCATTCCAGGTACTCATAAAAGTGTTTAAGCCAAATAGGAAACAGTTGAACAATAATTTCAAGAATCACAAACACAATAAATCATGGAAACAAAAAATGAATAAATACTATCTCACTTGCTTTCTTTAAGAAATAACCATGTCACATTTTTGTGGGGGGAAAAAAATCTGATTCACTCTCAAGCATGACCCCCTCAATGAAGACAACCGATTTTTCACATTAACTGAGGGCATTATCCTTTCCTCTTCGTCTTTGCATAAAGTGCCTAAAACCGAATTATCTAGCACATACTACGTAACTAAGAAATGGATAAACAGGTGGATTGGTTGAATGACTCTATAATACTTTATATATTCTTTTTATACATAGTATGATTATATTACTGCCTTATTTTCACAATCGAACTATACTAGTTTCAGTTCCATAAGCCAAAAATATAGGCATAGTTTAAATCTACGAATATTATTTATATCCACTAAAAAAATTGGAAAGGGAAGATAGTATCTAATTTATTAAATAATGCCATATCTTTACAAAGCTATAAGGCCTGACACCTGCATATAATCAGAGAGGCTAAATCCAGCCTAACGAGTGACTAAATCACAAATATACCAATCACGGAACAAATCTTGGCTGAAATAGGATTGTTTTCAATTCTTAACACTAAGACATAGTATTATGAGTAGATACACAAATTTCAAAACTACTACCACCAACATTCTACAGCAGACAGTTTAATTTCAGCAACATAAAACTTGGTACAACCTGTCACAGACTGATATATTACTAACCTATAGTTAGGGGAATAGGTAGTTTCAAATTTAATTTCTCCACTGCTGAATTTTTTAACTGATAAAAATTTTCTTGTAGGTATTCAGACATTTTCACGTTTGCAGACATTCTAAGTAACTATTCTTTTATAGATATTTTAAGTGTTATAGAGTTTTAGTTTACTACTCTCCATCAGACCTCTTTCTCATTTCCTTTATTTAACTGTTATTCTCTTTAGAATTCATTGCTTTATTTGGTAAAACTGTATGCATAACTATATATTCCAGGTACTGAGCATAACTATATATTCCAGGTACTGAGTTTAGTGCCAAGGAAATTACAGATGACTAGAACATACTTCCTCCCTCAAGGTGGCTGGCAGAAGAGACCTAGTTCTCTATAATTAACTTAGGAGCAATGTAATTCTTGCTCTAAGGGATCTTAGTAAAGATCCTGTTCAATCCATTCATTTTCAGATAAAGAAACTAAGCACTACAAAGATTAAGGGACTATTAAAAAATCATTAATCCAACACAAAAGCCTGCATCTTCTGGATCTTAGGCTGATCTGCTTTCTGACTATATCACAATTTAATTAGAATTAGGCATATAATTAATAATCCCTAGCTAAACTCATTTACATTTTTATTTTATTCCACTTGCAAATCTACATGAAATTCAGGACCCATTTGTTAATTTTACAAACATTTGAGTCAGGCATTGTTTCAGGCCCTAGGGAACACAGGAAGGAATAAATCACAGACCTGTCCTCCAGGAGTTTTCCAGTGAAAAAGACTGGTGACTTTAAAAAGGAATTACAGGAAAATTTAAGTCTCTAATGGAGATATTTACAAAGTGCTAGAAGCGAAAAGCAGCAGCTCACTCACATCTACATGGGAGTGTCAAGAAATGCATACCTATGCTTGCAAAAGGAATATTCCAGGCAAAGGGGTATACAAAGAGAAGAGCGAATCTGTCATTGCAAAGGAGCAGGGAGCACAGGAAGCCCTTAGGTGAGAGTGCAGCAGATTTGAAATAGGCCACAGTCAGTTCATCAAGGCCCTTGCAGTCCACATAGTTTTCTGAAATTGCATTAGGAAAAGAGCAACATACAATGCTGTACTCTGAGTTTGCAGTTCATCAGCTGGATTAGTATTACAGTCTGTGATTTATGACAGCTCCTGCTGAAAATGAATAACCCTACACCAGGACTATGACTTCTTAGCAGGTCAAATTCATTCAATTCAATAAATATTTATTGAGTGCCTGCTATGTACAAGGATCTGCAAAAAGTCAGAGAAAGAAAAATTGCTTTTCTAAAAACATTATATTAAGGAGAAAAATCAAGCTTACCACAAAGTTCAAGTTCAGATTCAAATGACTTAGACCTCTTCTAGAAATAACTAAGTTGCTCCCTAGAAAGCTCACAGAAGAGCTCTCATAAAGAAAAAAATCTGTAGTCACATTATATAATGATGAACTTTTTAGGGCACCAACTGGTACATAAAAAGACTGGTTCACAAGCAATGTTACTCTTCACTTGTTAACTATTAGACAAAGCATTTAATATTGGAATGAGGCTGAAAATTTTGATAAAGTCACTGACTCAAGGGATGAGAGGACATTGAAGATCAACATGACCAACTCCCTCCTTTTGACATGTTAATACTAAAACACAGAAATAGAACCCAGCTGAGTCTACTGCTCAGAAGCCTGGGCTGGAGATACTAAGTCTATGGAGATAGTCAATCACTCTCTCAACAATAAACAATTGCCAGTTGTATTTGTTTACATATATTTAAACATTTTAAGCAGACCTCTCCATATAAACCTGCATTGTTTCACATACATAAAAATATATGATTAATATATACCTATCATATACATAAAATATATATCAGACCATATCAAAGCAAAGGCACAAATATAAACACGGTATTTGCTAGTACTATAAAAATTATAGTTGCATTTAAATAGTATCCTGACTGTGTTTTAATAGAATTTCTAGCCAAAAGGTAATAAAGAGGTATTAAGTGAGCTAACATACTTTGTGCAAACAAGGTTCAAACCAGCCCCTGAAAAATATGAAAAAAATTCTACTGAAACAAATAGAAATATCAACAGTAAGCAATTGTGCCTATATTACCAGAGACCGTCCTTACAAAACATACCTTACTTCGTGGGACATTCAGATATATTAAATCAAGTAATGTACATGCAAGGTGGAAAATAACCATTTCCTTAAAGATATAAGGAAAACCTAAAAGAATCCCTTCTCCTTTTTCCTCATTTAAATGTTATGAGGTTCCTCATTGCAATTACATAAACATATGTCATTATAAAAAGCATCTGGGAGTTTTTTTGGTTCTTTCCACTTTAGCAAGTCATCACTAAGTTTATAAAAGCAAAAAACATATACAGTACAAAATATAAGAAATATAAAAATCATACAATATATAAATATATAAAATATCATATATTCTATAATTTTATATTAAATAAAACATGAAAAGACTGCTACACAGAATGCTTGGGCAAAACCATAAGGTTAGCATATAAAATCCGTTATGAATCTAGTATACTATACTAGTATACTACACTAGTCATAGGAGAATTTAGGTGGGGTACTACCAAGTCCTCTATGGTTTTTAATGCAAGTTCCTTTAGAAGACTGATATAAGAAGCACCATTAAATAATTGAGGGTGGAATGATAACTAGCTCATCTATCTGTCCCATCACCTTGTACAGAATATTTGATGCACAATAAATATTTGATGAAGGGGAGGAGTAATAGGAGGAGAGGGAAAAAATAACAGGTAATTTTACAATTGAGATATTCACGTTGAGATTAAATAAATCAGACAAATGATACTGCCTCTTTTGGGGGTTAATAATTACGACTTCTCTTAGCTCATAAAGTTCTTCATACTACCTGAAACCCTTAAAAAGTCTGGAAAGTTTTGTGTAGGAAATAGTTAAGTCCAGATCAGCACTCCTCATGTGGAATCAGTACCTCAGCAACTTCAGTACTCAGCTTATGTGCCATCTTTTTAACAACTAGAACATATAATGTAATAACTACTTTTGCATTGTGATTGGAAGACAGTTTGCACGAACTTAAAGATATTTAAATATCAATATGTCAAAGTGCTAAAATTTTGTTGGATAGATTTTAAAATGCTTCTTTCTTTACTAGGAGAAACCCAGAAACTTAAAAATACCTTTAAAAAAGAAAACCTTGAATATATACCCAAGATGAATAGATAAAATAGCACTGTGGCACCACTTAAGTCAAAACATGTTTTAAGATGATCTTAGTATAAAGGATGAGAACTGATTTTCAATTCAACTTTTACTTATTTACACACTAACTTGCTAGAAAAGTAATTAAAATGTATTTTATGTGTTCTACACAATTTTAAAATATGGTTTAAACATTACAAATACTATGCCTTAAATCACTTCCTAACAACTCAACATTAAGTTCACAAATTTCCCTGAGAACTTCTCTGTATATTTCTTTACTTCCCTCTTGATTGGATACCGTTATCTATGGAGACTGATTCATCTATTTGTTCTTAGCCTTTCCCTCCCTCATTGTAAGCCAAGTTTATACAGTATCAATAATCTCCTCCTCCTATCTTCAGTCCCTCCCTCCCCACCCTCCTACACTCAATTGATGAAGTGCTCCTACAGCACTCACACATACACACAAGTTATGCTCTGATAAAACCCTCAAGCTATCTATTAGAACTTTCTTCCTTTTCACTAGCTGTCACATAATTCTAGAACAATTTCAAAATAATCCACATACTCTTTTTAATCTAGCCCCATTACATTTATGAAAGCACTCTGAAAGGTCAACAATAACTTCTACTCAGGAAATTCAGGAACTTAAATTTTCATCCTGCTTGGTTTTTCTCTACTTGAGCTTGAACTTAGTTTTCTCAGAACCTGAAACTACCCTTCTTGAAGCTGCCTCTATCCAGTAAAAGAATACGCTCCACCTCTTTTCCTACTTCTCCATCACTGTTCTTTACAGGATTACTTTTTCTTCACCATCATCTAATCATAGTTACATTACCCAACACCAAAAATTCCAATATCTGTTTTTTTCTGATTCTCATCATGGACACTGGTTTTTATATCTTCTTACTACTCCGTAACTTGAAATGCTATCTTTATGGGCATAACTACCAAACTTATGTCTCTACTTGCAATGTCTCTCTTGAACTGCATATTCAATTTTCTGTCTTCAAAATGGATTTCACTCTGGCATGTCAAACTCAACATTGCCAAAAACAAGCTTATCATGCATCAATGGTCAAGCTTCCTCTTTTCCTTCCTATGTTTCTTATCTCATTAAGGGCATCACTGCCCTCAGAGTCAACTAGGCTGAAAACCTCAAGAGTCACTTTCACTTCACTTCCCTTTCATTCTCTGTCTCTGCAGGGACATCAAAACCTGCATATTTTCCTTCAAAATGCCTCCCACATTTTAACAAACAGTTGCTATACCTACTGTCAGTTCTCGAGCTCAGTTCTTTATTATTTCTTCCCTAATCTGTTTTAATTCCTCTTGATCATTAGTCCCAACTTGAAGTTTCTTTTCTTTTAATGCATGCTTTAGTGTCACTAGAGTAATCTATCACAGTATAGTGTTGACTTTTCCTCACTCTACTCAAAGGACTTCAGTGATTCTCTATCTGATAAATAAAGTCCAGGTTCCATGACAGAGTAATCAAAGCCTTATTATATTTCTCTAACTTACCTTATTTTATGCAACGGTTTTCCTTTACCTAGCATTCATTTGACCTGATTTGTCCTCCATCTCACTGGAATCCAAACACCCTCCAAAGAGCAGCAGGATGGCAGCTCCACCATGCTGTATTATATACCAACTTTTCATCCCTAGCAAGGAACATTCACTTCCAACCTATACTATGTTACACAATCCATTCATACTATATAGAACTTACTACATTCTACCATATGGCATGATCATTAAAGTCTATCTTTCCATAGTTAGGATTTGAAAAATAGGTGATGAAATCAACAGATGCTGCATAAACCAACTTTGAAAGAAAGGAAGTTGTCGATGGTAGAGGACTATGGGTGCCTCGGTGGTTGTGTGTGGTGTGGTTTTAACATCATCTGAAGAGGTGTGAACCTACAGCTCTGAATCACATACAGTAGTGTAAACCCAGTTATTTAGGGAAAAAAAATACAACTGAAAATAAACAATAATCGAATAGTAAAAATGCTCTGAGTTAAAGATTACTAACTGATAAAGGTTTCAGTTAAATGTATGCCTTATATCAAAAGGATAAACCAGAGTAACTCTTGGTAACACTCCTTTAAATCTTTTTATCAAAAACTTTTCTGAGAAGTGACAAGTAGCAAACTTTGGGATCACTACATTTACCTCAGCACAAATTCAAAGTCTAACTCAGTACTAAACAAAATTATCATTCCCTATCCAAGTCCACTAGTAGCCAAGTTTCTGCTAATATGGAGAAACTTTGAATGAGGAAGAGGAAATATGTGAAGAAAAATTCAAACAAATAATATTTCCTGTCGCAAGGAACGTGATAGTCTGAAAAGCAACAAACACAAACAAGGAACGTGATAGTCTGAAAAGCAACAAACACAAACAACAGGCATACGAATCCTAAGTTTTCACTCTAGAGACATGAGGAATTCAGAGATGTGAGAAATTCACTTAGGAAAGAATACTTACTTATATTACCTTAAATATATGCATATAATTCAAGCATTTTTAATAGACAAACTTGAAAAAACATGATGGTCACAGGGATATTCTAAAGGTCGAAAATGAATTATATTTCAGATTTCACAAACGTACTAAATGCACTGAAGGGAAAAGACAGGAAAGGGCTGTTTGACATCATCACTTTTTAAATGCTTTTAAAACTCTTTCAGTAATGTAATTTCAAGTAAATGACAAGGACAGCAAGACAAAAACATAGGCAGGTACTCAATTTGCTCCATTCCTTAGCATCAGTTAATTATTTTTAATTTCCTGAACATCCATGTATGCTAAGTACATTTAGTATCTATTAGAAGGGAAATTGTTTCTTCTATTTTCCATCACCTGGCTAAGATGCTTGTGAAAACCATGCTCAGGAACCTCGCATTAATAAATTATCATTCCTACCATACTGATTAGCAATCATTTCCTTACTATCACCTCAGCATTTCCAACCAGAGTACAATAATACTGTTCCTAAAGGGATTGGCCAGCAGGATTGAGACAGACAACTGTCTGACAGTGGCCAGTAAAACAAAGTGTATGCTGTCTACTTCCCTGCCCCTGTATTTTCCCTGTACTTTGTGTGAGTCAGTATTAAGTCCTTTCCATATTACAGGGCAATTAGCCATGTGCATGCCTGGCTCAGACGCTGTTCCTTAACAGTTCAAGAGCACAGTTATACCATGTGTAGCTTTGCATCCCCAGTTAATATGTACTTAGCAAGAACATAGCAGGTCCTCAATAAAATTTATTAAGAAACCTCATCTCTGTAATAGACTCCACATTTCAGGTATATTTGAATCAAGCTGTACATTCATGGGGAACAGTTCTGACACTGCATCAAATAGGCGACCACTGGCTTGAAAAGATTTAGGTCGGCTATTGACTTACACAGACATAAGAGCCAGAAAAAATGTCTTAATGGGATGTTTTGGGATATGCTACTATTCTCTTTCTCAACAAATGCACTATGCTAACTCTGTGCTGTTGATGTACTGTTACAAAATACTTTACATCTGACAAAGAATGCAACTGAGCAATTACTTACTCTCTCTTACTCTGAGTGACCTTGTATTAAAAGCCCATTCCTTGAAACTGGAATCTGAGTTGAGTGTTTTAAATTCTAGAGGTGAGGGAATGGGGAGGCTACTAGATATTCCTTCTATGGTCTCAAAAGTACATCTTATTCTCTGTAAAGTAAGTTATTTTACTTATAGGTAGCTGAGACACTCTGAAATTGAAGCTTATTTTTATTTCTAATATCTACTGTGTTGAAGACTGTTCATAAAGGAAAAAGGTAACTGAACATTTAACCCTGTCCTTTGTATAACTACTAGTTAAACTTCAAAGTCACTATTTTCTGTTATTCACAAGCTAAACTCATTTTGTTGCAGTTATTTTACAAAACAGTTAGGTAATGTGTCAAGGGATTAACTTTTGGACTAATAATAAAAGTCCTGATGTAATCACCAGGACAATGTTGATATTATGAACCACTTCCTTAACCACTGACAAAGAAGAAAAGATAAACAGATGTGGGGGATGTTTCTGCATTACAGAATTAAATAAAATATACTTAGAATTAGTAATTAGCAGTGTATATTTATTATTGTGAGAACAGCAATAAACATACTGAACTCTTCTATAATGTTTTATGTGATGTCCTTCCTCAGATCACAGATAAATTCATAAATGAACACAATTTTCATCCTTGACAAATAACGAAGACAAATAAGGAAAGCCCTATAACGCGCCCTTGCCAATACCTGCACCCAAATTCCACTAAGTAGAGACTATAGATAATAGATATCCTTGTGAGTCAAGTTTCTCCACTGGAGAAGCTAAGCCCAAACACACAAAAGAGTTAATAAAATAAGCAATGGCAGAAATGTACTTACCAATAACCATTTATTTTACCATAACCCATGGTGAAATAATTAAAAGTAGATAAAACTTATGTTAATAATCTGTTACAGACCAAAATTATGCACACATATTTTAATGTTTCTAAAAGAATGACATTTTATTAACTATGGCTCACCACTTCCCTATATAAATCTTTTTCATTTGATATTCTAACATTCACTCACAAATGTACAAATTCTGACTACTCAAGAAAGGGGTTGGGGAGGAAAGAACAGTTCCAGGTAGAATCTGGCCTATGTGTGGCCCATACATATAACGAAGAACTCAGAGAAAAACTTTCAATTGCTTCTTTTACACCCAACTAATGACAAAGGCAATGAGAGTGACCTTCAAGAACATACTCTTCAGAAAGCAAAGATAGCTTGTACTGTGTCTGCCACATAGCTACTATTTTCCTAACTGCATATTCCTCATTCCTAAGTATCCAATGCTAAAATCAAAACCTGACCTCAAGCAGCAAGTTGCAATCTTCTGACACTATGAGATCATTTTGTCTGGAGTACTTTAATATAACAATTTGAATGAACTGGCAGAAGCTTAAATAGGTCACACTGAAGCCAAAAAGTAAGGATATTTACCTGGCAAATATATTCTGTCTCTGCATGTAGCAGGCCTTTCCCCAGACCATCAACCAGAGGATGACAGTAGTTGACCTATCTCTCTATACTTTCCATATTACAAGTGAAAAGAAAATAAATCTTATCACCTTCCTACATTGCTATTACCACTGAGGGTGACTTTTTGTGGCAAATATTTGCACATAGTTACAAAGTAAAGTAAAGTAAAGATAACTACTACCAAATTATTTCATGGATTTTTTTTTTAACATATCCCTACATAAGGAACTTTTCTTAAATCTCCAATCCTGCAGTTATAAAGATGTCAAGATCCCTGCATCAATAAAGCTTCATTAGCCCTAAATATCTAGGAAATAAAACCATAATATGCTACAAACATTTCCCTAGGGGGAAACCACACATTAACTACATATGTCACCATGATACTAATTTCATAGTTCTCCTTAGTAAGATAGGTTTCCTCAGTAGACCCTGGGAATAGATTCTGGTTGCCCAGACTTCTCTGTTCAGTCAGCTTGATTTCTAATTGTGAAGTTGCAGTTCATATGAAAGCAACATGCAGAAACCACAAAGGTTTCTGATACTCTCAGCTCCACTACCTCCATCATAAATTTTCCTTTCATAATAAACAATGTGCAATCGAAAAGGTTTCCTGTTTCAAAATGGAACAGAAGATGAAAGAAACTGTAACTCTACCATTAACAACAAAAAGTTTCTTAATGAAGATGAAGTCTCAAAGATGAAAATGGAACTCTTTCAACTACTGCTTTCTCACTTAAGGACAGAACTTGTTCTTTCCCCTGTAAATATTTTCAGCATCATACACTGCAATTGTGTTGGTGGTCCAACAGACTTTTTCTCAGATTACTTGTTAGCAAGCACTCTTTTGCTACTAACAGCAAGACACTTGATATAAAAAGGACAAACATTTCCAAACTATTCTATGGCCATGTACCAACAAAGAGCAGTCAACAGTAGAAACTTTGCATATCTGAGTCATATAGAGGAACTTTGAATTTAAAGAGCAGAACAAATTTTTTTTTAATTTTTTAAAAAATTAAAATTTTTTTTTCTAAATTTTTTAAAAAATCTTGCTGTTAATCCATCATTTCAAAACAGAGTGCATGTAAGAAAAATAGATATGCAATTCAAAAAATGTTGCCATAACTATAATTATTATTAATTAATATTATAAGTAAATCTGGATGATATATCTGGATGAATAGGGCTACCAATAGGCATAGTCAGACAAAACTTACCACTTTGTCCATCAGTTTCCAAGTTTTCTCTACAGTCCTGCGATCTGCTGCTGCTTGCTTAGGGGGTCCAACTGCATCCTGAATTGCATCAATAATACCCAAAATTCGCCCTTTTCGGGGGTTTCCTCCTCGACCACCAGGATTTCTGCCATTCATAGAATTTGCCATCTGGAACCTTAGTTCTTTGAAAGGCAGATTAAAAAAAGAAAGAAAAGTTAGTTGGTCATGAAAATTATTCCCCAACAGAAAACTAAACAGGTTAACTTGTACCCACTACATCCTCCTCTACCAGTGAGAAAAAAAGCTAAGGGTCCCAGATTCAACTTTGCAACAGCAAGTGATTTGCACTCTCAATCTTTACACACAGTAGGTTCATAAGCGGACTCTAGATCTGCTTTTGAAATATTAGGAGTTAAAGATGTATGCTCCTCAGTTCCGACTATCTAAAGCTTGAATAATACCAAACTCATAACAACAACAAAGTCAACTTACAAGGGTTTCCTCCAACTAGATAAGAACACAATATTCCCCCCCTATCTGCCTTAACCCCAATTCAAAATACTAGAACTGAAGTACCTAGAAAACGTTTTGAGAATCTTACTCAAAAACCACATTTTCACTCACATTTCGCAAAGTTATATAAACGTAAGTATTACTCTACACGAGCATAAGGGACAGGACTGTTGTCAACAAAGGCTTAGGACTTGGGTTTCTACGCCCAAACTACCAAACAGAAACACATGTACAGGGACATGCGAATGCCCAGTTTTCAAGACAACGCGTTGAGAAGTTATCTCAAGTTAAGAACTAAATAAATCAACAAACCACCCATTTTAAAGAGAGGGTGAAACTGACAAGAGCAGGCACCGAGAGCAGAGCGTTCACTTCTTTTACTCCTGGCCTTGCCTTTCACCCAAGAAGGTAGTAGGTGGCAGAGGGGGGCGGGGGTGTCCACAGCTTGTGACGGGACGTCTGTACCCCCTCCTGGCTTAGGCCCCTCCCCAGCCACTCTCGGACCTCTCAGATGGGGGTGAGGGGAGGTGGACAGAGTAAGGACAAAGTATCCCCCTCGCGCCTCCAGCAATCGCAGCCCAGTCCGTCCCTGGCGCTCAGCACTCGGCTCCCCAGTGGACGAACCTCCCTGAATCTGCAATCCTAGCGACCCGTGTCCCTTTACTCTTTCTTTCTCCTCCCCCGGCCCTGCCTGGTTCCGGTCTTTAAATGCCCCTCTTCAAAATGTGACGGAGGCAGCGACAGCAGCTGGAAGCCGGGGCTGTCCCTTCTTCCTTCGTGGCCCCCGCCTGGCTGACCCCGGACCCCGTGCAGGGAAAAAAAAATAATAATAAAATAAAGAGTCGAGAGAGACTCCCCTGCGCCCCCGACCCTCCTGGCCTCCCGGGGCCGCAGCTGCCCGGGGACACGCGTGTGCGCGGGGTCCTACTCCACAGCCACGAGCCCCGGGGGCGCGGGCAGCCCGGGCAGGGAGTGTGGAAAGGCGGCAAAAGCGCGCTCCCGAAGAAGGAGCGACCCACAGCACAGACCACCGAGACAGGGAAACGCAACAATTACCGTCAGGACAATCCACACCCGCTCTCCCCTCCCGCCCGACTCTCGGGGAGGCCGCGGGACGCCGCAGCGGCACTAGCTGGAGGAGGAGACCACTCGCTGGACACCCCACCCCTGGGTAATACACACTCAGAGACACAGGCGCGGGGCGGGGCCGGGGCGGGGCCGCGCGCAGCTAGACCAATCCTGCGCGCCCGCGCACTGACTGGCAGCGGAAGGCACCAATGGGCCGGAGGCGCCCGTCCTCCTCGCACTACCGCCCGGTCCACGTCTTCCACGGTACACAATGGCCCCTGAGGAAGGCCCGCTCGCCACACGTCCCGAATGTAAAGGGACTCAGAGGGAAACAGGGGCGTTCGACTCACCGGAGAACCAAAGTGGGAAAGGGAAAGGAAATGGAAGAGAGGCTACGAGGCACTGGGGGAAATGACCAATGAGGAGTGGGGAGTGGGCGTGAGCTTTGGGAGCGAGAGCCAAAGCCGACTGGTCTAAAAGGCGGGACTTCCGGCTTCGCTTACCTTCCTCGTCTTTTGTTTCATAGCAACAGGGTAGTGGCTGGGAGGGTGTTGCTTTTTTACTCTGGGCGGATCCAAGACTGAAGAATTTCATCTCCCTAGGGCTGCCAAACTCTTACACCAGGACAGCAGCCAAACAGGTCTAAAGCTTCTTGCTGGCTATCAAAAAAGAGCATTAGTCACCAAGCTTGTAGGATGAAGTATAAACCTCTTAGAGAGTAAATTAGGGCTAACACCTGAATGCCAACCAAAACTTGCTAAATTTCTGAGAGTTTCCCTTTTATTCTTAGTTCTGTAGGCATTGCAGATCAAACACTAAATGGATGGAAAAGCAAGTAGTTGATAACGCTGGCCAAATAGTCCCTACTAACTTTGCTAGGAGAGTAAAGAAGGAGACCTTGGGAACTGCTAAAATATGCTTCGCACCTTTTTGTTTAGTATGTTTCTGTATAAATGACTGATATTTTGTCTGAGTCACCTTTACTCTGCATAGATCTCTCTCCATCTCACAAACCTTATTGTATCTGCCATTCTATCCCTGCGTTTTTCAATCTCTCTCTCTGTGACTCCAACCTTATGCCTTTAGAAAAGTCCACATCCGGCTAGCATATTTTTAAAGTATGATGGATATCAACATTATTTTAGTTTTAGGCGTACAACATAATGGTCAGATAAGATTTTGTATACATTGCAAAACGATCATCACAATACGTCTATTTCCCATCTTAGTGACTTTCAAAATTGCAACATCATGCTACTGATTAGTTTGCAAGCTGTATATTACATCTGTGATTTGTTTTGTAACCGGAAATTTGTACTTCTTGATTTCCTTCATCCATCCTCTCTCTCTCTCTCAATCTCTCTCTCTCTCTCTCTCTCACACACACACACACACACACCCAACACACCAACACTCCACTTCTCTGGTAACCAACAATCTGTTTTCTGTTAAAGATTCCACGTGTGTCTGGATTATTTCACTTAGTGTAATACCCTCAAATTTCAATCTAGTTATCACAAATGGCAAGAATTTCATTCTTTTTCATGACTGAGTAGTGTTCCTCTGTGTGTGTGTATGTGTGTGTGTGTGTGCACATGAACTCTGCATTTTCTTTATCCATTCATCTATAGATGGACATGTAGGTGTTTCCACATCTTCTTAATGTAAATAATATCACAATGGGGCCTTCCTGGTGGTGCAAGGGGTTAAGCACAGCACTGTGAAGCTATCCACAGCCTCTGCAGCATGAGTTCAATCCCTGGCCAGTCAGGGAGCTACCCACATGATGCAGTAGACCTCTCCTATCTAGCCCGCTGCTCCCCTCAGCAGTGTATTTCCGTCAGTCTGCCTGTTCTGTTCCCCACTCTGTCTCTGTTGAATCCTCTCACCCCCCACACCTCTGGCCTGTAGCTGAATTCTTGTGTGCAATAAATAAATCTTTTAAAAAAAATAATACTACAATGAACCTATGTATATCCAATAAACATATATATATATTTAAATTCATCTCTTTTGTTCCTCTGTAACTACCCAAGGTAAAATTGCTATATCATTTGGTACTTCAATTTGTAGATTTTGAGACTCCTCCATATTGTTATCCATAGAGATGGCGTCAATTTACACTCTTACCCACAGTTCACAAGGATTCACTTTTTCTCCATATCTTCGCCAACACTTGTTATTTATCTTTTTGATAATAGTCATTCATAGGGATGACATAACAGCTCATTGTGGTTTTGATTCGCATTTTCCTGTTACTAGTGGTGCTGAACATATTTTCATGTGCATGTTGCTCTTGTACAGCTTCTTTAGACAAATATCTATTCAATTCCTCTGTGTATGTTTTAACCGATTTTTTATTGAGTTATTGATGTGTTCCTTTTGTTCCTTGTTATGGTGGAGCTGTCAGCTTGTTTTCATAGCCCAATGTAGGGAAAAGTTTTCCATAAAAAGGTGTATATCCGAGGGAGGAGTTAAGACATCTGCCACCATCTTGAGATGCCTCTCACATCTATCTAATCCTAAAAGAAAAAAGTTGCTGGGCTAGGACCCTTCTTTCCACAGATCATAGATTAAACAAGTATCCTTTATTTCTATTTAACTTCAATCCTTCCATAGATGCTATTGAAAATTGCTCTGGATTATCACACTTTGTAATTTTCTGCCAATTGATAGTACTGAACACAATTTATACACTGGGATTCTCAGATGTGGTATTTTGTGTCTTTAAAATATATATTCCTTTCTTTCTCTAGCTAATTAATGTTTCTTAATTGTTCTCACTTCTTTCTAGCTAAATGATCATTTAGCTACCGTGATTGTAACGGTCAAGAATGCTGTTGTTATAAACATACTTTATTCTAAATCCCTAAATTCAGATGGTTAAGATTTTTCATTTCATTAAAACAGGAAAAACATGTGGTTTAGGAATTAATTTTGCATTCCGGCCTGCTGCATGGACCTTTCATACCAGCCTTTTGTTGATAGGAAAAGGGGCAAAGGGGCGACGGTTCTTTCTTTGGCAACTTCCTGCTGAAAAGGGGCAAAGATCAAGGGGGTGGCTCAGGCCTGGTTATGAGGGTCTTCTGCAGGGATGTGAGAATATGGGTGGAGAAGGAGTTGGTTAAAGATGGTAGGAGACATTTCCCGAATGTGAGCCTGTATGAATTTTAGGAGGCAAGGAGCGAAAAGAAAAAAATAAGGTTATCATTAGTATTGTCCCCAAGAGTGGGAGGAGCCATGACACTATAGGATTTTGAAACCATGTCAGCGGAGTCCCCGGTTTTACTAGTAATAACATTATTCCCTGAGGAACAGGCAGGTACCCCCTTTATTAGCTGTTAACAAGTCCAGAGCCCGCCGGTTTTGGAGAGTGACCTGTGCCAGGGAGGTGAGCTGTCTTTTTAATGATGTTGAAGACACATAGGTTTTTTCTAAGGAGGTATCAATTTGTTCATAAAATTCCTGGGCAGAAATCAGGCTGTGTCCCAGGGCCCCACCTGCCATACTTGCAGCTGCTATCGATGATGCCGGGCTGATTCCAACCATGATTGGAAGAATGGCTGCCCGCTTAGTCCAATGTGGTGAGAATAACTAACCTAGCTCAGACCGTCTGTACAGAGCTAACTGTGGGACCGCGAGGACTTGGATACGTGGGCCTGGAGTAGCAGAATTAATACACTGAGAGAGAGAGTCTCTGTATGGACCTTTCAATTTTCAACTATTTTACCAAAACCACCTGGAGTCCAAGTTAAGTTCTGATATAGTAGGATTTTCATTTGAGCCCAAACTAGGAATCAGGGTTTGGATATGGCTGATGAGCTTATGAGACAATAGCCCTTCCTGTAAACTATTAGCATGAATTGATGTGCAGGAGGGAATAAAGACTTGTTTGGCAAAACTACCCCTGGTGCCTCTCATGGAGACATAAGAGATTGAGCACAATAAAGGACTACATGCTGAGGGGTATAAATAGGAGCAAACAGTAATGTTTTCATAGGAGATAGAGTTGACTAGAAATACTCTCTGTGTAGGACAACTAAGTCTCCCATACAGTGCACTTTAGTGTGAAATCCGTATCCATGGGCAGCATGGTGATTTGTAACCTAGGGAGAACTTGTGAATGGAATCTTTATAGGAGAGGAGTGTTCTCCTGAGAGATTCTGGCATAAAGCAGAAGGGGAGACTCTTACCTAAGAGTCTCACAAGCACTGCAACAGCCAGTAGATGAATAATAGGAACAAACTGATTAAGACCATATATGAGACCCACTGGGGGCTCCAGAAAAGACTGGGAACTTTGTAGTAGAGGTAGTGAGATATTTTTAGAGGGAGCTATAAACCTTTGTCACTTGAACATTAATATTTATACTCACAGACTGGTGTCATTTGGGAAAATGCAGATTATAGTCCTGTATTGAAACACAGGGAATTTTTTAAAAAGACAGCTATTTTGAACAAATACTTAGATTTTTCATTCAGAATATTCAAAATGATTTTTTCATTCACTTTAGACAATATCACTAGTGAAGACTGGACAAAGGTAAGCAAGTAATTTCCTTAATACATTTCCATTCTAAAGTTTCAGATTAAACAGTTCCACGTCTTAAAAAAAAATTCAAAATTACTTCCTTCCTTGTTATCTTCTTTCCCAAACTATTAATCCAAGATCAGATAATGATTTATTTGGCATTATTCTTTGTAATAAAAAAAATTTTTCATCAGTGTTAAATATAGTGATTGTAAAACTTGGAATGCTTTGTCTCAATTCAATATTCCTTTGCACCACCATTGCATTCTTCATATTTCCTAAATATTTCTATGTTCCCCTAATATTTTTATTTCAGAAAAATATAATTTTCTTGTCCGTAAGAGTTTGTGTGAAGAATGCAAAATTTGATAAAATTTATCACATTGATTTTGCTACAATCTCTATGCAGTTTGATTTATACTACATTATAGCACTGAATTTTCATTTCCTTTTTTTTTACTGCTCTCCAATGTAACTTAATGTTCTTAGTTTAAGTAATATTGGTTTGCAATAGTGTATATTTTTCCTTTAAAATATAAATGCTGGGCCTCCCTGGTGGCACAAGGGGCTAGGACGCAACCTATGAAGTTATCCTCAGCTATTGCAGCACAAGTTCGATCCCCAGGCAGGGAGCTACCCACATGGCGCAGCAGACCTCTCCTGACTCGCCTGCTGCTCCCTTCAGCAGAGTATTTCAGTCAATCTGACTGTTCTGTTCCCCACTCTGTCTCTGGTGAATCTTCTCACCCCCCACACCTCTGGTCTGTACCCCAGTTCCTGTATGCATAAATAAACAAATCTTTAAAAAAAACTCCAATCTTTATGTGTGTATATATATATATATGCATAATTTAAAAGCTAAAGGGAATCTTGGCAGTGATCATATCACTTACCTTGGCATATCTGAAAATTGGCTAGTTTACCGGGGATTATTGAATTCTAAAAATATAGGTAATAAACCCAAATTTATGAGATTAATATGTGGTATAAAATCCATGTAATTATGTGAGAAATGTAACTACTAATCAGATCCATATTAATGTAGATCAATTATATTTTCACTTTTGTTCTTAAGAAGTCAGAAAGACCAGAAATTTTCAAAATGAATGTATAAATCAGAAGCAAATTACCCACAGGATTTACATTAATAATGTTAATAAAGATCTAATATATTGTATACCTACAAAAAAAAAATCTTCTCTTTTAAATTACAAATTTCCCACCCCCAACATATAAAACTACCCTTTTCTATTTTAGGTGTGTTCAGCATTTCAGGACAAGACATCTATTAGATCAAGTATGATTTCTGACAGCTAATTCACCCATTCATTCAATAAATATTTTTAGAGCATCTAATATACACCAAGAATTATGCTAAATGCTGTGGAATACAAAGGTAATTAAGCACTAGTCTTTGTTTCCAAAGAGAGCCCAGAAATATAAAGATAACACTATAAATTCAAGTGGTAAAAGCAATAATTTCTGTAGGAAAATATCAATATGAAAAGCTCAAGAAAGGCACCTAACCCAGCTTAGAAAAACTGGCTAGTAAGTTGAGACTTGTAAAATAAATTAGATTAACATTTAATCATGAAACACTAGTTCTAACCAGAGAAGCCCTCATAAGCAAGGGCATAAGAGAAAGAAAACAGCTATGTATGCAGTATTCACAGGGAAAAAGCCAGGTCCATCTTGTGGGAAGCAGAAGGGTAAATAAAAAGCAAAAAATGGCAAGTGACAAGTAAATTAAAATAATACCTGATGTGTCAAATTAAAGAACTTGAATTTGATCCCTTTTTTTGATATGTAGCTATTGGATTTTAAATTATGGAGAGTATATAGAATTAGAAGAGCAAGAGAAGTGATACTATAATATTTATATTTGAGAAAGGTCACTCTGCTGGTCAGGTTGATAATAGGTTAGGGAGAGGCATTTTAAAGGCAGGTGGCCAGTTAGGACATGTGTAATAAATGATGATGAGGACTGAAAATGGAACAGTGGTAGTAAAAAATAAATGACATATTTGAGAAATATTGGAAAAAGTGCACTCCCAGAGATGCTGTTTTGATTGATCTATGATAGCATTTAAGCTCCCCAGGTGATCCTAATTACCATCTGAAGCTGAGAGCTGGATTAGTTAATTTAGCCATCACTGATAATTGCAGGAATATGAAACATGCAGAGGATGAGAGGTCAAGAATGATGGCCAATATTCTCATTCTAATGACTTGGTAAAAGACAGCCTCAAAAAATAGCACAGAGAATATCAAAGAACAATCTATTTAGTGGAAAGGGGGAATGAATTCACTTTTTTAAAAAAAGATTTATTTATTTATGCATACAAGAGCTGGGGCACAGGGAAGAGATGCAGGTGGTGAGAGGATTCACCAGAGACAGAGTGGGGAGCAGAACAGGCAGATCAACCGAAGTACACTGCTGAGGGGAGCAGCGGGTGAGTCAGGAGAGGTCAGCTGCACCATGGGTTGCTCCCAGGCTGGCCAGCAATTGAACTCCTGCTACAGAGGCTGCAGACAGCTTCATAGTACTGTACTCACGCCACCAGGGAGGCCTGGAATTCACTTTTAAAAATTAAACATTTGAGGTAACTGTGGAACAAGTAGAGAATATTTTAACTAGATGATTGGATATGTAAGATCATAGAATTGGGAACATTGAAAAGCAAGTAGAACCTGGAAATAATGAAATCATAAGGGGAGATACATGAAATAAAAGAGCATGAACTGTAAGTTGAACCCTCAAAGTTGAACTCAGAGAAAAGCAGAGGAGAAAGAAATCACAAAAAGATAGAGGGTAGAATAGAAGATCACATAGAAACCAGGAGAGTATAGTATTTCCGTGGAGTGGACAACAGTTTCAAATGCAGAACTGGGGTCAATTAAAAAAAAAAAAAAGATTACAAAACATTCATTGGAGTTTTGGAGTTAGCTATTGAGAGATCATTTGTGACCTAAGCAGGAACAGTATCAACTGAAGAATGAATTACAAAGAATGGGAAATAAGGAAATGAGAAGTGGAGATTAGTCTTTTAAGAAATCTGTACAAGGATGGAGAAGAGAATTTAGTATTTATACTTACAGTCTCTGTTGATAAATGCAGAATCAAATGGGGGCGAGGGAGGGAAAAATTTTAGAATGGGAGAAATTTAAACATAAGTATATTTGTTAAGTGTTAATTTAGGAAGGAAAAAAAAAAGAGGGACACCCTGGTGGCACAGGGGATTGGACACAGCACTGTGAAACTGTCTGCACCCTCTGCAGCATGAGATCGATTCCTGGCTGGCCAGGGAGCTACCCATGTGGTGCAGTGGACCTCTCCTGGCTCACCCGCTGCTCTCTCAGTAGTGTATTTCAGTCAGTCTGCCTGTTCTGCTCCCTGCTCTGTCTCTGGTGAATCCTCTCACCCTCCCACGCCTCAGGCCTGTCCCAGCAATTGTGTGCATAGATAAATCTTTGGGGAAAAAAAAGAATAAAAAAAGAATAAAAAGCATCTCCTATGAGAACGGGAGAAAGGAGACCCCTGAGAATAAAAAAGAACTGGAGACATGGAAATACATGGATAATAATGCTTATTAAAGTATGTGTGTGCTATACAGAAATCTATTATAAATAAATGTTTACAAAGTGAAAGAGGTTGAGGGTAGTCATGTTTGATAGCTTGCTTCATCTACCAGATGAAGTAGTAGAGAAAAGTATCTTCTCAAATGGGAACATGAAGATAATGATAAAAATTTTGTGTTGAAGGAAAAAAAGGCTAAGAAAAAAACTGAAAATCTATTCTCAGGGCATAATGGAGATTGGAGATCATGAATCGGTCCTGACTCCAGCCAGGAAGGGTTGATAAATTTCTCCAGCAGGGCACTAGGGAAGGAAAGACTATAGCTTGGAAATAGGTTTGTGATCCGATTGAACCAATGTTGCAGGAATAAACAGATGAAAGAAATCAAGGTTTTTGAGAGAGTATTTCATATGATCAACTGTGAGGCACAACATGAGCCAGGAAGGAAGAAATAGTATGTACAAAAGACAAGAGAGATGTCTTTTTTAACATGGATTGTTAAGATGCTTCAGCCCACCAGGAAATTCATGTAATAAAAATCCACCCCCCCCAAAGAAATTATTCCAGATGGTTATGGATGTGTACATATGCTTATATAAAATTTACACTTATATATAGCTTTTTATATCATTAAGTATACTTTAATGTAGAATATATAGGTAATTAGATATATTTAAATACTGTTTTCTTTTGCAGCAAATTTTCCAGTAGCCAAAGTGAAATAGGAAATAAGGCATTTTCTCATATTAATAAAGCATTGATTTAAATGTTCAAGGTAACATTTTATTTTACAAAATAATGAAACAGTAAATAAATAGAATGATTACATTCATTATAGTATTTGTAAATGTATGTGTTGTTCCATATTACAAAAGAAGTAAAAAAAAAAAAATCCAAGAGATTGATTGGCTTTTTATCCATTTGTATATTCTTACCTCTAATTTTGTGTGTGCCCATCCTTGGCAGTCATAATCTAGAAAAGAAAGTGAACTTATAAGACACAGACACACCAAGGGCAACTTTCTGGGCTACATATACTTGACAATATATTACTTTAATTTTTAATCTATGACAAAGGTTATATATTGGTTGGCAGGCTGTACATGCTGCATGTTCAAGACTCACAGTCATAATCAAAGCATCAACTGAAAAAAATAACCAACAACATTAAGTCCCCCAAAACTCTTGTTTCTATAACTGTGAGCATCTCCAAATATACATTTTATCAGATTTTTGCCATTTTTAAACTAGACTGCCTATGTTTTCCTCCAGGACTGGACTTCTGTATGACAGGGATCATTTGGTAATTTTCAGTGGTTTACACCTTTAGCACCCCTTTCTCACACATAGATATACATTTACATTTGTGTGTGTATACACGCACACATATACTCACGTGCTTCCATTGTGTGACCCTGACCAAGTCTGCTTTACTTAACCGGTCGCAAGTTTCTAGGACTCTGTTGTCTAACTCTCTGTATTCTTTAAAGTCAGATCCTACTCACATTGTGTTCAAGTTTTCTATACACACTTCTTTCTCTTCTTTCTTTCCCTCTTCCTCCATACTTCAATTGCCAACTAGAATAAAAGATGACATATTTTCTTATCTGCACAGGCACATGAGGTCAATGAGCTATCTTCCCAAATAGTTCTATTTTACTCTAGGCTAATAGCATATTTTATTGGGTTGGATTTTGTGACGTGTCATCTTAGGGTGGTTTGACGGCCTTGATTATATGCACCACAGTCGCCCCCTCCACCTCATCAAACAGATCCCCAGCAGGAAGTCACTTGGTCCATTTATATACATTCTTTTTTTTATTCTGTCACAACTGGCTTTGTTTTAGCTGTCTACAAGGAGAATGTATTTTCTATATTAATCAAGAAAGCTTCATATTTCTATTTAATCTTTGGGATTAGTGAAAAAAAAAACAGATGTATGTTTTAAATATAATTTCATTACCACCAAACATGACAGAGAGGCAAAGACTCAGTCCAGAGACACTGCAGCATGTATTTTCCATTGTAACGAAAAGAAATATTCACATGAATAATACTTACCTATGAAATAAAGAGCAAAATCTGTCTTACAAGCTACATAGTTGCATCTGAAGGTAAAAAAAATGAATATGAAAGGTGGCATTTTGGGAGGCATCCTCAGAGAAGAGACTGAAGTGATAGATATAATCGATTCCCTACTCTTCCCCTATGTCTGCTTTCTGAATGACCTTTTTTCAATTTTCCATTTTATTTTCACAGGTCATGAGAAGATTGCTGAGGAGGCAGTCAAAATTGTGAACATTGATTTTTTTTAAAATGTACATAAAAAGATAAATGAGGGGATTGTTTGAGTTGAATGTCAACGAGAAGAGAGAGAGAGAGAGAGAGAGAGAGAGAGAGAGAGAGAGAGAGAGCGCTCGGGCGCTAACTACTACCTGCTTAAGTTAGTAAATTTTATAAGGAAGCATTGACAAACATGTTAATTTTGCTTATATTCATGTTCAATTTTGGGGGGTAAAAAAACCATTTCAGTTTTTCCTAATTGTTAAATCTCATTTCTGTCTTTTCTCCCCAGGTATAACTCAATCTACTAAAAAGAAAGAAAGAAGCAAAAAAGAGAAACACTTCATATCATACCAGTCTCTTCTTTTTTTTCCATGTTCTTCCTTACTTGGTTTTAAAGCTTTAAGCCATTTTACTGTGCATCAATGTAGATAAAGAATAGCCAGAGAGTCTTTGCTTTGGGTCAGGTGCAGGGTAATTCTTGCATGAAATTAGCTATTTCTTGGCAGAGCTAAAAATAACAAACTGTCTGAGATGCTGCCATGGCTCATCCAGCTTTCAAGCAAGCTTTTCTAATTTCTGACATGGAGAGCTGATCTTCTGTTCATGGCTATAATGCACCTGAAGAAAGCATTTCCTGTGGATATTGACAGAAAGATATCACGACTTTCAGAGTCTAGTATTTCAGGAAATAAATGTCATTATGGACTCAAGATTACATATGCAAATTAAGCCCTATACATGGCAGAAAAGGAACATGATTACATTTAGTATGTAGAGCTGACCATTCACACTGTGAATTGGGTGCTCCTAGTACATGGTGTAGACATGTAGTTACTATAAAAGTAAGAAAGAAATGGGTGCTTGACTTCAGCAAGAGAGGTAAGGTAATGCCTGATGGGGAAAGTTAAGCTAGACCTTCAGGAATGTTGAAGAAGAAAATACATGTTGAAGGAATAAAATAGATGTTTGGAGATGGGATTACAGGTTGTGGGGGGCATGCACATAGGAAGCATACAAAGGCCATATGTCCAGTGAAAGAAAGATATAAACTCCTATAAAATTAAGTACAAAAAATATAGTTCTCAAATATAAATCCTGTTGTATATATATTGTCTCATTACAGAGTATAGTTGGACTTGGTCATTTTACAGTCTCTAAATTTAAGGCACACCTCTGTACCATTAATTGTGGTCTATCAGCTCATTTATTTATTTCATCTCAATATATTTTAACCAAATGGTACTCAGCTATTTTCATCTATCTTGTTGATTGCAAAAAGTTATTAACTGTAACTTTTCACCATCAATCAGTTAAAATATGCATACACATACACACACCCCTAAACTCTATTTATAGATTAGATCATTTGCCACACAGCAGGCCCAAATCCAAGAAAGTTTTTAAGTATACTATAAAGGACCTCTTCATCAGGATCAAGGAAGAAGCTTCAAACCCACTCCAGATAATTTTTCTTTCTGGTTAAATTCAACATTTATATAACACAAGATATCAGATGACATTTAGCTAATGCCTAAAACAGGTAAGCCTATTAGGAATGCCTCTATATTTTTCTTGCATGTTATCAAAGGTTAAGCTTTAATGAGGAATAGAAATTCAAGAGAAGAAAAAATTTTATAATAACCTTATATATCACATGTAATTTAAAGGATATACTTAAACAAGGATTTGAGGAGAATATACTTATTCTGCATATCTTAGGTGTGTGTATTTTTTGAAATAAATAGCAGCTTCTAATATGCAATATTTAACTAGCTAAGAAAAGTTATCCCTGGAAGCAAAAATGTTTCTTGAAGTCTGAGATGGAATGGATGGAATTTCAAAAGGACGTTAATATATCTGTTTCATAAGGTCTGCATTAAAAATAGAAAAGGAGGCACGCATAGTCATTAAAGACAATGTATAAAAATAAGTATTTAATAAATACTAGCTTAATCTAAATCACACAAAAAAGGAAGGATACTGAGATTGAAAGGAACTGCTTCAAATCAGTGTAAATTTCATTAATTAATATTCCAAAATATAAAAAAAAAACAAAGAAAGATCAGTTTAGAACAGGAAAGGTTGTAAATAGAAGTGCACTTAAAATTTTTTGGTGGAACAGGAAAGACACAGCAAGTAGAAGAAATGAGCTATGCAATGATTACAGTTAACTATAGCCACTGCTGGTTCTTGGGGATCAATAGAAACCACCCTGTTCATGGCCAGAAACCAGAATTTTAATTTCTTATGTAAATAAGTTAGAAGTATAGAGACTATGATAGGTAAAATAGGAATATTTATAGACCTTAAGGATGGACACTTGCAAATAAAGTTTCCGTATGGCGCTAAAAATTCCTCACATCTGTCCTTAAGATAGTTCCCTCTGAAAACCAAAAAGGAAATTATAAGTTCAGAAGGAAGAAAAGTGACACCAAGATGATGGCCATTATATTCACAGCTAGATGTAGAATTCAGATTTTCCATTCTTTTTTTTTTTTAAAGATCTATTTATTTATTTATACAAGCACAGGGTACAGTCAGAAGTGCAGGAGGGTGAGAGAATTCACCAGAGTCAGAGCGGGGAACAGAACAGGCAGACTGACAAAATACACTGCTGAGGGGAGCAGCGGGTGGCAGGAGAGGTCTGCGGGCCATGTGGGACCCTCACCCAGTGGCTGGGGATCAAACTGGTGCTGCAGAGGCTGTGGACAGCTTCGCAACCCAGCACTCAACCGCTGCGCCACTGGGGAGGCCCCAGATTTTCCATTCTTATCCCAATAAAATTAGGGGTAGTTGAAAATCCTATTCCATCCCCTACCCAGCAGAAGACTTGTACTTTTAATTACCTCACTCTCAATATGTATCAACTAGGTTTACAGTAGCAGAATATTTAGAGCAACTAAGTATAGTTACACTGATTATATCAAGTCATATCACTTTAACTGAATCTTTCACCAGTCTTAAGTCTGGTGAATTGGTCCTCACTATAAGTGAGGTGGACTTCAAGAAATTTTAAGGGCAAGAGAGAAGGTAAATGTGGATGGTAAACTTTAAAAACTAATGAGGGGGCCTCCCTCCCTGGTGGCTCAAGGGGTTGAGATGCAACCTGTGAAGCTGTCCACAGACCCTGTAGCAGGGGTTCAATGCCCAGCTGGCCAGGGAGGTGACCCACATGGCACAGCAGACCTCTCCTGACTCACCCGCTGCTCCCCTCAGCAGTGTGCTTCAGTCAATCTGCCTGTTCTGTTCCCCACTCTGTCTCTGGTGAATCCTCTCAATCCCCATACTTCTGTCCTGTACCCCAGCTCTTGTATGCATAAATAAATAAATCTTTAAAAAAATTTAAAAAACTAATGAGAAAGCCAAATGAAACCATTAGGAGAACATCACATCAAAATATTTGTCCATCTATCAAACTATGAAAACAAACGGGGGTGGGTGTGGGAAGAGAGTGGTGTTACATTTTAAGTAAAGCAAATTATTCCTTTCTCAAAGTTTTAATAGATCAAAAATTTTGTTGAAACTATTATTATCACATAACTAAGTCCTTTAAAGTGATAATAGGAAGAACAGGTTTTGAAATTCCTTGTCTGTGTTAAATAGCTACACTGATTGCTTAATTTTAAATCAAGTTATGTTATTATCATTAGACACTGACATTTCAATATTAATGAATATTTATTATCTTTTATGTACAAAAGGAGATATGTCAGTATAGAAAATAAATTAAATTAAAAAAAGGATTATAATTGTACAATAAGGGTTTGTGAATGATGCTTAGTATTCAGGTCCAGCTGGGTTTCCAGTGGCTCAAACCTCCATCTTGTTGGCTCTGCATAGGTCCAATTAGTAAGCAAGTTCTTCTCATGTGATAGCAAGCTAACCACTAGCAGTTCTAAGCTTTCCTCATTCTCACAGCTTATTCTTCCTGTGAAAAGTGTCTCTTCTATAGTTTAGGAAACACCCAGGACAGACTTTGATAAGCTTGGCTTGATCATTAATCCATTCCTAAAACAGTTACTGCAGCTAGAAAATGGAAGCACTAAGGAGGAGAACCTGCAAGCACTGCAGGTGTGTTATACCTGAGGTGATTGTGAAAGGTATGCTTTCAATGCTTCTAGAAGAGTGTGTCTCTTATGAAAATGATTCAATCTAAAATCTGAAGGTGAGGTAGTGTATTGAAATAGAAAAGAGGATTGGGAAGTGAGAGAAAAAGGGGGGGGGGAGGAGGGAGGAGAGGGAAGGAGAGAGAGAGAGAGAAAGAGAAAGAGAGAGATGCAGGATACATGATCCAAGACAAGATAGGCAAGAAAAAGTTAAACCAAGCAGTTCTTTGTACTTTAATGTTAAAGGGTCTTTACCCTAAGAACAAGCAGATTCTATGGATTTTATAGATGAAACAGGAAATTCTTACACATGAAAGTACTGTAATCAGAGGATGAGGTGGTACCACATAATGTGGTGGTAAGGGTCAGCAGAGAAATGAGCATGTTCAAGAAATATTTTGGAGGCAAAATTATTGTTCATTGGGAATTGTGCATTAGGGATGGGCCAAGGTGACTTTCACATTTTTGTTTCACCTAATAGGCTGGATGACATGGGGATCAGTGAAAATGGCTCTCATAGGAGGAAACCATGAATTGAGTTTCAGAAATATGCAATTTAAGGAACCAAGATTTCCAAATAGATATATCCATAGCTTCTAAAAGTGAAGAATAAATGCTCCTGAGGTAGGTGAAAAATGGAGGGGAAGACTTGAAAGTTACTGGCAGGGACGCAATAACTGAAGCTATCGAGTAGATGAAATCCTGAAATAGAAAACAGGATGAGGTGAGGAGGACCAAGACAGAAATATCCACATGAGAAAACAGAAGAAAGACTTCCCTGGAAGGTGGTGGGAAAGGAATAATCACAGTGATAGAGGTAGACTCTGAATAATGAAACAGTGCAGACTTTCAAGGGGGCATAATTACCCACACTGTTCATGTGTAATCCCTGTTATTTATTTAATGATATGAATAGCATCAAGATGTGCAAACATTGCCTTTGATTGTTTTCTAGATACCCTTTCCCCACCATTCCAACACACACACAACACACACACACACGCATGTGTGCCTCTCCAGCTAGCCAAGTCTGAGTATACGCCCGTGAACATTTCTCTTTATATTTTCAGCAATAGCTCTGCATTGAGACCAACAGAGTCTTGCTCTATTCTGTTGAGAGCAAAACAAAATTTTAGAAGTGAAAATTATTTGTAGCATTAATTATCAAGAAACCAAATCAATCATTGGTCTGGGCTTAACTTTTTCAGATATTGCTGCAGAAGGCCAGTTTAACTCAACAATGAACAGTATCAGTGAGTAACAAAAAAATTATGGACTTACATGAAGACTATAAAAAGATATTTTCTGTATTGTTCTTGCCCTTGGAAAGCGCCTTCCTTCCTTTCCTGTTTTGTTGCTGCCGTAGGATGTCAGTGCAGATTTACTGTCATTGTTGTCATTTGGCCAATGAATATCATGAAATGTAGGCACTTAACCTTGTGCAACTCCATGAGCAGGCAGTCTGAAGTCTGACTCCTGTGAGAAGGTTATCAGATTGGCTGGAGGCTCCTGGAATACAAATGTGACAGTGAGGTTTGTCTTCCCTCCTCCCCCAACCTGAGTGAAATACACCCTTCAGAATTGCTTCACATCTCATTCAAAGTTATGACATTTAGGAAATAACAATCTGTCTTCTCGCAAATTTTTAAAACAAGTTTACAGATTTAGGTAGTCATCTGAAATTCCACAAGAACTTCCTTAAATCTATGACCTATTTTCGCAGGAAATAAGCTGAGAGCAAGGTTTCTCAGCCTCAGTATTCCAGATATTTTGGACCAGATTATTGTTGTTGAGGTTTGTACTCTGCTTTTTAGAATATTTAGCTGAGTCTCTGACTTCTGTAATCTAGATAGAGGATATTTTCTAGTAAGACTTCTATATTTTATTATTTACTAGATTACTACTATTTTATATTATTTATGGTTCAAGGAAAAATATAAAGCAATATATAGAAATGACCAATGTAATAACCAGAGAATTTTAGAGAGTTTTTATTTTATTCATTTGCTTAATGAATTAACACGTGATAAATCACTGGGGGCTCAGTGGGGAAAGGCAGGTACCCCTCCTGGAGAGGTGCCATCATATGTCACTTACTCTTTCTGTCTTTCCTACTCTTTCTGATGGTTTCTATCTCTCCTCCCTCTGAGACTCCAGTCCTCCCTTCTAGATACAGCTGCTCCTTCCTGATGCATATCAACACTTAGTGTCCCTAGAGGAAGCAGTGACTCAAGGATCCTGTAAGTCTGCTGTCTTCTTAGTAAAACTCTTCTATATTTTATAACTGATTTTATCTTCCATTTTAAATATTCTTTCTATGTAAAACATAAAAGTATGAAGATTTTTTTATTAAAGAGATATTCGCTATTTTATCTTCAGACTCTCTTATAGTTTACATAGTTCATTGAGCCAAGCCATATGTGTATACACAAAAGACACTCCTCAATTTCATTAATAAAGCACATATAGTATAAAAAATTTATTTGACTGAAATGAGAATAATGAAAATGCAAAGTTTAAATGCTTTCTTTAAAGAATCTCAGTTATGAAAATCATGGTGATAAAGCTATAAACCAACCAACACATGAAAATCTTTCTTTTCAAGTTTCAAGTCTTTTCTAAACAAAATTTAAATCCACTGAAGGACTTCCTCTGGAGTAAACCTATGCAGACATGGAAGTGTCTGAAAATAAAATAATTCTACTCTTGCACCATTTCAAAACCTACTTTGAAGAGGTTTTAATATGTGGCAAAAAATGTTTATACAAAACTGGAATAAGTAACAAAATTTTACGATATTCAACTTATTTTAAAATTTATTATTTTTTCTCACTTAGGTAAAGGCAATTAATGAGATTAAAATCATTATGTAAATTGATGATCAGTAAAATGTTGAGAAAAGACCTTATTTTAGTCACAGCTGATTTTAATGGACTATCTCACTCCTTAATAACATCAGTGACAATTGTTACTACTGTTGTTACTTTGGTATTTGAAATAATTTTATAATTGCTGTGTTTAGATTAATGGACATTTGGAGGTTATGTTGTAGCACACACATTTGCCTTGGGTATGAGAGGTAATGTCACTTACTAGTTTGCAACTATTGAAATTTAATGGATATCATACACTATGCAAAATACTGTGTGTTTTCTCAGATCATTCTTTAATTCTTACAATATCCCATGAAGTTTATGCTGTTATCCTGATTAAAATACATGATGTTAAGAAAATTAAGTCGACTGCTCAATTACATGCCTAGTAAGTAGTAGAACTAGGATTCAAACCCAGGCCGTTTTGATTCCCGAGCCTGTGCCTCTACCTCTCTCATAAAATTGCATAAAACCCTTCCCAGACTGGGCTTTCCTGACCTAAGACTGTTAGAACATATAATACTAACAATATTGACAAGAAACAGAAAACTTTACCCCTACATTGAACCTGGAAATAGTGGCTCAGATAAATGAGTCTGTTTATAAGTAAATGTCATCCTCTGAAGATATAAACTGAGGTTTGTCTAAATTGAGAGCCCATACTGTTTTTAAATATACCAGTCCAACTGGAATTTCAGCAACTATGGAAATGATCTCTCTTGGCTGTTCAACAAAATAGCCACTAGCCATATGTAGATATTAAACACTTGAAAGGTGGCTAATGCTACTGAGGATTTATGTCTTAAATTTTACCTAATTTTAAGCAATTTAAATTTAAATGCTACATGTGACTAATTGTTACCATACTGAACAGTACAACCATGATTGAACTCTATTATCCTAACCTTTTAAGGAATATATAAAGAGAACCTTAAATTAACTTAATTACAAAGGAACTCAATTTTAAATAAATTCAATTATTCCTCATTAGTTAATCCTTTAACTCAATAAAACTGAAATTTCCAAGTAAAGTAACTCAACCATATCTAATGTAAGACTCAAATTTTTTTCTTCTCAATTTTTGCTCTAAGTTCACTTTTTTCCTGGTTCCTTTATTTCTATTTCCCTTTACTTCCTTTCAAATTGTGTAAAAGTAAAAAGGAGAATTTGACCATTTAAAATCATGTTTGAAAAATACTTTACCATGCAACCTTGACCGTCTCTAGTCTCTCCTTTTATTTTTCTACATCTAGAAATTGTGAACTTAGTCTCTAGTCTTTCTGCAGTAAATCTGTTTTGTATTTTACTGGTCATGTCATGTCTTTCACAGATGGGTAAATTCCAATTCAGAGAAATAGGAGTCAAAGATGAGGCAGTAAAGTCAAAAGGGGATTGAGTCTAATGTTACAGTTACTAGTCTGGACAAAGAACCCAAGGCAAGAAGCTTTTGGTTTTTCATTCTTTCGGTAACATGGGAAAACAACCCAGACATATGAAATTAAATATTTCCCTGGGCTAAGGTCTGCGATGAAAGTTACTGGCAGGCCAACTGCCTCAGTACCAGCTCAAGCTGCCTAGCTCAGGGGGCAGACTTGTCCCCTACTGCTCTCAAAAATGTTACAGGAGCTGAAACTCCATCACGATGTTATGTCTTAGAACTTGTCTGTAAACCTGGTGGGATAATATAGGGACTCTGAGAACCAGCAAATAAGATAACTTTAGTTTGTAGAATTGGTATTAATGTGCCCTATATAACTTAATTCGCTTGTCTGACTCCAGAATTAGACTCAGAACCCTAAGGCCAAGAATCACCAGATGGTGGAAAGTCACCTATACTAGCCTCAGACTATGCAGAAGAAACTAATTTCTATGACTTTAAGAAACTAAAATCTGGGAGTTAATTTGTTATTTGTTAGTTGATTATCAAAATGTTTTCTAAAAGTGATTTAATAAAATTCATGTTTACTATATAAGCTAAATGTAAAACCCTGACTTTCCTATGGATGGGTTATAATCTGATATTTGTGTATTTTCTAAGTAAATCTCAAAGATAAATTTTAACATCATTACATTTCTTTTATGTGTTTTAAAAACATTAAATTCTATGATGTTCCCTTATTAAGCCCAATTAATTTTTGCTGGGTTAGAATTTAATTACTGAAGGCACGAATGTATTACAGAACTTATTATTATTCAAGATCCATTTTTTTTTTGCAAATGAATGGTCATTATGGAAATTTACAATTTAAAAACTAATTAAAAGGAAGGAGTTTCTAGTAAATGATGTAGTAATTTTGCTGGTGAGCAAAATTCTGTTAATATGTCAGACCATCTTTCAGTTGACATTTGCTTGAATTATATTATCTGATACTTTAGTTATGACCACAGCCAATAACTGTATCTTTTATATAAATATTTAGAATTTTATTTTACAGTTTCTTTGGCCTTTTGGTCTTTGAATTCTTAAAAGTAAAATGGGCACAATGTAATAAATAAAATGGGCACAATGTAGAACCACCAAAAATCTTAGACCTTACCATCTAAGAGTAGAGAAATATTTATTCTGATTGTTTTACGATATATTTAGATCCTTAAAGGCAAAGGAGAATCTCTACCTATCAATCAATTAATCAATCAATCATTTATCAACATAGACATATAAATATGTCCACTAATACAGTATTTGGTTTTCTATCTGCCCCCATTTAGAGTGTTGGTATAGAACTTTTTTTGTTTATTTGCTTGATTAAGGCCCACTTAGAAATTTTCTCACTTTTAACAATGAGCTCTGGACTCTTACGTGACATTAGAAGTTTGTCTGTTTGTGTAATACATTTGTGTTTATATATTCAACAGTGTGCATTTTTATATGGAAAAGGATAAATGGGAACACTTATTCAGCATGTTTAGGTGCCCTACCCTCTTGGAAATACTTGTTACAGAGAAATGAAGAAATACAGGTATCTACCAGCAAGTATCTTAAAGCTGTAATCTTTTAGGGGGGCAAAAAAAATTAGTGTTCCTCCTAAGGTTATGTTTGGTATCATCAACATTTCTATTTATATGATGTCTCTCTGCCCTATTTTGTTGAAAAAGTTGGCAATTAAGTTGTGTTTACTCCAATAGATTTACAACCTGTCCAGTTGATTTGAGAATAACATTATTTTACTCACCAAGTTAGTCTGTGCAAGAAAGGGTAGTCTCTTTATAAATGATTAAGGCAGCACATGCTTATTAAATTCAAATTTGGAAAATACTAAGCACTATTAAAAATGTCAGCCATAATTCTTCCTCCAAACATATTCCATTTATATTTTGAGATATTTCCTTTTTACGTCATCACACATATATTTTAATTGTGGAATCATTTTCACTAGTATTTGAATCATTTACACATTTGTTCATCATTGTTGTTCAGTTAATATATCATGCTTTTTCATTAAAGTTATACTTAAAAAAACATAATACACACATACACACATGGCACTTGGGATTATATATTCTTTAAATATAATTTTGCCATCTTGCATGCTTTCAAACAATCTGGGATGAAGTGCATTTATATTCTTTCTCCAACTGTTCTTTGTAACAGATTTCCTCTCAAAAATTACCCCTTTCTCCTGTTCAGAATCTATCTTATTCCATCACTGCTTATCATATTGCCATAAATGGACACATTTATACAAGGTTTACTCATGATTATGTGTCAGACTAACTTCTAAGGCAAAAATACTTTTGGAGAAAATATCCATATGCCACATATCTATTTCTCTCTGTTTGTTCACATATCCCCCTATAGGATTGTTCTTTCTCCTTCAGCTCCAACTTTTATTCATTTACTCATTAGACAAATATTTGTGAAGCACTTCTACATGCTAGGCAATGTGGTAGACACTGGGCTATAATGGTGACTGGGACAGTTTTTGACAGTCAATTACATTATAATGTGATAAGTGCTGATTAACACAATTGGAAGACATTATGGCAAAAGTATGAAAAGGCAATCAATCCTATTTTAGGGGATTAAGAATAGCTTTACTGAGAGTATGACTTTATCAAGTGTAATTCTGACAGCCCAGGCTATGACTGATGGCCAGAAAAGGAAGACTTAGTTGTTATAAAGAATTTCCTCTAATGTAAATTTGGTAACTCAGCAAGTCAGGAATGAGGTATCTACAACTGGGATAATGCAAACTATTAATAAAGGGGATGGCTGAGCTGTAGACAAAATTAAGGTAGGTAAACTCATTTAGCTACAGACACGACATCAGAAACTGCTGCCTGCACAGTCCCTAATGAGCAGAGCGAGCACCTATGAACACTGAATGTCCACTAATACCAGGTGTTCTAGCCTAGTAGACAGAGGCAGTGCAGTAGAAATGTATTGATGTATTAATTTTTTTAAGGATTTATTTATTTTTCAGCTGGGACTACATCAAATTAAAGAGCTTCTGTACAGCAAAAAAGACAATAACCAAAACAAAGAGAAACCCCATTGACTGGGAGAAAATTTTTGCATACAACACTAATGATCAAGGACTAATCACAAAAATCTACAAAGAGCTGATGAGACTCAACAAAAACAAAATAATCCAGTCAAAAAATGGGCAGAAGAGCTAAAAAGAAACTTCTCCAAAGAGGAAATGCAAATGGCCAACAGGCATATGAAAAAATGTTCAACATCACTTGCAATCAGGGAAATGCAAATCAAAACTACCATGAGATACCATCTTACACCAGTGAGAATGGCACATATTAAAAAAAAAAAACAACTAGCAGCAACAAATGTTGGCAAGGTTGTGGAGAAAAAGGAACTCTCATGCACTGCTGGTGGGTGTGCAAACTGGTCCAACCACTAAGGAGAGCTGTGTGGAGATTCTTCAACCTACTAAACATAGAGCTTCCATATGATTCAGCAATTCCACTCCTAGGTATTTACCCAAATAACACAGAAACATTAATTCCAAAGGGCACCTGCACCCCTATGTTTATAGCAGCACTATTTACAATAGCTAAGCTTTGGAAACAACCCAAATGCCCAAAGCCCAAAAATAGATGACTGGATCAAGAAGATGTGGTACATATACACAATGGAATATTACTCAGCAATCAAAAAGATAAACACATGCAGTTTGCAGCAACATGGATGGAGCTAGAAGGGATCATGCTCAGTGAAAGTCAGAAAGAAAAAGTCAGAAAGAAAAAGAAAAATACCGGATGGTCTCATTCATAGCCTGAATTAAGAAAACCTAAATAAATGGGGGACCAGGAAAAAGACTAATTAATACAATGTAAAAATCAAAATCAACAAGCAACTATAAACCAGAGACACAGTACAGAAGGGGGTGGGGAGAGGAAGAATTAGGGTCAAAATAAGGGGGGGTGCAATTGTATGGGGAATATAACCAAAATGAAAATGCATACCTTGTGCAAAAATGAAAAATGATGTAAGAATTATATAAAATAAATTATTAAAAAATTTATTTTTATGCAAGAGCTGGGGTACAGGCCAGAGGTGTGGGAGGGTGAGAGGATTCATCAGAGACAGAGCAGGATGCAGAACAGGCAGACCACCGAAATACACTGCAGAGGGGAGCAGCAGACACAACAGGAGAGGTCTGCCACACCATGTGGGAATCTGCCTGGATGGCAGGGAATTGAACCCATGCTGCAGAGGCTGTGGACAGCTTCAGTGCGGCGCTCAATTCGCTGCACCACCAGGGAGGCCCCTATTGATGTATTTTGAATGATGTATTGGACATCAGGAAAATTCCTACATGTAAGCTAACTGTGGACAGGAGGAATGGAGACTGGAGAAAGGGCCAAAGTTATTGACTTTGAATTCATTAGGCCTTCAGCCAGATGGAAAGGTACTAGAGTCCAGTAGAATTAACATATAATAGAAGCTCAGGGGAGGGAAGTCAGGCTGAATCGCCTAACAGCTTGGATTAACATAGAATATATGGAAGGCTATATACATTTCAGGTACCTGCTATATTGAATTCACAATCAGTGTAGGGATAGTCCTTCCTCCCCCTGTAAAGCATACTCAGAGACACACTCAATTTTTTTTTCCATCTTTAAGCCTTGAAAATAGAGTCCCAGTTCCACACTATTGAGTTTTAGTAATTATGTCAGGAAAATAATGCTAATAATCAACTCTTAGAGTAAAAGGGGAAAGTTAAGGAGAAAAGTATTGCCAGAGAAACACACAGTCTTATAAAGACTCTCAGTTTTAATTACATTAGAGGAGTGGGCTGGGTCCTACACCAAGGCATCTTGTTGCATACTTGGAAGACGTTGCATATTTGGAGCTTGTGGGGTGTATGTATGAGAAGTGGCTGGGGAAGAGCAGGACTCTATATTGTGCTATTTACACTGGTTTGTGGGCTCTGGTAGTAGGTTTTGATTCTGTGGATTCATGACATACAAGCAGAAGAATTAAATAAACTAAGTTCAATTCTCTCCCTTACTTCCATTATGGTAAGCATTTTCTGCTGATTGTATTCAAAAAAGATTCTGAGGACACAAGAAATTCCCATAGACTATCTATCTCAGGAATTCACTTCCTGACTCAAGAATCCCAGTTTATTAAGCAACAGACAGAAACATACAACAGCATCTATGACTCCGGTGAACAGTCAGATGTATGAACTTCCTCTGACCAAAATTTTCCCTGACCTTGAAAACCTCTTAAAGTTTTTTACATTAATCAAAGATCCCTTGAAAAGTTCTAGCTAGAATTTGTAGAACTTATGAACAGAGTAAGACTTATAAGGTGAACCTAACAACTACAAAACAAACTATTGTTTTATTTATTGTTTTTGATGTTCTTGAATTTTTTAAATTTTATTCAATAAATTGAGTGATTTTTTTTAATATTTTTTTTTTTTTTTTTTTTTTTTTTTTTTTTTTAAATAAATTTTATTGTTATATTCCCCATACAATTGCAGCCCCCCCATTCTGACCCCAATCCCTCCCCTCCCGCCCCCCTAAAAGTGTCTCTGGTTCATAGTTTTTTGTTGATTTTGATTTTCACTATCTTATAGTTATTCATTTTCCTGGTCCCTTATTTAAGTTTTCTAGATTCCTGCTATGAGTGAGACCATCCGGTATTTTTCTTTTTCTTTTTGGCTTATTTCGCTGAGCATGATCCCTTCCAGCGCCATCCATGTTGCTGCAAATTGCATGTGTTTATCTTTTTTGAATGCTGAGTAATATTCCATGGTATATATGTACCACATCTTCTTGATCCAGTCATCTATTTTTGGGCATTTGGGTTGTTTCCAAAGCTTAGCTATTGTAAACAGTGCTGCTATAAACATAGGGGTGCAGGTGTTCTTTGGAATTGATGTTTCTGTGTCCTTTGGGTAAATACCTAGGAGTGGAATTGCTGGATCATATGGAAGCTCTATGTTTAGTAGGTCCAGAAATCTCCACACAGCTTTCCACAGTGGTTGGACCAGTTTGCACTCCCACCAACAGTGCAGAAGAGTTCCTTTTTCTCCACACCCTCGCCAACATTTGTTGTTGCTAGTTTTTTTAATATGTGCCATTCTCACTGGTGTAAGATGGTATCTCATGGTAGTTTTGATTTGCATTTCCCTGATGACAAGTGATGTTGAACATTTTTTCATATGCCTGTTGGCCATTTGCATTTCCTCTTCAGAGAAGTTTCTTTTAAGCTCTTCTGCCCATTTTTTGACTGGATTATTTTCTTTGTTGTTGTTGAGTCTCATCAGCTCTTTGCAGATTTTTGTGATCAGTCCTTTATCATTAGTGTTGGGTGCAAAAATGTTCTCCCAGTTGGTGGGGTTTCTCTTTGTTTTTGTTATTGTCTCTTTTGCTGTGCAAAAGCTCTTTAATTTGATGTAGTCCCAGCTGTTTATCTTTGCCTTCACTATCACTGCTTTGGGTGATGTGTCTGTAAAGATGTCTTTGATGTGCAAATCACGTAGTGTTTCGCCTATATTTCCTTCTATATATTTTATGGTTTCAGGTCTTATGTCTAGTTCTTTAATCCATTTTGAGTTGATTTTTGTGTATGGTGTGAGGTGGTGGTCAAGCTTCATTCTTTTGCATGTAGCGACCCAGTTTTCCCAGCACCATTTATTGAACAAACTTTCTTTGCTCCAATGCATATTCTTTGCTCCTTTGTCAAAGATTAGTTGACCATAAATCTGTGGGTTTATTTCTGGATTTTCTATTCGATTCCATTGGTCTGTATGTCTGTTCTTGTTCCAATACCATGCAGTTTTGATGATTATGGCTTTGTAGTATAGTTTGAAGTCTGGGAGTCTGATGCCTCCATTTCCTTCTTTTTTTTTCAGGAGAGCTTTGGCTATTCGGGGTTTTTTGTGATTCCATATGAATTTCATCAATAATTGTTCTATTTCTTTGAAGAATGACATTGAAATTTTGATTGGAATAGCATTGAATCTGTATATTGCTTTTGGAAGGATGGCCATTTTAATAATGTTTATTCTTCCAATCCATGAGCAGGGGATGTCTCTCCATTTCTTTGTGTCTTCTTCTATTTCTTTTAACAGTGTTTTATAGTTTTCTTTGTATAGGTCCTTTACCTCTTTTGTTAGATTTATTCCCAAATATTTGATTTTTTTTGTTTCAATAACAAAAGGGATGGTCTTTTTGATTTCTTCTTCTTCAGATTTATTGTTTGTGTATAGGAAGGCTACTGACTTTTGCGTGTTGATTTTGTATCCTGCCACTTTACTGAACTGATTGATGAGTTGAATTAGCTTTTCTGTGGAGTTTTTGGGGTTCTCTATATATAATATCATATCGTCTGCAAATAGTGATAGTTTGACTTCTTCTTTTCCTATTTGGATTCCTTGGATGTCTTTCTCTTGTCTTATTGCCCTGGCTAGGACTTCCAGTATTATATTGAAAAGCAATGGTGAAAGTGGACATCCTTGTCTTGTTCCAGATCTTAATGGAATTGCTTTCAGCTTTTCACCATTGAGAATGATACTGGCTGTTGGCTTGTCATAGATGGCCTTTATGATGTTGAGGTATGTTCCTTGTATCCCAAGAATTTCAAGGGCTTTTATCATGAATGGGTGTTGCACTTTGTCGAAAGCTTTCTCAGCATCTATTGATATTATCATATGGTTTTTATATTTCTTTTTGTTGATGTGTTGGATAACGTTGATTGATTTTCGGATGTTAAACCATCCTTGTGCCCCTGGAATGAATCCAACTTGGTCGTGGTGAATTATCTTATGGATACATTGTTGGATTCTGATAGCTAAAATTTTATTGAGGATTTTTGCATCAGTGTTCATTAGGGAGATTGGCCTGTAGTTTTCCTTTTTTGTGTTGTCCTTGTTCGGTTTTGGTATTAGTGTAATGTTGGCTTCATAAAACGTGTTTGGTATTGTCCCTTCCTTCTCAATTTTTTGGAAGAGTTTGTGAAGGATAGGCACTAATTCGTCTCTGAATGTTTGGTAGAATTCATTTGTAAATCCATCAGGTCCTGGGCTTTTGTTTTTGGGGAGGTTTTTTATTACCATTTCAATTTCGCTAATTGTAATTGGTCTGTTTAGGTGTTCTATTTCTTCTTTATCTAGCTTTGGGTGATTGTAGAGTTGTAGGAATTTGTCCATCTCCTCTAGATTGTTGAACTTGTTTCCATATAACTGTTCATAGTAGTTACTGATTATTCTTTTGATTTCTGCTGTGTCCGTTGTAAGTTTTTTACATTAATATTGATCAAATCGGGCCTCCCTGGTGGCGCAGCGGTTGAGCGCTGGGTTGCGAAGATGCCCGCAGCCTCTGCAGTGCCGGTTCGATCCCCGGCTGCTCCCCGGCCACCGGAGGAGGGTCCCACATGGCGCGCAGACCTCTCTTGCCGCCCGCTGCTCCCCTCAGCAGTGTACTTCGGTCCTTCTGCCTGCTCTGCTCCCCGCTCTGGCTCTGGTGAATTCTCTCACCCTCCCGTGCTTCTGACTGTACACAGTGCTTGTATAAATAAATAAAAAAAATGTTGATCAAATCATTCAGATTTGTTTTATAATTCAACATGTTCAATAGAGTATATTTTGATGTTATAGATTATGTGTAAAAAGGGAGAAAATGTCCATCCATAATTACACTGATTTTTTCAATGTAACATGTCTAGTTTCTAGTGTTTGAGAGTCAGTATTCTTCAGATTACAATTCCCCAAAGCAGAGCAGAGAATATGAGGCCCTCACATTTTGTGGGGGGAACGCTTCCTTCACCCATAAAATTACTTAGAGAAGAGAGGTGAAAGGGAGATTATCTTGAACGATAAGTGGATTTCCTACTTTTGAGCCTTCAAAGGCTGATGTAGTTTTTCAACAAATTTATGGACTATTTCTCCATAAAATTATGGTTCATTTTTACTATGAAAAAAAGTAGTTCTTTATTTATTAATATGAGACAGTAGTTAAGAATATGTTAAGTAAAAACAAAATTAAACTTCAGGTTTGGATTATGATGTGTTCACATTTGTGTTAGAACGTATACAGATTTACAGATAGATAACATATACTTGTATATGTAGAGAATTTTTCCAACAGAATACACAAAAAACCTTATGACGGATGACAGTATTTCCTTTTGCCTGGGCTGGGAGTGAGCAATGTCAGGGAGGTTCAGAAGACAGCTCCTGGGTAGCTGGAATGAGAGGAAGATTCATTCTGACCTAGATGCCTTCTGTTGGGGGATTTTTACTGTACAAATGTGTTATTGTTGTTAAAAACTAGCTAAATAAAACTAACACTCCATATGTTTTATGGAATGTTGTGTATTTTATCTTCATCCTTTTAATTTTAATGTAATTTTATTTTTATCCTTTAGCAAATGCTATTTTGAGATACTCAATATTTATTAAGAGATGAAACTATAAGTTAAGACAATGTTATTTGCCAATTTTCTATATGCCCTTCCTAGTTCCATATATTGGACCTATAGGAGATTTCAATGCAAGCTCATGGAAAAATATAGTACCCTCTGTCTGTTGTTTCAGGGTAAAAGTTTCTGTAGCCTCACTGTAGTCTTATTTAGGAATTTAGAACCTTGTTAGAATTCTATACTGTTTAGTCATCTTCTGTTTATTTTCCATTTTTCAGACTATTGGGCATTAAGATAGACTTTAATTTACCCTTCACTTCTGCGTACAAAACAGAGTCCTCCCAGGAATATTACCCATTGCCTAATCCGAAAACAACCCCTCGCCCCCAAAAAATCCTGTGAGGTACATTTTGTATTCCTTCTGGAAATGTAGTATTTACTGGCTGTGAACAGCTTCCCTCCAGCAATATATGGCCTTGACTAAATGAATCAAGGGAGTTGAGGAGGACATCCATTTGCTTATTGTTAATTCCCTGAAGAAAAAGATAGAATTTTAAGACCTCCTCATTAGTCATAAAGATAATGGCAATTTAATATGAGTGATTTTCAGATAATTCTTGATGATAGGTACAAAAGTAGTAGGCTATTCATAAAATCTTTAAGAGATTGGGCACTTTCTGGATTTATATATTTAAGAATACATTTCTCTTTTATTAAAGTCTTTCTTATTTTAGAGTCTGCAAAAAGGAGACTTTCTTAACTAAGGAAATTTTATCTCATTGTGGAAGATATGCTGAAATGTCAAGAAACAATGTTTCATTGGAAACATCACCTGAGACATGATAGCATAAAATCTTCTGGCCCTGAGTAAGCAGATAAGAAGGAAGTGGAAGGGATTTGACTAAAATAGTCTTTGCCACCAAGATTTTTTTTCCTGTTCTTCCCCATGACTCTAGGCTTTTTAAATCTTTTATTTGCCTGACTATTCCCATCTTTCATAGGTCTTCTGTCTATTAAGTTGCCTCAAGTTACGTTACAGTGAGGTTATATTCACAGAAAACTACAAACATCACTGATTTATAGCCATACTCCTGAACACAGAAGCAAAAGCGCATCTGCACACCAAACACTCTTTATGTAGCAATTTCACTTCTAAGGTAATTTTGCCAGTTTTTGAAAAACTGGATCTGCTGCTACAGGAGATTTATTAACTTTGAAAATAGTCCAAAAGAATTGTGATCTGATTGCCCTATAGAGACCTCAAGTTAAAAATGTCCAAAATTAAACTCAGTGTTTTCCCCACTCATTCTCCCATGAAATTCCTTTTCTTTTGGGTTTCTTTTTTTTTTTAATTAAAAGATTTCCTGTATTTGTTTATGGATACAAGAACTGGGGAGTGAGAGGATACACCAGAGAGAGTGGGGAGCAGCGGGGAGAGGAGAGGTCTGCTGGGGATCTAACTCATGCCACAGTGGCTGGTGATAGCTTGATAACCCTGAGACTTTAACCCCTGAGCCACCAGGGAGGCCCTCATTCTGAGTATCTAATCTCAGTAAGGGTTTAATCCTTCTTTCCCCTTAATTATTCAATCTCCTCCACATCCTCTTGTCAAACTGACCTCCTAAGTATTCTTAGATCCATCTCTTCATTTCCTCCCATTAACCCCACCTGTTAAAGGTCCAATGATAGTTTAGCCCCATGAATATTGCAGTAGTTGAATAACTAGTCTTCTTTCACGTCTTCAGTCTTAAAATGACATATACTTTTAAAACACAAATATAATTGTGTTACTTCCTTCAAATGACTTCTTTATGAAGAACTCAGTCCTCTTGGTCAGCTGATACTTGTCTAATTCTCCATGATCAAATTTCGTACTGTTCTTCTCAGAGGATCTTAGGCATAGTATACTCATGACCTCTGCTTTCCCAAATGAGACAATTTCCCTAATGATTTTATGGAATTTTTTTTTGTTTACATTTTAAAGTATAAAATGTTTATTAGGAAAAGGAGAAAGGGAAAAAGAGAGACACTTGCATAGTCACAGATGGGTCAGGAAAAGAGCTGTGATTTTATGGAATTTAAGATACAGTTGAGTAAAGATGGGTCCTGAGCAAGAACTTCTGCAGCCATCTACAGGAATAGGCATGTAGTCATAATGAACAATACATATGGAGAAAACTGAGTTTACTCTCTAAACTAGACAAGGTATGAATGTATAACCATGCAAAAGACTTCTTTCCCCCAAAGACAGATATTAAGTAAAAGACTACCATGAAATAAACCATGGGGGCTCCCTGATGGCACACAGGGTTAAGCACAGCACAGCACAGCACAGCACTGTGAAGCTATCCCCAGCCTCTGCAGCATGAGTTTGATCCCTGGTGGGCTGGCCAGGGAGCTACCCACATGGTGCAGCAGACCTCTCCTGACTCACCTGCTGCTCCCATCAGCAGTGTATTTCAGTCAGTCTGCCTGTTCTGTTCCCCGCTCTGTCTCTGGTGAATTCTCTCACCCGCTGCACATCTGACCTGTACCCCAGTTGTTGTATGCATAAATAAATAAACCTTAAAAAAAAGAAATAAACCATGACCTTGCTAGAATGTACTTTGCTTTTTGTGAAATTCAGCAAACAGCATTAAAAAATAATATGCTCATTCTTTGTTATTGTCTTGACCTTAAAGGGGAAAAGAGATCCAAAGGGTAATTTGCATAAAAATATGAACTGCTATTCTAGGGAGGAAGTGACATAATGATAATTGAGTCAGATGAAGAAATTCACCTTTCCCATGGCCTTTAAATGTATAAACCACACCCATTACCCGAAGCTCCCTGTAGTGGTAAGACCTTCCCACACCTTTGGGCATGCTGCTTTCTCTGTGTAGAATCATTTCTCCTCTTTGCATGACAGGTTAACTTCTATTAATCTTTCAAAGACATATTTAAGTATCACCACCTCCATGGATCTTTCCCCACCACTCTTTTCTGCTGCAACATTTTCTACCACATACTGAAGCCTTTTACTCACTTGTTTATGTCCTGGAGTACTGGCACTATTGTAGCCCTAGAATCTGTTACAATGTAAGAACACTCAGTTTGCAGAGTAAATAACTGAATGAATCTACTACAAACTCTGAAGAGAGAAGTTTATAGCACTCTAATAAAATTATTTTATAGGATTCAGATTTTAAAATCACGATTTTGAAAAATTAACATTTGGGTCATAATATAAATTCAGGTTAATTTGTTAGACTTTATCAGTCTCATTGCCCAGATACCAGAGCTTCCAAATGTGGTAACCAGAGTGTGACTATGGGTTATGTTGATGAATTGGTAGGAGATATTCCATGGAAACAGGATAATTAAATTCTATTCCTAAGAAACCTAATAAAAAAACAAAAGTCAGAGTTGGTGAACTTTTGGTACAACTTTTTTCCCTCATGATCAGACCACTGGAAACGACATAGACATTCCAGCAAAGTTATTTTCTATAGTCGACATTGCAATGAGGGCATAGCTTTTGCTTATATGGTAGTTCAGATGGTTTCTACACTACATTGCTAAAGTTAGGATTTTCTGTGTTCTTTTCTAACTTATTTTTATGTAGTATCTCCTCCATTCTCTACCTATACTAGATGCCTCCAAATGACCTGGATTGTGGAAAGGGCAGATAATCTCTCTCATTCTGAAGAAAATATTCATTTCATGTTCTGATTTAGGACATGAATAGGGATTTTAAACTGGGGATTGGGTCATTTCCTTCCCTCCCATATCCTAAAAATGTTTATTCTGGTAGTTAATTGATCTCTTTCTATATTTTTAACATTGTAAACACTCTTCTTTAGAAATCCACATTGTACAATTAAGTTATGGGAATGAATATATCCAGGGAGTAGATTCCTTATAAAAAAAAAAAAGTGTCAACATTAACCAAGAGAAGTTTTGGAAAAGGAAGCTTTAGAAGCGATTGCTGTCAATTTTATTATGGTAAGTAGGGGTAGTAACCTTAAGAGGTATGGGGAGTTGCCTACAACTGAATACCTTTGTGAGGAACTCAATTCTTCTGATTTCCACTTAGACACTGAGAATATACTATGTAGCATAAAGCTTTCACATATAGCTGCATAACAGCACCCTGGTTTTAGGGAAACTAAAGGGTACAGAGGTAGGATCAGCTGACCACCTTTCCTGGAGAAAGCAGCACCCAATATAGACAATGGCCATTGTTTCAGGAAGAAAGTGACCTCAGTCCTTTTCATGCCTGCCTTCAAGGTAGATGAAGCTTTTCTCTGACAAACAGGGCACACACATTCTTTTTATCTTATAAATAAAAACATAACTGCAAGTAGGAAATTTTAATGATGAATTTTAGAAAATAAAACTGTAGTCAATTTTCAGGTGAAACACTGACTTGAATGAACTTGAAAACACTACCAAAACACTATCTCCTTTAACAATTGGGGAGAACTAAAAATAAAACAATATAAAATCACAGAATTTTGAGCTAGAAAAAGCCTTAAAAATTATTCATTCCTCAATTTTGGTTTTGAATGTGAGGTTTAAAGAGTAAAATCTCGTCCCAAGCTCACGCAGGGAGGAGGGATGTGGTGAAGTCTGGAAATCAAGGCTCTGTGAGTAATGTGTGTCTTTCATACATCAGCCTATGCCTATTCCCAGTTGGTCCCTAGTAAGCTGATGAAAAACAGTCCACGCCTCAAATCAGCAGAGCGCAAGAGTGACCAGTTTTCTATTCAACCCTGCCTGATAAGCCCTGTCACCTGGACAATATCTCAATTTTCCCTTGCCCAGCTATTTTAGTCATAAAACTTAATACTAAATTTAGACCTATTTAATAAGTCATAAAATTATATACTAAATTAAAAAGGCTATAACTTGTAATACTATATTATGAGGCTAATGTCATCAGTAAGGAATCTTAAGTAGACTACTACTATTTTAATTTCACAGATATTTAGTAAGTTCTGCTTGGGGAGAACTGGTTTGAACTAGATAAAAAAATAGCGATGCAATAATTTATCTCTTTGGCAAATCCTTAGTTCTTCAGAATGACTTCTACTTCAGAAATGAGCACATGTCTAAGAGAGTGTATAAGCTTGAGAGTCCTGCAATAATATTATAAAACATCATCTGAACTGCCCTGATACATATTTTTAGACAGTTCTATAAATGGTTGCTTCCCACGGGATACATGTTTCCATTCATTTTTTGTGAATGAATGTTCCCCCTTCCCACACCCTTCATTTACAGGAAAAGGAAGAAACATTAGAATTACTAAATGGAGCATGAATTTTTTTCCAGAGAATGCCTAATCGTGAGAATTAGAATCACACTTGACAATGGGATACCTTTTCTAGAGAGTGTGACACTTCAGGAAACTGTTTATGCTTTCTGAAGCATAATGCTTTCTGAAGTCTTACACAAAGTGTGGAGTGTTTGTTAAAAAACATTTTTCTTCTGTCCATTTTAAAGGCATCATTGTTATTGATACATATTCTTTTAGAAATATACCACAAAACCTGTGTTACTCAGTTTCAATTGTGCACCTCCTAGGAACCTCCTATTATCTCTGCCTGCTTAGTTCTCTCATAATAAAAGTCAAACCCTCCCTGAAAATACGTCCTACAGAAAGAAATTAACTGTGGAGCAGAAAAGAAAAGTAGGCATCCTAAAGACAATACTTGGAAGGTTAAGTGAAGTAAGGAAATTAATGATTGATAAATATTGAGAAGTCTTTAATGTCTCAAGTCTCATGTGTGTAAATGTTATACAGCAGAGGCAAGCTGCCAGAAGCCAGTTGTTGGAAGGATTTGTGAGTTCTTATTCTGTGACGTCATAAAAGCCTTTGGAAACATTAAAACATAAAAGTCACCACCCCGCTTTGTTCTGAGATTCTAAATGCCACTGAAAGTTCAAGATACTAAAATGCCCTGATCTCTTACAGATCTCCATTTTTGTAATAAGGATCAGAATCTTTTAAATGTTACCTGATTCAATTGACAAAAGTAATCTGAAAAATCCTTGACTGCTTTTTACCTTAAACTTATTTTTTAGACCATGTCAAGTTACAAAAAATTGTTATTATAAAACTGTGGAAACTGATTACATTCTAGCAAATAATAACAGTAGTCGAGATTAATGATTAAAACTTTCATAAATTGCATTCACCCTCAATACATTTTAACTATTTTATTATATTTGGCATGTATTTATAACTTATGAATGATTACTATTTTAAAAACGAAAAATTGAAATGGAAAGTGAGAATTTCTTTTGGAGATATGTTAATACAAAAGGTAATTTTTATTTCTTTAGATAACAGTACTTTGTTTAAAATAATATGAATCTGCTGCTATTGAATGGTGCTGCTTTGCTGGAGCTTCCAGAGAAAATCTTAGGATGTGTGGAATTAGAATTGAAAGTTTGGATGGCTTCACTTCTAACTGAAGTAATAGAGTTTTTTTTTTTTTTTTAAAGATTTATTTATTTATTTACATAAGCACTGGGTACAGTCAGAAGCGTGGGAGGGTGAGAGAATTCACCAGAGCCAGAGTGGGGAGCAGAGCAGGCAGAAGGACCGAAGTACACTGCTGAGGGGGGCAGCGGGCGGCAGGAGAGGTCTGCGCGCCATGTGGGACCCTCCTCCGGTGGCTGGGGAGCAGCCGGGGATGGAACCGGCGCTGCAGAGGGTGCGGGCAGCTTCGCAGCCCAGTGCGCAAGCGCTGCACCACCGGGGAGGCCCTGAAGTAATAGAGTTTTGTTGATTTGGCATCTCTTAACTTGACATCACTCAAAGTAGATAATTTGTCTTTAAAATCAGATTCTGCTCTTACCAATCATTATTTGCTTCATAAAGTGCCTTTTTGGCTAAAAAAAAGATTTGGTTTAGAGGATAAGGTATACCAAATATTTTGCTATTGAAATTAACTACAAGTTTCTACTCATATTAGCTCAGTATCCCCTAATTTACAATGAATAGTATATATGTATGTGAGTGTATATATGTATATATAATCTCTCTAAGATAATATTTATACATAAATTGAGTTTACCATAACTTGTTTTCAATTTTTTGCTTCTCATTCTCTATTTTATATGTCATAATACAAGGCAGGGAAACTTAAAGGAAATTAAAAATAGAATTCAAATATTTTGTCATGGTAAAAATCTAGATACAGAAAGAATTCACAATAGGCTATAATAACTTTAGATCATCTATATTTTCATCATGTATTATTTCACTTAAAACATCATTTTACCATTGATTTTTATCACTCATTGTTATAACAAGGAATTTTCCCAGAAGAAAAACATAAAGGCTCATATTAATTTATTAAAATTTACCTTTATGATCATTAGCAGGAAAAATTCAAACGTGCTATTGTTAGGGGGAAAGGATGTCCTGAGCAAACTCCATAGAGGCTTTGTGGGCACCACCCCTACAACACTGGGAACTACAAATCCCATGATCACCAAAGGGAAGGTTGCGGGGACCTGAGGGTGGTTCTCCTTTCAGTATTGAACTGGCCATGTGGCCAGGGGTCACTCTCTTGGCCACATGGCATGCTTGGCTTTTTGCCAGCTCGGCGGGTCATTGGGATTCCAGGTCAGCAGAACTTATCTCCCTCTTTTCCCCCTGAGTTTTTCATTTCCCCATTTCCCCTTCCCTGGAAAATAAATAAATAAATAAATTTATCAATCTTTTGTGTATGTCTGCAGTTTAGCATTAAGTCCCCTTTAAGTGTGCAGGTGAGGACCCATAGTCAGGCAACCCATTTTATATTGGGGTTACCCTGTAACACTATCTCATTTTAAAATGTGGAGTGGGTTGTAAGAATGGAAAGGAATTTTTAGATGAAAGTAAGTATATCGGTGTGTTCTAAATTGAATTCATTTGTGCATTCACTTTTCACAAAAGTTAATTGGGGGTCTATTCTGCATCATTCTTGCTAGTGAAAAGCTATGGTCCTTGTTCTCCAATAGGGCAAGGTGCACTGGGGAGACAGGTACAGCAAAGTGTAGTGATTAAATGCTTGTGGGAACACAAACCTGGATTCAAGGTGACAGGAAACAGAGAAGTGGATTCTTCCTAGAGAGGGTTTCTTAATTGATTAGTAGGAATTAGTCAGATAAGGTGCGTAGGCATTTGAATCCATGAATAGAGTCAACAAGGACTGACTTAAAACAGATGGTATATAGTGTTAAAACAGATGGTATATATATGGTATATATGGTATAAAGTAGAAAATTAAAAAAAAATGGCAGTGACTGTCTAGAGAGATGGACAGAAGATAGATCTTAGAGAACCTTATATGTCATGTTTGGAATCTTGGTCCTTTTTCTTGTACATAATTGTGAGACATAGAAGGTTTATATGTGAGTATAATCATATGAAGAATAAATTTCAAGTGGCTAGCTGAAAGCCAATAGGGATGCTGCTAAAATAATCCATTTCAAAGATAAAGCATATCCATAATTTGGAAAGTACTAAAAATGACTAGATTTACTTGAGAAATATTTTGGTGGCAAAAATCATCAGGATATTTATTGAATGGGGAAATATAAGGATTGGGAAAATTTAACAAATATTTAAAGAGTGGGTGACTAGGCAGTTGGTGAAACCCAGCACTATCATCACTACAGCCTGAGTTGATCCTTGGCCAAACCCACATATGGTGCAGCAGACCTCTCTTGCCTGCTGCTCCCCTCAGCAGTGTACTTCAGTAGATTACTCTGTTCTGCTCTCCACTGGCTGGTGAATCACTGGCCCTCCCCTGCAGTACCTCTGACCTACATCCCAGTTCTTCTATGCAAAAATTAAAAAAAAGCAAGCAAAAAACCTCAAAGTAGATCAGTTTTATCGCATTGACTATGAAAATAATAAATGCAGAGTGAAAACTCCTAGAGAAAGAGTTTGAAATGAAACTTTGGAACAACAACAGTCTTTGAAAAGTTTTAAGTGATCAGAGGGAAAAAAAATCAAAACGGAGACTGAATAAAAGTGGTCTTAATTAATTGGGAAATTTAAATTGGAAAAATAAAGTATCACTGAAGTCTACTAAATAGGAGGTTTAGTATTTCTATTTAAAGAGGGAGAGACAATTGTTACTTATGTTTGCAACAGCAAAGTACAAAGCATAAGAAATAACATTTACCTACAGATACTATGAAAAGGAAGTCATTAGTCTTAGTGAAAGATTGTCCAGTATTATGTTGAGAAAGAATCCTTATTACTATTTAAGGGGAATGATTGATTACATGAATGACAAAGTAGAGTGGAAATATAAACTAATATTTAAAAGAGTTTGGATGAGAAAAGACTGAGAAAGAGGATTCTTAGAAGGTAATACTGCATTAAAGAGAAGATTGATTGTTTACAATGGGGAAGGCTTGAGCGTATTTGTGGATTCAGAGATAAGAGCAAGTTCAGAGGGAGAAGTTGAAAATACAGAAGAGGTAAGATAATTCTTAACTAACAGAGCAAAGTTCTAAGAGAATCAGGAGGGCACAAGCTTATTGTTCTAAAGTAAGTGGGAAGTCATTGAATTCTTAGACACTGGGGAAAAGAAAATAAGCTTGGGTTTGTATATAAACAGATTTGGAGGCTGGAAGTTGAGATAGATCATATCTGAAGGTTTCAACAGTATCTGCAACTGGAGACAAGGTCTGCTGAAAAAGAAGGTGGTAGGAGTTGATCAGGGAACGTAAGAAAGAGATTAAGATCTGGAGTAATCATTGATGGAAATGGAAGAGGGAACTGACCAAGAACAAACAAACATGCCAACTATTGGTGGAGAGGAGCCAGCTGAGATTTAAAACTGTGTGCTAAAGATGATCATGACCAGTTTGGCTTGGTGATTTTTTGCACGGGTGGCCAGGACCTAGGGGTGTAGGAGCACAGAAGTGACATTTTAACATTAACGCAGGAGGTTTGGAGATATGTGTGTGTGTGTGTGTGTGTGTGTGTATAAAAGCAGAAGAGGAGTAAAGAAGAATGCAAGGAAATTGAGGGTGACCTAAGAGTCATTTAGATAATCGTGCATATCCTGAGCAGAATTATCTTACCTTGGAGAATTGTTCTTCTACATTGCAACCATACAGAACCTGCTAATCGAGACCCAGCTCCTCAGCATATAGGCTGGAAACATGATTTGGGATAGACCAATCATGTATCCTATTTCCCAATCTTACTGATTATTCTGGAAAGACCAATCTGTGTTCATCTCTAGAATTTTACCAGCTAGAATGTCTCAGGAAAAATCTTTTCAAGTCAAGGTCAACAGAGAAGTTGAAATAGCAATAGAAAGTTCTAGAGGTGACTGAAGCAGATTCTCATTTTACTCCAGGGCAGCTTCCTTTTTCCTTTCTTGATCTCATAAGTTGAATTACCTTTAGTGCCTAATATTTATATCCCAAAGTTTCCTGACTCATACAATTTTCTCTCTTTTTCCTCCCAATCTGGAAGGCATTCTGTATTTGTTTTGAAGACAAAATAGGTCTTGTCTATTTTGAATGGGAAATGCCTAAATAAAACTCTTATGTTCCTACTTCTGCAGTTAAAACTTAATGTTTCTAAGCCTTTTCCTCTTTACCTCTGTGTTCTATGACCTAAGTGCTGGGAAACTGAGGTGCTTGAATTCTATGACTCCACCAGTGACTATGATAAGTCAATGGAACAACTTGGACTGGAGAAGATTGAATGCAGTTATTACTGCTTAACAAAAAATCCTAGTGAAGATCTATTGGAAAAAGTAGATTTGCAGATATTGACAATACTTTCCATTTCTTTATTTCTTACTAAGCATGTAATTACTGATTGTGAAATAGCTGAGCTACAGGAAATAATTATGGGCATGGGCATCAAGAAAAAAAATGAAAACACCAAAAATAACTCCTGATATATATATATATGTATATATATAATTTAGATAATAGTCTCATAAAATAGAGTTAATCACTTTAAAGTGAACAATTCAGTGGAATTTAGTAATTCATGATATTGTGTAACCACCACTTTTATCCAGTTCCAAACTATTTTCATCATTCTGAAAGAAAACATACTCCTTAAACAGTTACTCCTGACACTTTTAATACCATAGTCCTGATGAATTGAGACCTTCTTCTTAAAAATAATTCAATAATAAGGCTTGATTTGTATTTTCAAATTATTCATAAGATTCATAAAATAAGAAAAGAAATATTTCCCTTTCACTGGGGACTTTTTCATTTTGATCCTGGTTTTTCATCCTAAAACCTGGAATTATTGTTCTGGATCTTTTCAAAATATAACAAATGGTAAGGGTGCATTTCATAAAGTATTATCATGGAAATTTGTGAAAAAATATTGTACAAGTATTCATGATACTTCGTTCATTAAGTGGGAAAAAAAAGTTGTAGTAATCCAAAGACAGTCAGCATTAAAATGAATGACCTGCTTGGCTCCTTGCCTTCTTATCCAGTGTCACCTCACACACACAGACACTCAGAGTGCACTTATTGGTCAGCTTATTTCAGGCTCTGGAACATATTCAGGGTATGTGTGTGTGTATGGTGGGGAGGAGTAATTTAAGTTCAGAAGTTCAACATACTGCCATCCTAATTCCCAATTCCAATTAAAGCAGCCCAGAGGCCCTGTTTCATATTTTTCTATGTCTGAGTTCCTGCTTTGATAATTTCAGTTTCTCTAAGATAGGAGTCTTACCTTGTTCTCACTAGTCCTTGAAGCCAGGGCACCTCCAAATGACCTCTTGCTAAATCTTGGAATTTTTGCAGAATTGCAAAATAGGAATGGGAGTACTTGAAAAAGAGCTAACAGGGGAAAAAAAAAACTGATGAAGACACAGATCAAAGCAGATCAGAATTACTGAAGTGGAAAACAAACTTGAGAATGATTCAGACCAAGTTGCAAAGATATAAGGAGAAGTGAATTACAGAAAAGAAAGTGATAGGAGCTAGAACAAGAAGTTTCAGTATATGTCTAATGAGTTCCAGAAGAAGAGAATCAGGGGAAACAATATTTGAAAGTGCATCGATACAGAATGTAAAATGCACATGGTAGTGGAATGAAATAATATCATACCTAAGCGGGTCATAAAATCCACCAACAGAGTTCTCACCTATTTCCTTAGGAACAACTTGCCAAACATCCTAACTACTCTTCTATCTCAGGTAGGAACAGCTGGAGGAAATTTCCTTCGCTAGTTTTGCTAATCCCAGTTCCTAAGCATCATCTTCATGCCATTTTGTAGGGTAAAAAGCTCTTTTGTTTCTGAACTCTTTTTTTTAAATATTTATTCATTATTTACACATAACAAGAGCTGGGGTGCAGGCCACAGGTCCGGGTGTGTGTGTGAGAGAGAGGATTCACCAGAGACAGAGTGGGGAGCAGATCTACTGTCATACACTGCTGAGGGGAGCAGTAGGTAAGACAGTTGAGGTCTGCTGCGCCATGCAGGTCAGCTCCCTGGTGGGGGATCAAATTCATGCTGCAGTGGCTGGAGATAGCTTGATGGCACTGAGACTTTAACCCCCTGTGCCAGCAGGGAGGCCCTCCATCTCTTAATCCCTGTTGGGAGAGGACATCCTGCTGAAGCAGAATACTTGCAGGATTCCACAGGAATCCCTCATTTGTGAGGATTCAAGGAGGATGTGTGCATGAACGCATGGAGAGCTGTGGCACCTGCGTCCACAACTTTGAAGTGAAGGAGAGCGAGCACTCAGACAATAGTGGGGCTGTGTGTCGCTGCCCAGAATCATCATGTGAAGAAGAATCATAATCCAGAGACATCTGAGTACATCCCATGCCTTGGGTGACTGTCCTTCCAGAAAGAAATGGTAATGAAGGGGAAGGGGACACGGATGGGAAGGCACATGTTAGGCTACGGAAGGAAAGACTGGAGATAGAAAAGACACAGAAAACTTTCAGCAGAAAATCTCTGCTTCTGCTTGCACAAAGTCTGACAAAAATCACTCAATTGTGAGGGAAAAAAAAGTAAAAGAATGGAATTCACTGTAGTAGTGGTTGGGTGGGGGGGGGGGGCGGCTGGGTGTAACGTGCAAAGCACCACAACCTTCAGGATAGTGCAAGGGAATCCCTGAGAAGGCAGCTGGAAACTGGCTTGAGCAAATGCAAGGAGCCTTCTGACAAGCCAGGAAGCTTTGTAAAGCTTCAATGCTTAGGATAAAATAAATGTCACCTCTTCAGCGGCAAGATACACTGTCACCACTTCAGAAGTTTGTTGAGTATGTTGCCACAGCAAAGGATAAACAAAGTGCATGTGTGTACTGATCAAAGCATGGATTGAAAGAGTCACTCTCCTCCCTCCTTCACCTTGCCTGTAAACTAACTCAAGAAAATGCCACCTGTATCCTGACATGTTGTGCTTCTTTGAGCAAAATTACTGAAACATAGAATCAGGTAATGGTTCTATGGAAACTTTCATTTTCTGTGTTTGGTAGGAACATTTGAAATTTTCGTAGAACTTAAAAAAAATTCTCTCCTGCCTAATAAGGATTTAAAGATTTTTAACTCCTCACATTCCAGTGCTTTGAAATTTAAAATACTTTAAGTAAATGTAATCGGATTAGTTTACTAAATACACCTATAAATTACTAAACAACATTGAACAATACAAAATTGCCAATATTGAGATTGTCATGGTCTACAAAGAAAGAAAAAAAGGCGATTTCGTAAGGTTCAGCCTAACTATACAGTATGTAAAGTGGGTTTTCATAGGAGTCTCTAGTCCTGCTTTCAAAGGAGCTAGTAAAACCTTTGCCAATTACAGCTGACAGAATAGTGCTGATTCAGCTCGCAGTCTTTCTCTGGGTGTCTCTATATTTTGTATTACGATGTTTGTTTTCTTTAGGAACTTTATTGCTGAGTTCTTTCTTTTTCACTAATAAAGTTTCACTGCTTACAAGTTTGCTTACAAGTTCAGCCTCCCCTACATCAGCAATACCCTCCTCCTCCCATTTCATTACAGAGTCTGTTGTTAACTTGGTGCATACCTGTCCATATAACTGTATTTATATGTACAATTAAATATGTACAAATATATATGTACAAATCCATATGTATATACATCCACAAGGTTTACTTTTCGCCTTTCTTTTAGACAATAAGGTGATATACTAACATACTTGTCTGCACCTTAGTAGTGCCCTTAATAAGGTCACAGAGCAGGTTTTCTATGATCTGAGCAGACCAGACAGGTAAAGGAGAGTCCTGGAACCCTTGGTGGCTTTCTCAGGCTTTTATTGAGCTTTTATATGTAGTGCAGCAACCAGGTACACAGCAGGCAGGGGTGGGGGGGAGGGGGGAGGGGCCACGAGGCCAGGAGGCCTCTAAGCCCCTGGCAAGTCTTTACTCTGGGCTTCTCTGGTGTTCTTTCTCCCCTTCTCTCTCTCTCTCTCTTGCCTCTTTCTCCTGCCTCTGCTTCTCTTGGGGAATATATCAATCCTGTACCCATGGCCCACAGAAGTAAACAGCACAACTTATAACAATATAACAATGTAACAAATGCAGGTGCCCCCTCAGGCAGGACAATCCTAATGGCAGAGGGCAGAAAAGCCTGAAAATCATTTACCCAACAACCTTCCTTCTCTAAGTCTATATTGTGGAAATCTCTTCAAAGCAGTTGGTGTACCTTTAATTCACACTGCTAAATAGCTGTGTAATCCACAATATGGATGTCGTAAAGTGTTTCAACATGCAGAGTGGTGTTTTGAGGCCCGTTTATGTTGGTTTATGATAGCCAATTTTGTGAATTTCTTCCCAACTCTGCATTCAGTGATATCAAATTGATAACTGAAAATTAGCCAAGGTGGGAATATGAAGACCATTAAGTACAACAAAACAAGGCCTTCTTTTCTCTCTCTTTTTTTTTAGAGAACACCAATTTACCAGCACAACATGGTCCATGCTACCGGTAGTGTATGTATTTATGTATTTATGTGTATGTGTGTGTGTGTGTGTATGTCTGTATATGTTTGTGCTCTAATTTCTATGGTTATATTCCATGAAACTGGATGGAGATTAAACCCTATGTGCATCTAGCCTTATCTGTGGATGCTTTCATTTTTATGAGACAAATCCCAGGAATTTTAATGTCAGAATAAAAGGCATGTCCTGTTTGAACTTTAGTGGATGTTGCAGGATTACTTTCCAAAACTGCTGTAGCAATGTATGAGATAAACTCTTTCATTTGATTCTGTTCAACATTAGATGTTACCTTTTTACTTCATATTTTCCTTACATCTTTGAAGACTGAGCATGTTTTCCATATGTCTTTCAGCCACTTGGATGTGCTCTTCTGTGAACTGTCTACTCATATCCTTTTCTTTTTTTTTTTTTTAAAGTTTTTTTTTTATAGAGGCATTTTTTTTTTTATTTGTTTGTTTGTTTGTTTTGTTTTTTGTTTATACATGCACTGGGTACAGTCAGAAGCGCGGGAGGGTGAGAGAATTCACCAGAGCCAGAGCGGGGAGCAGAGCAGGCAGAAGGACCGAAGTACACTGCTGAGGGGAGCAGCGGGCGGCAGGAGAGGTCTGTGCGCCATGTGGGACCCTCCTCTGGTGGCCGGGGAGCAGCTGGGGATCGAACCGGTGCCGCAGAGGCCGCGGGCAGCTTCGCAACCCAGCGCTCTATCGCTGCGCCACCATATCCTTTTCATTTGTGTCTCTCAGGTTGTTAAGCTCTTTGTAACCATTTGGAAGAAGTTTTTGTGCATTACAGATAGTCTTTCATTTGTCATCTTCTTGCAGATTTTTTTAAAACTAGTGTTTGCCTATCCATCTTAATATATTTTTGTATAAAAATATTTGTATAGCTAAGACAAGAGAAAGACATGCAAGGAATCCAAATAGGAAACGAAGAAGTCAAACTATCACTATTTGCAGATGATGTGATAATCTACATAGAGAATCCCAAAAACTCCACAGAAAAACTAATTCAACTAATCAATCAGTTCAGCAAAGTGGCAGGATACAAAATCAACATGCAAAAGTCAGTAGCCTTCCTATACACAAACAATAAATCTGAAGAAGAAGAAATAAAAAAAAAAACCATCCCTTTTATTATCGAAACCAAAAAAATCAAATACTTGGGAATAAATCTAACAAAAGAGGTAAAGGACCTATACAAAGAAAATGATAAAACACTGTTAAAGAAATAGAAGAATATACAAAGAAATGGAAAGACATCCCCTGCTCATGGATTGGAAGAATAAACATTATTAAAATGGCCATCCTACCAAAAGCAATACACAGATTCAATGTTATTCCAATAAAAATTTCAATGTTATTCTTCAAAGAAATAGAACAATTATTGATGAAATTCATATGGAATCACCAAAAACCCTGAATAGCCAAAGCTCTCCTGAAAAAAAAAAAGAAGGGAATGGAGGCATTACACTCTCAGATTTCAAACTATATTACAAAGCCATAATCATCAAACTGCATGGTACTGGAACAAGAACAGACACACAGATCAATGGAATGGAACAGAAAATCCAGAAATAAACCCACAGATTTATGGTCAACTAATCTTTGACAAAGGAGCAAAGGATATGCATTGGAATAAAGAAAGTTTGTCCAATAAATGGTGCTGGGAAAACTGGGTCGCTACATGCAAAAGAATGAAGCTTGACTACTACCTCACACCATACAAAAAAACCAACTCATAATGGATTAAAGAACTAGACATAAGACCTGAAACCATAAAATACATAGAAGGAAATATAGGCGAAACACTCCATGATATGCACATCAAAGACATCTTTACAGACACATCACCCAAAGCAGTGATAGTAAAGGCAAAGATCAACAGCTGGGACTATATCAAATTAAAGAGCTTCTGCACAGCAAAAGAGACAATAACAAAAACAAAGAGAAACCCCACCAACTGGAAGAACATTTTTGCACACAATACTAATGATAAAGGACTGATCACAAAAATCTGCAAAGAGCTGATGAGACTCAACAAAAAGAAAGAAAATAATCCTGTCAAAAAATGGGCAGAAGAGCTAAAAAGAAACTTCTCTGAAGAGGAAACACAAATGGCCAACAGGCATATGAAAAAATGTTCAACATCACTTGTAATCAGGGAAATGCAAATCAAAACTACCATGAGATACTATCTAACACCAGTGAGAATGGCACATATTAAAGAAACTAGCAACAACAAATGTTGGCGAGGTTGTGGAGAAAAAGGAACTCTTCTGCATTGTTGGTGGGAGTGCAAACTGGTCCAACCACTATGGGCAGCTGTGTGGAGATTTCTTGACCTACTAACCATAGAGCTTCCATATGATCCAGCAATTCCACTCCTAGGTATTTACCCAAAGGACACTGAAACATCAACTCCAAAGAGCACCTGCACCCCTATGTTTATAGCAGCACTATTTACAATAGCTAAGCTTTGGAAACAACCCAAATGCCCAAAAATAGATGACTGGATCAAGAAGATGTGGTCCATATACATCATGGAATATTACTCAGCATTCAAAAAAGATAAACACATGCAATTTGCAGCAACATGGATGGCGTTGGAAGGGATCATGCTCAGCGAAATAAGCCAGAAAGAAAAAGAAAAATACCGGATGGTCTCACTCATAGCAGGAATCTAGAAAACTTAAATAAGGGACCAGGAAAATGAGTAACTATAAGAAAGTGAAAATCGTAATCAACAAAAACTATGAACCAGAGACACTCTATGGGGGGTGGAGAGGGGAGGGATTGGGGTCAAAATAAGGGGGTTGCAATTGTATGGGGAATATAAAAATAAAAATAAAATAAAATAAAATACATTTAACCTATGGAAAAATAAAAGAAATACTTCTAAGTGCAAAAAAAATATATTTGTATAGCATCTGCATTTCTTTTATGGCATTTCTTCAGTGTTTAGATTGGAAAAAGAGTCTCTTAAATTTTCTTTAAAGATTTTTTAATTAAGTCTAAATTTCATGAACGTTTTAAAGTACTTTCTGTTTTGTTTGTTTTTATAAACAGCAGTGTGTTCTTAAATGAGCACAGAACACATTATGAAGATCATTTCCCCAAATCACTAAAATGACTAGTTACTAAACAAAGAAACCAACAAACAAAACCCCTCAACTACAGCAGCTTCTCAAATTAAACATTTTTGGAGAGTCTGTCCCTGTCAATTCAGATCTTGGAGACTTGAATCACTATTGCATACATGAACTATTCATGGAATTTCATGACAGAGCATTATCTCAAAAGATTACAACAGTCTTTCTTTTAATACCTATGTGGGTCTCCATTAAAACCTCCAAATTAGTTTATTACTTATCATCCTACATAAACTAAATCTACACAGCAGCAAAATATGCTAAAGTTGTAAATTAAAGGTAAAAGTAGACAATTCAGATTATTGTATTATCTCAGAGGATTTGAAAATGCAGTCTTCCCATTTAACTATAGGTAGTATATGATGATGATGACAATGCTTTATAATTTGAGGAAGAGGGGAAGAAGCAGCAGTAGAAGAGGAGGAACAGGAGGGAGGAGCAGGAGGAAGAGGAGGAAAAGAATACTTTTATTACAGCTTAAACCTAGCCCATGGTGAAAAGTCATTATTAAATTTTCTATAATACAAATTATAGAAAATAATATTTCTTGATGCTTTCTTTTCCTAGTGTTAACTATCAGAAGCATACATTAAATATGTTCACATTTTTGGGATAAGAGCACCTGTTATCATACAGAGATCTCTCATTTTATTTGATGGAATAGTAGACCAACAAGTTTAATGCTAATGTAAGATAATATTTTTCCACTGAAAAGTTGCTACTTATAAATTTAAATGATGATCAAAAAGTGATTAACACCTGTTAGATGATAATGAGCATAATTGCAAATACATGTAATAAATATCTTTGGAATACTTGTATGTAAAAAATTGTACTGTACCTTTCCAAATTCCAATTTAATTTTTAGATGTGACTAATTATAATGGCTGACATTTATTTTATTGCAGTATCCTAAAATCTTTTCATGTAGTGATCAATTTCGTACTCCCAACAACATGAGAGATAGATAGTATTCTTTTTTCGCCAATTTATGGATAGATACTGAGGCAGTGTTAACTAAAACACACATATATACTAAGTAGTATAATGAAACCCAACTAATTGCATATTGCCTCTCAGACATAGCTCATTATCTAGATTATTGAAGAATACTTGAATTAAATTTTACTTTAACAACGACTAGAATAAATTTTAATAGTTCAACTCAAAATCTTACAAAAAACATAATTGGTGTTTCTATGTACTTAGTGTAATTATATTTGCAAGCCAGTATTTCATCATTTGCATTTAACATTCAATAGAAGTTAATTTTCAAAAGCACTGCTAGAGAAAATGGTCATTTAAAAACCTAACTCTGAAAAAAAGTAAAATATAATTTACAGAAATTTACTAACTAGTCCTAGCCTTGGGCAGTAATCACCACACAGTCTTAAGTTAAAAGATTATTTCAGACTTTAAGGGAAAAATTAAATTATTATTGTGCATGATTATTAATTTGATTAAAAGTCTTGAGAAACTGGCTTCATCATGAGCCAGAGAACAAATTGATTTATAGAAATACATTGGCTTTATTTAATATATAAAAATAAAACCGTGTGTGTAGTTTTGTTTTTTTTTAACCACACTTTTTAGAGGGCTCAGATTTACAGAGGAGCCCTTATGAATAACATATGTTGAATTTATAAAGCAGGGCTTTGAAAATTACACTACATACACAATTATTTCAGATGAAGTAGGATCTGTGCATACATGCTTTTGATATCATTTTCATCAATGCACATTGAAATATCGTTATATTAATCTTTAGTTCTCAATGTTTAAATGACAGAAAAGAGAATATCATAAAGGTAGAGAATACAAAAAGAGAGGAAACAGTTTTATAGGTTCAGCTTTTTTAAAAAAAAATTGTAATTTAAGATTACAATATTTCCTAACAAGAGGAATGTCTTAGCAATGAGAATAGTTCCTCGGTTTCTATAGGATAAAATTCTAACTTCTTACTGTACAAGAAGCCTCTGGGACATGGAGCTTCTGCATACACCTTTCTGTCTGCCTCAGAACTATTTCTCCAGTGCAGGAATAATAAACCTAAGTTAGTATTTTCTGGTACCTACATTATATTTCATGGAAAGCATATATCTTTTACAAATTTCTGGTCAATTCCTGGTTCAAGAGAGGATTTGAGAGGGTCTCTTTTAAAAATGTTCCTTAAAATTGTGCAAGCAGAGTAGAACTTTTTTATTTTTTTGTACCATTTTTATAAAGAGCCTATGCCACTGTTGATATGTTTTCCCCAGATTTTCAATGGACAGTGTGGTTTGAAGTCTGTTACTTTTAGGCCAGTAGATTTTGTACAAAATTCAGAAGTATTCAGTCATACCAACCATGGTACAGGCAGAAATGGAGAATACTCCACCCTTTAAAGAGGAAAGGGGAAAGAACTGTGAGCCTCACTTATATGTGGATATAGAAGGCATAACCAAGGGCCAGTAAAAACCAAACCAATGATGAACTCTTAGCATTTGACTGCAAAACTGAGACAACCCGTAGGGGAGGAAGGGGCTCCAATGGAACATAGTGAAGGATTCTTGGGGTGCTGGTGGCAGGGATGTTGTGAAGATTGCCTTTGTAGAGGTTTGAATCTATTATCCCCAAAGATGCAATGATATAAACCAATTTTACCTGAATAAACATAAATTTTTTTAAAGATTTATTTATGCAAGAGCTGAGGTACTAGAGGTATGTGCAGGAAGGTGAGAGGATTGACCAGAGTGGGGCACAGAACAGGTGGATTGACTGAAACACACTGCTGAGGGGAGCAGTGGGCGAGACAGGAGAGGTCTGCCACGTCATGTGGATATTTCCCTGGCTAGCCAGGAACCGAACTGGCACTGCAGAGGCTTCGGACAGTTTCACAGCACTGTGCTCAACCCACTGCGCCACCAGGGAGGCCCAATAAACATAATTTAAAATGACGAACTGTGAGCCATTTGATATCCCCTGTCTCCTTCCAAAGATGCAGCAGGTTTATCTCCCCAGGAGCACTGAATAAGAGGATGGAAGAATCCAAGAGTGCCATGTTAATTGATATAGTTTCATATGGGAGAATATATCAGTTATTAGAAGTAAGCATTAAACACTACCACCTATCACCCCAGCAGAAAGAGTGTGCAATACTGTTTCACAGAACTTATAAAAATGTTTTGCATGAAAGTAGGATATGGTAAAGTCTATTACTGATGAGAGTCATTAGAGAAAAAACTTTCTGATCTAATCTATTCTAATTGTCTTTTGTTTCTCATTCTCTTGCTTATCTCTTGTATAAGATCCTTTGGAAGGCCAATAGAAGATGATACAGCAGCAACAGCATATAAGTGCATCTAAGCCATGACCTCTGACTCCCAATTTCCTTCAAAGTTCTGCAATTTTCTGTCCACATTCAAGGTAGTTCCTTGGGAATTAGATGTAGAAAAGGATTTCCAAGAAGTTCCTCAGAGATCTAATTCAACAACAGCAAGCTTTTGTTTATTTGGATCTTTATTGTATATTTTACTTTAATTATAGTGATTCAGTTACTTATGGATGCTATGTACAGAAAATGAGATAATCATAATCTGTAGTCCATACCATGTTATTATCATTTATTATCAATGTATTATCCATTGAAGACTCTTCTTGATTTTTAAATAAAAATTTGTTCTTTTCATTTTATATGTTGTAGTTAATTTTGCTTTCCACAACCACCTCAATACTCTGTGTTTGATTTATGCTTCTTAATGTACATGAAACCTATAGAATATTTTGTCCATTTGAATAAAAATGTGAGTTTAATTTACATACATGATATTATGCCATAAGTCTCATTCTATTTCTTTTTTCCCCTCAGCGCTGTATTACAAATCCATGTTGCTAATGTAACATGAACTTTTTTCTGTTTGCATTTTTGCTGAATATTATTTGTTGAATATAATTGACATAAAATATTATATTAGTTTTAGGAGTGCAACATAATGATTTGATATTTATATATACTGTGAAATGATCATTCCAATAACCATAAACTTTTTTATAAAAGTTGAATCTGTTCCCTACATTTACAAATTAGAAAATTTTACATGCAAACACAGATTTTTGGCTTCTCTTCAAGTTTATTTTTTCTGCATGGCAAACAATCACAGAAGCTGTATTGAATGCTGCCTTTATACAGGGCATAAGCTTTTTATTTTTCCATTAGGTCCCACTTATTATTACCTGTTAGCATTTCCATTTACACCCCTTAGAAGTCATGAAAATTAGCGTGGCTCATTTTGTGGCCTGTTAAACAATTATTCTTTCCTTCTTGTGTCTTATCTTTGTCCCTATTACTAAGTTTTTGGTTTATCTTCTAATTACTAGTATCTTTTTCTTGTTATTAACAACTTTTTTCTCCAATGACAATAAAAATGATGTTTTTCCTTTTCATATTTGTATATAATTCAGCCCTTTCCATTAGACCCTTTCACTCACTATGTTCTATGTGAACAGTTTCCTCTATCCCTATGTTTACTCAAATGAGTATGATTTGTCCTCATTTATGATGGGTGACTTCCCACTGTAAATAGCATTTCCCATATTTTTATTACAGCCCTGTCTTTTCTCACTCTTCTATACTTTTGCATAATTCTCCCTGCTGTATCACTGCTTCGAAAACAGCATCTTACATATCTTCACACGTATATCTTCTTTTGAAGTACTATATATGTTCCACTTTTACTATTCATTCATTCCTTTAGTTAGCTAGTCAGTAGTCAATCAACACACTCATTGACTACTGAGCACTAGAAACACTGTTCTAGCCTCTGAAAATATAGAAATGAACAAAAACCAAAACAAGTAAAATTATTTTCCTGCTTCCTTTACATAACTCATAGAAAGTATCAGTAGTTGGGAATAAATGTTGACCCAAACACTATTTGTCTCTCACTCTTATGTGTTCTTAACAACACACTCAAAATGTTGCAACGCACTTATTGACTTATAATTTTCATCTAAAGCTTAAGGAATTAAGTTGAAAACATACTTAAGCCTCAACAATTTGTTAGAACTTTAATGGGTTGGAGAATGGTACGTTTTGATTCAATTTCAGGTTAATTTCACTCCATTTTACTACTAAGGTAGCAAGAAACAATGGAAATAATATGCTTAGACTAAGCATGTATGGAAACTACTTCCTAATGTTTCCCTATTTCTTTGTGGAGCCAGACACAAAGTTTGGTGATTGTTGTAGCAGATATGAATTAAGGAATATAACCAGGCCAGACGTTTCAAGGACTTGATTCTAGTACATTTTAGAACATCAGGCAGAGGGAGAGGAGGAAATTCCTTGATGTGCCACAGTTACTGACCATTCTGTTTTATTTCCACTGTGTCACTAGACTCACAACAGGCCTGGCCATGCTGACCACAGTAAGCAATAAATTTCCAATCATCAGAGCCTTCTGTTCCTTCCATTTCTTCCTAGGTGGGAGGAAATTTAACTTCAAAGTCTTTCAGCCTGAGAAATGAAGATCGCTCTTAAGGAGATTGCAGAGGAGTACATAAAATTGTAGCATTCACCTCTGAATCACATACAATATTGTAAACCAATATTACCTCAATTAGAAAAAATGATATATAACAAAATAAATGCTAGCAATATTATGCTAGCAAAATAAATGCTAGCAATAATGTGAATATAAAACAGTGCTAAAACACAGTGCCAAAGATGGGGGACAGGTCACTGACAGTGGGTTCTCACCTGTGCACCAATTTCAAGACCACTCAGATTCAGGATCCAACAACAATAGGGTTAATTTAACAAACAGGAGCTTGGGGAAGAGGAAAGAGTTTCTAAAGCTGCAAGTCTTACCCCAGAGAGTGCCCACAGTGTCCAGAGATCCCAAACAAAGGCTTCTTGGGGAAGCCCATAGCAGCAGTTTTAAGGCTGGCTGCATCCCAGACTAGACAGCGATGGACTCACTATGAGGTGGTGCCAGAGAACAAGGCTCTGTAGAAAGCTTGTTTTGAGCTTTTGGCATACACAACAGTGAACAGCTCCTTGAGGCACTTGGCTGAGGCTAAGTGTTCCTTGCAAGTGATGTCAGAAGGCTGGAGGCAGGGGCAGCAGCCAAGTCTATGCAAAGGTCTATGGAGGTCTGGAGATCTGGTGAATCCCATGGAGATCATCCACCCAATGTGTCCTTCTTTTCAGAGTCTGTCTGCTGAATACTTCTTTGAAGGTGGTCCAGTGAATCCTTCTCTTTGGAGGTTGGCTGCTGACTGACTCAAGCTGGCTCTTTTTCTTCTACCTTATATCCTCTTCTGGACGCTCCACCTTACAAGCCTGAATGGATCACTTCCAATCCTAAGCACCTGATTGTACTGTTTATCACCAATCAGCTCACTTTCAATTTTTAATCTGAATAATTTATTCAAAGTTGGTGACAGCTGGAAAGCTTGAACTGGGTTGGTCTATTTATGATCCTACATCCAGATATAAAATGGAAAAGCCTGGCCCCTTCCTAGACGGGCCTGCACAGAAGTCATGGCAGGCTTGTGGGCTGGAGGGCCTTGGTTTCAGGTAGAAAGAGCACACACATGAAAGTTCTCTGACAATTTGCTTTGTGCATCTGGCAAAGCAGTCCTTGGCTTTAGTCATGGATGACTGGAAGTAGGGTATTTCCTTTAAAAAGTCCTTAAACTTCTTTTCTTCATCTGACTCAAGAGATGAAAAAGGCAATTTTCAAGATAAGAATTTGAATTTGAATTGTATATAACTATAGAAAAATTTTATATACCTGTGGAAAATTTCATGTGCAACTAACTTTAAATTGAAGTTAGATGATTTACTGTTACCACTACAGCTTTAATTGACAGTTTTTGTAAGACACTTGATGTAGTTCTGATATTTTTATTTACTTATTTGCTATAGTAACCACAGAATTTTTTAATTGATATATTGTTCTAAATCATTAATTTTTATATTTTAAAAGTTAATTTCTTTCTTTTTTGATGAGCATTGCTTAAAGAAAGTAAATAAATTTAACAATACCATACATCTAACAAGTGTGTTTCTTCTCAGTTTGTAATATTCATATATTTTATTTATAAAAATAAAGTCTTGACCATGCTTGCTTCAAAGGGTACATAAGTTATTTTTTATTAATAAAGGAATCAAATGTATACTGACTACCTGCTATATACCAGGCAGAACATATATTCTATATAACTTAATTGAATTGAAATTGAGGCTGGGATTACTATTTCAATTTTAGATTTGAGGAAAATGAATCTCACAAAAAATAAGTAATTTGAGGGAGATTATAGAGATAGTATATGGGAGAACTGTAATTAAATAATGATATTAAATAAAGCTTACACATATACCACTTTGAGGACTAAGCCAAGAATTCAGAACTTGGCAGAGAACCTGTTTGATTCAAGATCTCATACTTTCCTCCACTCTAATAGTGCTAGTGTTACAAAAAGGAGACAACCTACTTTGATTCTCTTCCCCAAAATGGCATGACAGGATAGGATTAACTGGTTTGAAGGGCACTAGGAAGGAAGGCTTATTATTCAGAGCCAGACTAGCTCCAGTAAAATCCCCATCTCAAAGATCACAGTTTATTTTCCTTAGGGTTTTTCTTTTGGTGTTTCCAGGTCTTTTCAAGTCCCATATTAAAACATCAGTTTTCACAGAATATGATGCTTTGAGTCAATATCAATAAAACCTTAAGGGATTTGTTGATCCAAACCATTCCCAATGATGACAGATAACAGAGCTCATAGTTGCTAGGGATGAAGACAAAGGAGGAGTATAGGTTTTCCCATGGGAAGGCAAATAAGAGGTAATGCCAGGAGAGCCAATAGTGGATATGAAACAGCAAATAATAAACTGCAATTATTTACAGTTTTATCAAATTTCATCTGCTCAGGTCATAGACAGGTATCAAGGTATCTGACCTTTCAAAAAATATTAGTTTTCTTATATATAATGTTGTCAATTTGTCTCAGGCTTGCTAAAAAGAATGTATACTCAGTTCAGTGTGTTCTTTTCTTGGAATTAGTGCTATCTCAAGTTCAAATGAATCCCAGTAGGAAGATCACAAATACACAACATTATAAATAACCCTAGGAGAATAGAGATGTGAATATTAATCAATTTAAGCATTATGAGACAGCAGGGGACTATTTTGGACAAGATGCATGACACTTTTAATGGCATGGCTCTTTGACAGCTCTTTAATTCCAGGAAGAAAGTTGGACAAGGAGTCAAGGAGGTTACAAGTCAAACCAAAATCTCAAATGAGTTGTCAAACCCCAAAGGCAGTCTTTAAAGGGATGGACAGTGTGTCCAACATAGGGGCATATTGTGGTGTCTCATTTGATTTTAAAGTGCTATACAACTATTTATTGGACAGCAATGATTTCAACTGGATTAATATTATGAAGATTTGACAAGAGAAAAGACAAGACTATAAAGATTCCCCCAAATCATTTAGATAATATAATCAGAAAACAAAGAATAATTAAATGATAGCTTTTCATTTTATTGGCTCACCACTGGGCAATACATTGATAGATAATCTCTGTTGATAGCAAAATCCAAGTTCCTATTTATGTTATTCATTTAGCCATTTATTCCTTCACAAAGCATTAAAAATCAGCCCTACTGTATACTAAAGACTGTCCAGATCACTAGGGTTACAAAAATACTGGAAGATGAGACAGATGAGATTGAAAGCCAGACAAGAAATGCAGTTTAGTTCTTGGAGAAAGAGATAATGCATAGGTCAATAAAGGGAAGTAACTGAGTATCAGGGATATAAGATTAGAAACCAAGAAGTAACCAGGTGAAATGGTTGAGTTCTGGAGCTTCCTTAATAAACACTCAGCATCTATCTGATTGTACCTTTGAGTTCTCGCTTGCTTTGGTTGCTGGGCTCCATACTTGTGGAACTTGTACAATATCGTGCACCACACAGAACAAATTAGTTCTGTGATTCTAACTGTCACATATAAACTCTGCGTGTTAACCCCAGTAATTATCAAATGCTGTCAGAAATGTTGATCACTTTAACAGTAGAAATTTGATCATGCTAAAATCCCTGCTGAAAGATGATTCCAAAGCTTTCCAAGTACTTAGTATAAAATTCAAATAGCATCACCTATAAGGCCTAGGTGAACTAGTCCCTGACTATCTCCCAAATTTCATTCTCTAGCACTTTCTCCTGAGTCTCCCTTCTCCACTTGCCCTAGTCTCCCTTCAGTGGCTTAAACATATCTATACCTCTGTTTGGCTGTTCCTTCTGCCGGCATTTCCCATTCCCAGGTCCACCATACTCCTGACCAACCTCTATTCATCTTTGCAATTTGCACTCAAATGTCCCTTCCTTGAGGAAGCCTCTTCTGACCACCAAATCTAAAATAAATCACTAGCCCCTCACCACCTTCCCTCATTACACTTTTTTTTCCTTCATAGAACCTATTACAAATGGAAATTGTACGTATGTAATTCAATTATTTGACATAACACCTAGCATTTTAAGCAACACAAAGACAAAGGCAATGTTGTTTCCTATTTTTAATATAATTCCTGACTTAGAATTTTAAGTACCAGCTGAATGTTTTCTAAAGGAACGAATAAAAGATAATTATATAATTATATATAGGAGAATATGGGTAATTAATTATTACACAGTGCACATAGGGCTTTGGGGTAACGATATTATTTTCAAACTGGAGTTTCTAGAGAAAGAGAAAAAATACAGCCCTTGGTGGCAAACACCTCAACTAGATGACCTCCAACTACCCTCTGCCCTTTTACTTCTTTGGACCTCAGTTTCCCAAAGTGTTCAATAAGTGGTTGGATGGCCTTTGTGATTTCTATATTAAAAACTGAAGAAAATAATCTATTCAAGTAGGAATTTTAGAAAAATATCCCAGTGAAGCACTAAGGATTTTAATGTTTAGCAGCCTCCAGCTGTACCAGTTTGCTGGGATGGTGTCTTCGGAGTCAGAAACCAGGTCCATCCACTTGCTTATCACCGTTCCCCTCACCTAAAAAGCACGTCTGATCTTTCCAAACAGAGATTAGAAATGTGTATGGGCAAGTAATAAATAAAAAAAAAGCAAGCATTTAACTTTTTAAACACTCTTATCAATTCAACATGTAGGTTTGGCACAAAATCAAAGAACTCTACACAACAGCTGCCTTCATTATCTTGTGTGCATACTGAGTAAGAATTTTCGACTCTAGAAGAGGCTGTTTCAGAAAGTAAAAAATACAGCTGCTCTATCTTCATAGGTCACTGCATTAAGGAAGTCATTTTAGAGAATTTTGTGGACTTTTTACTTTTTTGGTCTGCATTCACACACGGTAAGTAGATAAAATACCAAGTATATGATACTATACTTCCCAAATGTGTTTGTAACTGCTACAGTAAGTCTTTAGATTCTAAAAGTTCCATTCTGCCAATGGACAGTGCCACCATTTCTTAAAGTACCGGTCTTACAGAGTAGCTGCCAGGTTGTTTGGCACAGTTATATAACTACTGCTGATAAAGTTCACCTTGTAGTCAGGAAATAACAGCCTTCAAGGATTCCCAAATACAAGGCTGGACTCTGACAGTAAATTTGTTCCTGTGTTCACCTGTAATTTAAGGTAAAGAAACTGTCTAAGCTAAAATAAGATGTACACTGAGTACCACAGGTGATTGAAGACTCATTTTATAATCTAAGAGAAAGAAATTTTATTACTGTTTTTTGGAAGAGACAATAATGCCAGATACATAGTTCTTTCTCAGAAATATTCATTATATTTGTGCATTGATGACCTATGCCCTGATCTGACGACTGGATATTTTATGAGTACACAGCTCATAAGCTTTACAAATGCATTCATTTGGACCCCAGTAAGATCGTGACTATGGCTTACCCAGCTTCTCCTTTTCTCTGGAATAACCTTTGTTCTGTCTCTCCTAAGCATGAATACATTCGTAGACGTGGTGTATACATACATGTACACATGTGTATACATAGACGTTACATTCTTTTTATGTACTCAAGCATCAATATGAATCTCACCTGCTCTGTAAAGGTACTCTTTCACTTTCCTTTCCTAGACAATCAACCTCTTTTTCCTATACCCTTTCTATGTCCCCTCTGTGCCCAGTTCAGATACCTGTTATAAATTTTAACTACTTTGTTTAATTGACTTCTTTTTTGGCAATAAGTTTCAGGGAAGACTTGACATGTTATTCATCTTTGTTTATCTTCAAGTTATCTCACTACTATATGCCACTGCTGAAAAAGTATAGGTTGCATTTTCTAGGAGTTCTCAGTATGATGAGACTCCTAATAAATGTGGTTATGTGGCACCTCATACAAGATCAGAGATTATTTTCAGTGGCAAATGGGCTTTGGACTCTTATGAGAATGTTAAAAAGTGAAATGGATTTTGTTTCCCTTCTTCTGATTCTGTAACTTTCCTTTACTCCTCAGACACCCGTCTTCACATGCCATTAGGAATTCAAAATGTGCCGTTCCCAGAAAAGCCTCATGACCCTCCATTTTCTTTCTAGTGCTCTTCTCATTCCATCCCCCTCTCCTGTGAAGACTCCTTTTACTTAAAAGTAGTACTTTACTTACTAATGCTGGGCTTTGGTTAGATAAGCTGAACCAAGTAATTTATATTGCAGAAAAAGGTACACATTATTGGTGCATTATGTGATATCAATAAGATATTCTGAGACAATTTCCAGACTTCTAGGGAGTTATTATGATTCACTTTGACCTTGAATTACTAAACTTAAAGCTATCTCTTTAACTCTTACTTTGGCTTCTAGGGTAGGGAAATGTATCCCTGAGATGAGGCTTTTATTGGGCCCTTTGGGCCCAACATTGTGAAAAAGGAAGAAAAAGCTATCTGGATTTGCCTAGACAAAGTGACCAGAGACTACTAATTTATGAGTCAGTATAGTCTATGTTTGGCATTAATATCTAGATTCTTTTTTATGTCCTTGGTATTTTTATATATCCTAATGAACCCTCTTTGTTGTAAAAGCAAGTTTAATAGATAATTCATAAGTTCCATTAGAGTTGTTTGTTTGGGGTGCAAAGTGTCTTCTGGATTAAAATGAGAACATTCAGAACTAATTTAGTTTGTTTGTTTTGACTAATTCATAAAGTAAACTTTATACCAGGTATATAGGAAAGGAAAAAAGACTGCTTTGTTCAGGTGTTTTGGACAAGTAAAAAGATAGAAAAGTCTTAAATAACTTATTTTCAAATTTTTGTTTTACATTCCATTGCAGGGTTACAACCACAGATTGGTTGTCTTCTATGCTGTAAAGATCAGTGACTAGTGACTGACATTGGGCCACTTAGCCTGATGGAGTTTACTGCCGCAGGATCCCAAATTGTTGAATACCTGTTCCATGAAGTGTTGGAAGCTTGGTTGACTGCAGTTATCAAATCAGTTATTGCTCCTTACTTTACCACAGCAGTGCTTTTCTGCCTGGGTGAGTGCCTTACAATGCCCTCTGTGCTTCAACCATCCTAAAAAATTATTCATCTAAGTATAAGGACTTAATCCATTACCCTAATTTTGTAGCTTCATTCCCTCCTAAAATCCCTTTTAAGAGATGGTTATCTACAATCATTATTAGAATCTACTATTGGTTAATAGATTATGCTGAATGGATTTGGGTGTTCCCATCTTATTTAATATTCCTGTGATGACTCCTTTGGCTGCCTAACATTCCATAGTATGAATAGCATGCTTTATTTTACCAAGTCCACAGTATTGTACATTTAGTTTCTTACTAATATTGATTATTGATATTATAACTAATTTTCAGCAAACATTTAAATATTAACAATGCACTATCAACTGAATTTTGGTCCAAGCTTACTTTTTGATAATTTGAATAAAGTTTATATAAAGGTACTAATTGGAACACTAACAGAAAATGACCTTGATTAGATCATTAACTGGGGATAACCTTGTTGTCTAGTTATGAATTTACCACCATTTTGGCAACTAAAAAGATATTCTGAAGTTAAAAGAAAATTGCTTCTGTGAAAAGAATGTTTGTTTTGATTGAACTGACTACAGCTTGTGTCCAAGACTGCATTTACTGAACTTTTAACTGAACAAATTAACCCCCTCTTGGTTGGCAAGAATTGGTTTCCAGCTAGACATAGTCTTCTCTGAGAACTATGCAACAATATTTTTTTTTTCCTCTCCATAACAGCCAAGTTCATTTTGACTAAAAAGTCAATGAACTGTAAAAAATGTAATCTCTACCCAATTCTAGTTTTTTAAATTCTATCCTTCCTTGCCTCATCTTTTCCCTTAAACTCCCCCTAACCAAAGATCCCAGTAGGACACAATTTGGGCTCATACCTGAGTTGGTGGTCCCCAATTTGTAAATCAAAGACCTTTCCAAATAAATACTATAATTTTATTTTAGCACTGTCATGTTTTTCTATGTTGTCATCTTGATGTATTTGATCTTTTCAGTTCACTCTACCTGCAATCTTATTATTCTCAGAGTATTCTTTCAAAAATTTTCTTAGCAGATTGAACTACCAATCAACCTATGAGCAGAATTATCATTTTAATCATCTGTGTAATTCTGGGAGATTAGTGGGGTGTCCACAATGTATTAGTAAAATAAATGGGAAAAGTTATTTTCAAATAGGAAAAAAAATAGAAAATATTAAAGTCTATAATTTATATATAATATGTATTTATATTTTATATAATTTATATATTTATGTATAATATATATGAAAAGAGAGTCATTTTGTCTCCGTGTATCCATCTATCTACATCATCCATTGACTTGGCAGTGTTTAGAGAGGACTCTCCTCTCCTTGAAAAAGACCATATGCTTTACATACACCCTCCCAGAAGGTCAGAAAATAAGCATTTCCACAGACTACTGCTTTGCATAGGACTACTTATGTTGGAGCCAGGAAGCCTGCATTTAAGGACCCAAGGGGGTGATGGGCCTTTTCTGCTGGATCAAGTGCTGGATACCACTTTCACTGCATTTCTGGCCTTAGCACAATCTGGAACAGACAACCGGCTGGAGTGTGTTGGCACGTGTGTGCAGTTATACCATCTGTTTTGCTTTTTCAAGTCATCAATTTCCTCTACTTATGATCTCTCCCATCAGTTAGTACAGTTAGGAAAAATATGTACTCTGAGTATTTTGTCTTTAATTACTTTTGTAGATCTATTCAAAGGAAATTGTGCTGTAGTACGTGAGTAATGATAAAGTAAAATGTTACTGCGGGAAAAAAAGCATAAATCATTAAAATTAAATATTTAAGCCTCATCTAATTAACAAGTCAATAGAAGTTGTGGTCTTGGCAGCCTCATGAACAGTCAAGAAAAAGGAACCCAAGTAGAAGTGTCTTTGACAGAGGCAGGGTCTGTTACGGTCCATTGCAAGCTTATTTTTTGTTAAGTATTTTAGATTTATGTTATAATCTTATGAGGCTATTTCTTCTACTCATATTATTTGAAATATTTAAGCACTAATGTGGACTACATCTATCTCTTATGGAAGCTGGAAAATAATAGCTCCCTTGAGAGAAGAAGCACCATCTTTTATAATATCTAAAATAACTGGTATGACCTGAAAACATTTTGACATTTCAGAATGGATATATTTATGTTAAAGTAATAATTATATTTCTGTCATAGATGGCACAAATGTAACTTCCACTCTGTGAGGGAATTTCCTCAAACCTCCTTGATTCTTTGCAAACAACTGCCAGATGGGTTGCATTATCATTCTTTTATAGAGAAAAAAAATCTGGGACAAAGACTCAGCTAGAAAAATCAGAAAGAGTAAAAAAGGACAACTATAAAATGAAATAAAAGGATCCATGCATATATTCTGGATCATGTAAGTGCCCATAGGAGTCCCCCTGTCACAGTAAACAAGTATTTGAACAGAATATTAATAAACTACCCACAGAACTGCCTGACAAAGAAATGATGTTTTGCTGAACATAATGTAATCTAATGAGTCTGTGGCAGAATTAGAAATACAACCTAAAATTTATGACAAAAATCATCAATTACCAGAAGCTGCTCCTCTCCACATCATGTTAATTTTATTATAAAGAATGCCTTGTGGCCACAAAAACTTAAATTAAATTACAAGGTGATGAAAATTCTGAAGGCAGTTAAATTTGTATTTTTCCATTTCTCGTGGAACCAAGAAAGAAATGAGAAAAAAATACATTAAAATTCCTTAACTATTCTGACCATTCACTAGCAATTTAAATAAGAGTTTTACAATTTGACTTCAAACCTGAAGGCAATTACGTAATGCAAATGCAAATTTTGCAAATCCCTTCAGACAAATAGCAGTACTTTCTTTACCTGTTGATATTTGTTGCAATAACTTAAACAAAACTGTTCTTTCATCTAATGAGGAAAGTTTATTAGATTCAAAACGGATTTATTCTACATCCCTCAGGTTAGTTTGCTATTTTTTTAATTTATTTTGCTCAGACTACATAAGACAAAAGAGCATGAATGGTTGTTATAAGATGCTTATAACTGATCAGCCTGGAAGTGATGCACATCCCTCCCATTCATGTTCTATTGAGCAAAACTCAACTAGATGGTCAAGCAAAAGTGTAAAAATGATGGCACAAGAGGGAGACAAAAATGTTAGTTTTTAACCATGAGAGAATCGATGCATTCTTCCAATGCCTGGAGAACTCTTGTTCTGTGATGGAGAACAAAGATCAACCAGAGTTGGTTTGGAAATTTAGGTAGTTAGAAATAAATATGATACACTAGAAGTGATGACTGATCAACAGAGGTTAAAAAAAGGGAGAATAGATAGTAGTCTGCAATGAGGAGGTCAAAAAAATGATTTCATATCCATAAAACTAAATGCTTGTGATCTGCTAAGGTATTTCTCATTCTGGGGTGCAGTAGTAATAGATTGCATTACACCTCCAACTATGCAGAGGCCAACCCATCCCTTCAAAACAGACACCAATTGAGTCTGGAATAGCCATGGAAGGAGATGCATTTGAATTTGGATCCTTCTTGTCTTGATGGTCTTTTGGGACTGCTACTTCTCTCTGCATTGTCATTAGATAGTTATAGATCTGTCTCCTCCACTAAATTGAAAATTCCACAGAAGCTAGGAGTGTATCTTAGTATTCTCTGTGTTCTTGGAATCTGGCCTCTCAAGAAATGAAACACAGTAGGAGTTTCCAAACTAAATTGAACTGATTCTGTAGGCCTGTTTATATGGTTTCCTCATTCTTAATAAAATAAGACAGTTTTCAGTCTTCATAATTGCTAGCAGCATGTTTACAGAATTTGGATCATCAATATAAAAGAACTTCCAGATTTTATTATAATGTTACAATACTTATGGGGAAATAAGGTCTTACTACTCTAGTCTATTAAGCATCTTAAATAATTTAATAAAATATATATTTCCCTTTAAATAAATTTTAATAAAATTTCAAAAATAGAAAGGAATGCAGTGAACTGTCTCCCCGGTATCCAACAGTCCCAACCTCTGCTATCATTTTTACTTTTAATTTTCCTTTTTATTTTTAATATAAACCTGACCTATAGGCTTTGGCTTTCAAAAAGATTTTACTTCTCTGCCTTTCAACTTTATTTTTAGTAAAGTGGCATTGAGATTTACTTGGATATATATAATATTTTCATAAAGAAAAGTAAATTGGAAGGATTCATTGTGTGTGACAGCATATATATTAGTAATAAATTTAAGATACACTAAATCCTTGACAAGAACTTAAATTTAATATGAAAAGTTGTTCTTAATATAAGTTAATATCCACATTAAGTGATCATGCAAGGGACAGTCTAAGAGTAATAGCAGAAACAATACCAAACCCATTCCGTCTACTCAGAACAGGGATGATAACTAATCCATCGTTTTCTTTGGCATAACTAGAACACATTTGTGAATTAAATGAGAGGAGTGAATATCACTGTTTTGAGTCCCTTTTTGGTGCATGGAAAAGCATAAAAATCCCCAGTAAGCAAGACAATATGGGATGGACAGAATTTTGATATTTTAGATCTTAGGGGTTTAAAGTATTATTATTATTATTATAAAGCATTTTATTATCTATATCAGAGAAAGAATTACAAGTTCAGCAGAACCAAAAGGTAGATGGGGGGAAAAAAAGGAGGGAAAGGAGGAGGGAAAAGAATTTCTGTTTTTTTGTTGCACTAATTTGAATCAGTCATTCCTAGATTGGAAAACTCGAATCTGCCATTTACCAGTTAATGACATTGAACTTGGTTCTCAGTTTCTCATATAGAAAATGACAGGAATGCTTATTTAAAAAAATGGAAAAATGCATTGCAAATTAAAAGTGTTAAAATAGTTGTTATTATTTTGAAACTACAATTATATTCTTTTAATTTAATTTACTTAAGTTACTAAATTCACTGAGAAGTCTAGTGTTGGAATCACAGTCCTGTACATGTGGCAGTTTTGTTAAAAGTTTAGAAAGGTGCTCCTCTCAGGAGATGTTACAGTGTAGAGGAATGTGTGGCTTGGCAAACATTGGGAATTTTTGTCTGAACTAGGTGTCTCATTCCCAGAAACATCTGCATTGTTTTGCAGGTTGACAACAGTCCAAATTTCAGTCTCTACCCATATCGTTGGCTATGCTTTCGTGCAAGACATAACCTGCAGAATCATGCACCATTCTTTGGTTGGAAGACTTTTGGGAGGGTATCTAAGCAGAGTCTTTCATTCTGGAGAACACTAAGTGAGGGACTTATCTGTTATGCAGCCATTTCCATTTGTTCCTGGCTTGATGCATATTCACCTTTAACTTCCAAACAAATGTCATCTCAAGCCATAGGATTTTCATGTGCAAATCCCATACAACTGAAAAACTACTGCTAAGTTTTCCTTAGACATCATGTAGTAGACTTGGTTGTTTTCTTCTTTATTTATAAGAGAACTCTCAATTTTGCTCAAATATCTATTTTCCTATTTCTGAAATGACTACTCTTTAAACCAGTCTGGACAGAAATTGTTATTTAGGGTATCCCTGGTGGCACATGGGTTAAAGGCTCAGCACTATCAAGCTATCACCAGTCACTGCTGCATGATTTTGATCGCTGGCCAGGGAGCTAGCCCACATGGCACAGCAGACCTCTCCTGTCTCGTCCGCTGCTCCCCTCAGCAGTGTATTTCAGTAGATCTGCCTGTTTTGCTCCCTACTCTGTCTCTGGTGATTCCTCTCACTTCCCACACCGCTGGCCTACACCCCAGTTCTTGTATGCATAAATAATAAAATAAATCTTAAAAAAAAAGAAATTGTTATTCATTGTACCAAAGGATTATAACTGATGAGCATATGCTTCTCTGCAGGCAAGAAGCCTGAGTATTTTGTCTCCTCAGGGCTTTCTGCATAGTCTTTATTCCTGAGGCTCGTTTATCCTCATTGTTTCATCTGGACACACTTTAACTTGTCTAAGCCTGGGATTGAATGCAGTGGTTCCTTATGGCACGTCCTATGCAGGGTATTCTGCTGAGTCATTTTGAACTTTTCATCAAGATATTTTTGTGCTTGTTCTTGAGACATCACATCTGTTTCATATTGTAACAGTGTATTGTTTGCTTGTTTAACCAAAGGGCATGATAAAAAAATAAAATCTTTATTAAGTTTATTTGGTTAGAGTCATTCTATCATCCAATTCAGCTGAGATACTATGGAAATCTTTCCTAGAAAAGAATGTATTTGCAATCCATAAATGTGGAAAGAAAATCCACCTATGTAATTTTTCTGCAGTTTGGGCACATTGCATTCCTGGTCCATGATGGCTGCTGTTTTCTTCATCAGAACTATCATTATATGTTTTATCTTTTTGATCATCTCCTGAGCCACATATTCTACCAAATTCCTGAAGTTCTATCTTCTCCCTTTCTCTAATTATACTTGGAACTTCCAGTCAAGATGGCAGAAGATCTTCCAGTTTAGAAAGTTTGTCTGGGTTGATCCAGTTGTTTGCAGGATACTGCACATCAAATTTTGTGTAAATATCACCATTTTCAAAGAGGTCATGATACTGTGCAATTCTTTCAACTCAAACTACATGAACACATCCTGCTTCAATTACTTTATGAGAGGGCTATTTCATCACAATCTTGTGTCCTTTAAAGTGTTTAAATGTGCATTGAAATCCACATAATACTTAATTTAACATGTCCTATCTTATATACTGTGTGCAAAGCATTTCCATCTCTCTGTAACACTTCATGTTCTTTCTCCTGTAGCAAAAGAACAATGTTTTCTGGTTCTATTTCTGGAGCCTACTCTGCCTCCCCAGTGAATGAAATTCTATGTCCATGTTTCATGACTTTGTGTGGACTTAAAGAACATTGCCTTCTTTAATTACCTTCTTCCCTTCCCATTTTTTACAGTGGCCTTTTTCATTAATTGCTTCTCCATTGCAGTCAGAACAAACAGACTGCACCTGTTGTAGCATTCCTAGAGCCAGCCGTCTGACACCTTGATCCTGACAAGAACTGCCTTTCTGAATAGCTCCAGACTCCACCTTGCACTGCTTGCACTATAGATAGAATCCAATTTTGATAAGCTGTAGTTTGGTTGTCTTACCATTATACATCATCTAAGGATACTTTGGGAAGTGGAAGCATTATGTCTTCTTCTGCCATTTGACTTTTACTCAGAGTGTCCACAAAGTAAACACTCCTCCAACAAGAAATGTGAGAGAAAATGTTAGTTTTGCCACTACCTCCTCCACTACCTTCTTGAAGGCCTTGTTCTCCATATCTGTCATATAACTCAACTTCTCAAGATTTGAGAGCTTATTTGCAAAGTTTATTTCTTTTATTTTGAAAAGTGAAACTCTTCAGCATTTGGATTCTTCTATGGACACCACTCCTTGGCTAATTTTCTGTAATGACTTCTTCATGATCTCTATATGATACATATTTCTCTCGAGTCACTCTTTTTCTTTGCAGTGAAAATGGTAATAATGATTTCTAGGTTCATTTCATGTTGGAGCTGAAACTGGAAATTGTTCAACTTAAAAAAATAAAAGCCAAACATCTTTCCACAGTGCTTGTATCATTGTATATTCTACTGGCAATGCACAGAAGTCCAGTTGGTCCATTTGCTTCCTCATACCTGGGATGGTCTCAATTATTAATGATAGACATTTAAGGATAAACATTATTTAAAGCATAGACATTCTAATGTGTGTTGGTTTTACTTTTATTTCCCTAATGAATAATGAAGGACATTTTTTCACACATTTATTTGCCATCATGTATACTTTTTGGTGAAGAATCTGTTCAACTAGTTTGCCCACTAATTTTATTGGATTGTTTGTTTTATTGCCAACTTCTGAATATAATCCCTTTTATTAAGTATGTGATTTACCAATATATTCTCCCAATATTTGGTTTAATTTTTTTATTTTGTACAGTGAATTTCAAAAAGGAGTTATTAATATCGATAAAGTCCAATATCTTGGCTACTATAAATAATGCTGTAATGAACATATAAATGCTTATATGTCTTTTTAAATGACTGGTTTCATTTTCTTTGGATGCATAGCTGGCTATGGTAGACTTACTCTTAAAATTTTGAAGGATGTCCATATTGTTTTACATAATAGCTGCCCCAATTTACATTTCTACTAACAATGTATGAAATTTCCTTTTAAACACATTCTTGGAAACATTTGTTTCTTATCTTTTGGAGAATAATCATTCCATCAGGGGTGACTTGATATTTCATTGTGGCTTTGATAATAAGTGATGTTAAATATAGTATGCAGTATTTTTTAAATTCTTATTAATATTTGTAATTACCTCCCTTCTGATTCCTGATATTGGCAATTTGTTTTTCCCCCCTTCAATAGTCTCACTAGAGACTTGTACATCTTATTGATCTCATTTACTTTATCATTTTTCCTGTTTTGTGTTTTGTTGGTTTCCATTTCCATTTTGATTATTTCATTTTTTCTGCTTACTTTGGTTTTTGTCTGTTCTTTTACTATTTTCTTAAGCTGCCAGTTAAGGCCATTGATGTGTTATCTTCCTCTGTTCTAATATGAGGAGTCTGTGATACATATTTCTCTCGAGTCACTCTTTTAGCCATCATGTTTTTATTTTTTCAATATTTATATATTATTAATACTTCATTTATTTTTATATCATGCCAATTTTATTTCAATGCATTTATTCATTTCATATTTATTTCATTTTTATTTCAGTTAAAATACTTTTGAATTTCCTTTCCTTTTTTAATTCTTGGACACATTGGTTAATCAGAAATATGTAACTTCATTTAAAAATATTTGGGGATTTTCCTGATATCTGTTCTCAATTTCTAATTTAATTCTACAGTGATTAGAGAATAGCTTTGTATGTTTTAAGCCCTTTTGAATTTATTGAAATTTGCTTTATGGTCCAACATATGATGATTTTTTTGCAGCAGACCTCTCCTGCCTTGCCCACTGGTCCCCTCAGCAGTGCATTTTTGTCAGTCTGCCTGTTCTGTTCCCCACTCTGTCTCTGGTGAACCCTCTCACCCCCCATACCTCTGGCCTGTACCTCAGTTCTTGTATGCATAAATAAATATTTAAAAAAATAATTGGAATGCTGTGAAGTGACAATGTTTTATCTTTGCTTTTCTTTTCTTTTTTTATTAAGGAAAACATTTAGGTTTTTAAAAATTATTTTATCTTTTATAGACTAAAATATCACTTTGTTATTATGATTTATTTTCTTTCTTAAAGCCTATTTTGGATATACCAACTTCAAGGTATCTGCTAATATTTTTGAGTTAACATATGGTCTCCTTTGAAATTTCACTTTTTATGAAGCTTGATAATATACCTGCTTTTGTACTATTCTATGTTGGTCCCCTACTGCTTCATAATCTTTTAGAAGTATAATTCAGGTATGGGATTGGTTCTGTTAGTAATCCTTTCAACTCTATAGGAAACACCTTTACTTGAAAATTTTAACCTGCTGTTATTTTCTAACCATTATTTAAATTCTTTCCTTCATGTATCCATTTCTTTACTGATATCTAACCTGCACAAGATTAATATAAGTTTACTTCTTCAGGAGAAATGTGATTAAAGTAAAATTTGAATTTGAATTTTTTCATAAAAATTTGAATTTTTTCTGTAAATATTACATGGTTTTCAAGATAAAGCTTGTATATACTGATCTAAGATAAGCCTATTATTATTCTTCATTGTCTATCAGGAGTCATCCATCTTTGATATGTGATATTCATGAGTCTTTTTTTCCTTATGTATTAATTCTAATAAAACCACCACATACCAGGTGTGCATGAATACAAGTACTATAGATGTGTGTGAATAAATACTACTTAGAAAAAAAGACAAAGATTCAAAGTTTAAAGGGTACAGAATTCACTTCTGAATTCACCTCTAGGATCCAGAGATTGCCAGAGGCAGTGCTATTTAAGAGAAGAAGAAAAACTTCTTCAAAAAGATTCACAGACTCTATTCCTATTTTTCTATTCTGATGCTTTTATTTCACTCACCATCCAAAAATTTCTATGGCATTTGAAAACTAATATCACAAAAACATTTGAACATATAGCATTATTTTAGTATCTTTTATCCCCTAATTAGAGAAATAAAAGGATAGAATTAGTTACTTTGGCTCACTACCTATGGTACCACAAATCAGAAAGGTCTTTTGGCAGAAGAGAGTCTATCTTGGATACTATAAGGTTCAAATAACCAGGGAATGCTTTTCATAGATCTGAAATTTTTAAAAAATTATACAAGTGATACATTTTCAATAGAAATGTGAAAAATACAATAAATGAATACTTTCTATAACTACATCATTAGAGGGGACCACTATTAGTGTTTTGGTTCTTAAAATGATATAAACAAAAGATAGATGCATTCATTTACTTAAGTAGGTAATTCTAGATAAGCCTACCAACTTCACTGAATTCCCAACATTTTCATTCTTCCCCTTTCTCTGCCCATGATGATAAGCAAAAATTGTTGCTTCTACCTTTTAATGTGGCTAGTCCTTGACCAATTTCCTAGATCACCCACTATCCTATTCTAAATCACTGATATCTGTGAATAATGCAATAGCCTTTCAATTGGCGTCTCTTCCATTCTTTTTTTTTTAATTTAAACAGTTGCTTTTTTAAAAAGATTTTATTTTATTTTTGCATAGAACTGGGGTGCAGGTCTGAGGCAGGCGAGAGGATTCATCAGAGACAGAATGGGGAGCAGAACAGCGGATCTGCTGAAATACACTAAGGGGAGCAGCAGGCAAGACAGGAGAGGTCTGCTGCGCCATGGGTAACTCCTTGGCTGGGGATTGAACTTAGCCATCATGGTGGTAGCGATGAGACTTAACCCCTGGGCCACCAGGGAGGCCCACAACCTCTTCCATTCTTGGCCCACACAGACGTTCTTCACAAAACTATAAATGGATCACTTAAAAACATAAGTCAAGTTACATGGTTTGGCATTCCTCCCTCCAATGACTTTTCATCTGATGCAGAGTCAAGGCAACATTACAATAGCCTGGAAGAGCTTAAATTATTAACTCTTAGCCATTTTCATGACTTCAGATCTATCCAACTACTCTTCACTACTACATTCCAGCTATGCAGATTTCCTTGTTATTAAAAAAAGTAATGTGCGGACCTGCTAAAGAAGATTTGTCGGGCTGCTCTGTCTCTGTGAAGGGAAGCTTTGCTCAGAGGCACACACAATCCCACACCTTCTTTCAGTCCCCTCTGCAACATACTCTATCGGAGAGGCTTTCTCTGTCACAGAGGCTGATCATCTCATAGGACCTATCCCCATACTCTTTCCCACGCTTTCTCTTTGTAGTATGTATCACTACCTGATCAACATATATTTCCTTTCTTTTGATTATCTCTTCACTTGGTCCCATTCACTTTTCCTTTTCTGTATTAGGGACAGAATCTGGTATGTAAAAGGCACTCAAAAATTATTTGTGAGTAAAAATCTGTAAAGAGCTGATGAGACTCAGCAACAACAAAGAAAATAATCCAGTCAAAAAATGGGCAGAAGAGCTAAAAAGAAACTTCTCTGAAGAGGAAATGCAAATGGCCAACAGACATATGAAAAAATGTTCAACATCACTTGTAATCAGGGAAATGCAAATCAAAACTACCATGAGATACCATCTCACACCAGTGAGAATGGCACATATTAAAAAAAATAGCAACAACAAATGTTGGCGAGGGTGTGGAGAAAAAGGAACTCTTCTGTACTGTTGGTGGGAGTGCAAACTGGTCCAACCACTATGGAGAGCTGTGTGGAGATTTCTGGACCTACTAAACATAGAGCTTCCATATGATCCAGCAATTCCACTCCTAGGTATTTACCCAAAGGACACAGAAACATCAATTCCAAAGAGCACCTGCACCCCTATGTTTATAGCAGCACTGTTTACAATAGCTAAGCTTTGGAAACAGCCCAAATGCCCAAAAATAGATGACTGGATCAAGAAGATGTCGTACATATATACCATGGAATATTACTCAGCATTCAAACAAGATAAACACATGCAATTTGCAGCAACATGGATGGCGCTGGAAGGGATCATGCTCAGCGAAATAAGCCAAAAAGAAAAAGAAAAATACCGGATGGTCTCACTCATAGCAGGAATCTAGAAAACTTAAATAAGGGACCAGGAAAATGAATATAAGAAAGTGAAAATCAAAATCAACAAAAAACTATGAACCAGAGACACTTTTTGGGGGGTGGGGGGCGGGAGGGGAAGGATTGGGGTCAGAATGGGGCGTTTGCAATTGTATGGGGGAATATAAAAATAAAATTTAATATTAAAAAAATAAAAAATAAAAAAAATTATTTGCGAGTAAATTGAACTATCATGGAAAAGCAACTATATACTGTGCTTCTGACAGATATGAAGATATCTATAAAGGAAAACAATGGAATGTTTTAGTCAGAACTATCCCAGAACTCCATGACGTATCATCACCATGGGACAAAAATACAACAATCCACAACTTAAATTATGAGCTGAAATTTGGTTGTCTGTGTGTAGGGTAAGTAAAGTATCAGGCTTTTCCATCCTCCTGTCATTAGATTAAATCCATGCCTGATGACGGATACCTGGAGTAGGGTGTGGGCATGCATAGGTGGGTACACTTGGGCTGAAAGATGGGGCTTATAAGGGCGGCACCATGGGGACGCCAGCAGAGCAAAAGGAGCAGAGAAGCAAAGGCCACAAGAGAACGTCAGAGAGCCCAGAAAGAGTGAAGATTTGCCCGGGGCTGAGAGGCCTGCCAGCCTTCAGCCCCCTCCCCCTGGTACCCCTGCCTGCTGTGTACCTGGTAAACCCAATTAAACCCTGAAAAAGCCACCGAGGGCTCAGGACTCCTCCTTGACCTGTGTGCTCCAATCCCAGAGATCCTGCTCTGTGCCCATCCTACCACTACACTGTGCTATAGGATGTGTTTTCTTATGGAGTCAATGTAATGGCAGTAAAGTTAGAAATTCCTGTTTATAAGTCATGATCTGTGGTAGTTCTGAGCACCTCCCTGTTCCCAAGTTTTTGATTCATGTCCCACAGCATTTCTGAGATCTGAGCTCTCTTTAAATTTGAGCAGGGAAATAGTGTTAAGGTTTTGTTGCTTGGAGGAAGGGTCTATTGACTGAGAAATACCTAAAAGAACATTGAAGAAAGGGGTACTAATCTGCATTCACTGGTATTGTGCAACCATCCCAGGACAGTTAGTTTCACCATTGGTTCGCAAGCCTAAAAGAGTTTCGGAGCCCTCGGTATCATTTTTACAGATCTTTAGTGTTAAATCAGGGAGCAGACCAGTCGACAGGGAGACAGCAATCTCTGGCATTCTCTGTTCTCTCAGTCTTATGTGGTCTCGTAGTCTTGCCTCAGAGTGATGCCGCCCTTTTTTCCCTTACCTCTTGGCACAGATATCTGCACTTCCAGGTGACTGTGCATATGGACCAGTGCTCTATGGGCCCAGGTGTCCATAATCATAGGTGTGCATGCCCGTGCCCACACTGCTTGACCCTGGGCATCCACACCACCTAGGAGGAGTGCAAGACTGCAGGTGGTAGCCATAGAGGCCAGCGGTGGGAGGTGGAGACTGGGATGAGGGGAGCCTGATTCACTTCATTTACCCTACAGCTGCCATAACAAAATACTGTGAACTGGGTTACTAAAACAACAGAGATTTATTCTCTCATAATTCTGGCGAGTCCAAGTTCAAGATGACAGCAGATTGCTGTCTGGTGATACCTCTCTCCTGGAGCTGCAGCTGAACGCTTTCTTTCGCTGAACTGTGTCTTCCCATGGCTTTTCTCTGTGCTCTTGAAAGGACTGATCTCTGTTGTTAATTCCCCTTCTTATCAGGACCTCAGAATTAGGTTCCATTACAGCCTCACTTAAGCCTTATTGCCTCCCTATAGGGCCTATTTTCAAAACAGTCACACTGGGTGCTAGGAATTCAGTATATGAACCTGGGAGAGTCACAATTAAGTCTGAAACAAAATCCTTTTGTACAAGAAAGTGGGAGGAGTCAGAGAAGGCAGCCCAACAGCTGGGCCCAGTGAAATGGCCTGGGTGAGGGGGCCCTGCAGCAGATGGGCATTTCAGTGCCTGGAGCTTTAGAAGTTTGGTCAATCTCCTACCACCTGTGCTTATTCCCCCAGACATTTCAATTCTAAGCAGCTGCTGTTTATCATTCCTCCCTCTTCTCAGCTGGCAAATCTTAACAAGTACAGGCTGTTTCCCTGACAGTGTTAGTTTGGGATAATCTCAAATTGTAAAATGTCTCAAGGTATAGTTCCCCCAGGCTACCAGTGCCAGAAAGGCCTGGGGAGAGTGTTATGACTGGGTATGCTAGAGATCTAGTTCAAACCTGCTGAGTCAGAATTTCCAGGGTGGGGGCCCTACAATTAGCAGCCATAACAATTTTCCCTGGTGTTATTTATGCAAAGTTAGAGGCAGGCCACTGAAGAGTTTTGGACAAATTACTAACTTGCAGCTTTAATTTTAGTTGTCTTCATTCCTCTCTTCTGCTCTCCCTTTCTTTCTTCCTTCATCCCTTCCTTTGTTCCCACATTATTTTTTTCTCAGTTGAAGTCCCAAATCAGGACTTTAAAATAATATATGGATTTTACTAGAAAAATGAATCAGTATTTATTAGCATATGTGCAGTAACTGTCAGCATATAAGAAATCAAATGTACTGTAACAGCGTGGGTTGGTGCGAGCAGCTGGCAAATGGAAGGAAAAACACACTTCGGGAGAGGGGCTACTGATCATAAGATCTCTGGAGGGAAACACGATGATTAAGTGTGAGTTGGGATTTCCAGTCAGATGATGTTCATCTCATCATTTGGTAAGAGAGGACAGTTCCTTTATTGGAAGGAAAGTAAAAAGCTTGGAAAGAAAACATAGAACAGACATGTTTGATGTGTTTATATTTCTCTGCTTTTTTCCCTCCTGTTCCTGACTGAAGCCCTTAGGCAGAAGGGACCCTCAACAAAGGGAACAGCCCTTCTGGCTTTTGTGCAGCACTGCTATTTATTGTTAAGAATTCCTAAACTTCAGAATGGTGAGATTAGTTGCTTAGAAGAAACATTCCCCCTCCCACTTCCCATCCCTCACCCCCAAATAGGGCTGATAATACCAAGAATCGCAGATAAAGAAAGTAATACTTTTCAGTCAGGAAGAGAAAATTTGGTTTGGAAAAGCATTCTAATCAGTTCAAACTGAGCCCTTGTGATTGCTAGAATTCTGAGGTATCATGTATGATTCCAAAACAGATCATCTGTTTGACAGGCCTTCAAATTTTGCATTACAGCACAAAGGCATTTTGACGTGTGGATTTTTTCCAAGCTCTTAGGCATAATTTGGAAAATTAGATGAGGAAGAAGCAGAGGCAATATTTTCTTTCTTTTGTTGACCCAGAAAGAAATACAATTTTAAGTGATTTGGTTATCTAAGGGAGCTTCTCCTTGCCCTGTCACCTAGCTTTTGTGACCTCAATCCCACTTATTAAATACAGCCTGGCAGTCTGTCAGCTGAATGCTGTCACTTTGTTTTATCCCAAGAGATTCATTACAAAGCACCGAGGATTGTGTTAACTGGCTAAGACTCAACTCCAGGCAAACCATAATTACACAGCTGGGTCAAAGGAGAACTATGCCTCACCTCCCCCAGGCTGCCCAAGTCACGGATGCAGGAGATTCAAGCCATTCAACAACGTTTGCGATGCCCTTCAATTAATTTCTCTGCACTGATTTTTCCCCTATGTCTATATATCCTACATGTTACTATTTGAGTAATCTTCATAAAATTGTTCTGATAATGACCCTCTTCTTGCCTAGAGGTACCTCTGACTGGTTCTTCGGCACCTCTAAAAACTGGTTGTTAAATATGAGGCTCACAGACCCAGTAGCAACCACATGATTTGGTTACTAGGAGCACATATTCTCAGGCCTATTATCATTAGAAACTCTGGGGATGGCTTACAGTGATCTCTGTTTTAATATATCTCCAGGTGATTTCTGATGTGTTACATTTCAGGACTGCTCTAAACCATAATAACCATCTTTCTGAACTTAACCATATTCCACTTTTTGTCTGCATGCAAATTTGACTATTCACGGGACTTTAAATGACCACAATATTTTGCTGCTCCCTTATAACTCAATGGTATTTCCTTTGACTGCAATAACAACTTTTCCACCTATGCCTTTTAGATGTTACTAGTCTACCTCCTTTAGATCTACCTCAAATTCTTGCCCAACTTTTTTTTTTTTCTTTTTCTTTTTTCTTCCCCCAACCTCTGCACCACTGCTATTTCGAACTAGAGTAATTCGTTGTTGTGATGGGCTATTCTGTGCTTTCTAGGATTAGGATATTGTAGGGGGCAGGACTGGACACAGTGCAGGTTTTCTGATCCCATGCAGACCGGGTAAAGGAGGAGTCAGAGTCCTCAGTGGTTGTTTGCAGGTCTTTTATTGGGGTTCACCAGGCATATGGCAGGCAGGGGTGCTGGCTGGGGGGCTGACAAGCTGGCAGGCCTCCCAGCCCCTAGCAAGTCTTCACTCTATCTGGGCTCTCTGGTGTTCGTTCTGCTGCTTCTCGGCTTCTCTTTTGGCTTCTGTTGCTGCTGCTGGCGTCCCAGTGATGCCGCCCTTAAAAGCACAGTCTTAGCTCAGCTGAATCCCATCTACCTATGCCCACACCCTATTCCAGGTGCCCGCCATCAGGCATGCATTCAGGACAAGGATCCATCATCTATCTTGATGGCGGAAGGGCAGAAAAGCCTGACATTTTCTTTACCCTACAGATATCTTACAACATCCCTAGCGTCTACATACTGAATACCAATAGTGTCCCCAGTAGTGACAACCAAAAATGTATTCAAACATTATCATACGTTGACCAGGGGAAAAGTGTCTTTTGGCTGTGAGCCATTAGTATATGCTCTCATTCTATCATACACCTTAGGTCCCAAAGCTGGACTAAATCTCCCTATTTTCTGTGCTCCTAGAGAAGCTGAACTCCTATGAGTTTCTTAAATCAAAATTGAAAGCTGTATTTTTAAATAAAATATGAACTTATTAAATAGCTTGTATGTGTCTTTGATGAACTATAAAGTGAAGACTATGTAAGGTGTGAACTTTATTATTTTTTTCTAAAGATTTATTTATTTATACAAGCATTGAGGTACAAGCCAGAGGCACAGGAGGGTGAGAGAATTCACAGAGACAGAACAGGGAACAGAACAGGCAGACGGACCGAAATACACTGCTGAGGGGAGCAGCGGGAGAGACAGGAGAGGTCTGCCCCGCCATGTGGGAATCTCCCCGGCTGGCCAGGAATGGAACCGGCACTAAAGAGGCTGCTGCGGACAGCTTCAGAGCACTACACTCAACCCGCTGCCCCACTGGGGAGGTCCAAGGTATGAACTTTATCTTTTATAATTTTACTGTATGCCAGTCACTCATTCAATGAACTGAGAACTTACCATGTTCTAAATTTTTATTTGTTCAAAGTATGTTACTCAACTAGTATATTCTAATTCTTGATTTAAATGAAAGATCTGTCTCTGTATGGACACCTGAAATATTCTCAAGTGTCGCTGTTAAATATCATAAAACAATTGTAATAGTAATGTTGAACTCAGAGAATGTTTTGAGGCAGGCCTCTTATTTGTAACAAGAAATTGCTTCTGGCCTCCCGGTGCTATTTTCTTCACAATAACATGAACAGAACACCACTGGACTTCCTGTTCTATGAGCTTCCACTTTCCCTGTGCTCTACCTACTTTGCCATCTTTCTCTGTAAGTAGAGAACGCTATGCCCATCACCTTTTCTCCACCATTACAGAACTGAAGAGAGTGGTTCTAGACTGAAAAAAGGGAAAGAACTATGGGAACATAACAAAAGTAGATTCTGAGCCACATTTTCTTAAAAATTCTGATTCTGTAGGCCTGGTATAAGTCTAGGAGGTTGCATTTTCATAAATTATACTGAATAAATTGAATTAGGAGGATAATGACCAATGGTGTATCATTACTGAAATAGTCCCAGGTCCTGATATAATAACAAAGTGCAAAAGACGAAAACACTAAAAGTTTGGTATACACATATTGTTGATACAGGAAAGGATGATTTTAAGGGGGAAATGATTGATTTTAACCACTAAATTCACTCTGTTTCTTTCTTTCTCCTCTAAGACCCCATCTTTTTCTTTCTTCTTTCAGTGCATCTCTAAATTCACAACTCTTTTAGAAGCCTTAATTTAACAAAGAATTTGCTATCATATAAGTTATTCAGTTTTGGTGCCAATACATATTTAACCAAAGTTGATACCAAAACACAACTTTGAATTATTAATAGACAGGTAGAATTCCCAATTTTCTAAAAAATGTCATCTCATATATTTCATTTTTCAACTTGATGCTCTGAAAGGAAGACTTGTGTCATGATTGCACAAATTTAGTATTCTTAAGTTTAATGAGTGGGTGGAAAATATTTCAGTGTATAAGCCAGAATGATCATTTGTCAGAAAAGAGGAGGAGGATTCCTGAAAACTCTGTGCTTCTCATACGAGTGTGGTACAGGCCAAAGATTGAATAACATTTCCAAGAAAAAACAATTAGCAGCAGGCAGAGTCAGAAAGGCATTAGCCAAAGAAAAGTACAAACAGAGACACACAATTTGGGAATAGTTTGTATATCTGCATCAAAAAATACATAGATATCATGGGTATTAGTGAACAAAACAATTAATTCCTTAGGTGAGATGGTAGATACTAATAGGAGAGAGGAAATGTTAACTTGGAAGATCAATAAAGATGCTCTGTGTACGAGTTTGTTAGTGCTGTGATAAAAATGTACCCCATAATGGGTGACTTAAATCACAGTTATTTCTGGAGGCCAGAAGTTCAAATTAATTGTGTTAATTAGTTTCACTTGAATTCAGGATTAGTTTCACTTGAATTCTCTCTCCTTTATTTAGAAATGATCATCTTCTGTGTCTTTTTTCTGATAAGGATACTAGTCATTCTGGAGTAAGGGCCACTCTAATGATCTCATCTTAATATAACTACTTCTCAGAGACCCTGTCCTAATAATGGTTAAGTGCTGAGGTACAAGGTTTAGGACTTCATATGTATGGGGTGGGGGGGAGGGTCACGGTTTAGCCCCCAATGACCTTTCACAAAGGCCTTTCAAAATATGCTCTGCTTATGTGAAACTAGATAGGAAATGAATTTTGGTGAATTCTGACATTTAGCTTTGGAATATCAAAATAACTTTCAGAATCACTCCAGATGCAATATTTCCAACAGAAATTTCAGCATAATAGGAGTTTCACTCCCACAGACAAAAGGGCAGGGGTAGCAAACAAGAGTGAATTTATTGCAGCCAAGCATTAGACAGCCCAGCAATCCAAGATTAATTTCTTGCCAACATACTCACAGAGGTGCTACCATGATGACTTGTCTCATGGAGCATACGAGTTCATGGTCATGTACACTGTGCTAGCACTGTTAGGGGGTGGAGCTGAAGAGAAAGAAGGCAAATATAGACCATGTAGTGAGCAAACCTGGAAACTCTCATTGTGTTTTTCTGTTGTGCTAGGCTAATACTTCTAACAAATTATTCCATTTAATGCACACAACAGCCTTATAAAGTTGGCAGTTTTTATGACAATTTCACAGATGAATAAACTGAAGGTTTAGTAACTTATTAAAGGTTGTGTCAGTTTATAAACAGATTAGGGAATAATTACAAATAATAAGCTGTACATATTCAAAGTATACCACCTAATATATTTTGCTGTGTGTATACATCTGTGAAATCAAGAACATAATCAAAATGTTGAATACATCCATCACCCCCTAGAGTCTCCTCATTCTCCTTTATGATGCCTCTTTCGTTTGCTCCTTTGTCACCCTCCTCCCCAGCTCCCCAGCTTCTCCCCAGCTCCCCACACATCCTCAATCATTGATCACTGTTTTGTTGCTATACTCTAGAATTTGCTTCAAATGTAATCATACAGTATGTAATATTTTTATGTTGTTTGGTTTTTTTCACTCAGTGCAACCACTTTGAAATTAATTCTTTTTACACCATATATCAATAGTTTGTCCCTCTTTATTACTGTGTAATATTTCACAGTATAGTTTGATCATAATTTTTGTATCCACTAGCAATTTTCTTTAAAGATTCATTTTATTTATGCATGCATGCAAGAGCTGGGATGTAGGCCAGAGGTGTTGGGAGTGAGAGGATTCACCAGAGACAGAGTGGGGAGTAGAACAAGTGGATCTACTGAAATACACAGCAGTGAGCGAGACAGGAGAGGTCTGTTGCATCGTGTGGGTTAGCTCCCTGCCTGGGTATTGAACTCAGGCTGCAGTGGCTGGTGATAGCTTGATAGCACTGAGACTTTAACCCTGTTCCACCCTTCACTAACAATGATGATGGGCACTTGTGTTGTTTCCAGTTTTGGGTTGTTACAAATAAAACTGGTGCATATAAGCAAGTATATATAAGTCTTTTGTAATGCATATCTTTGTATAGACATAAGGTTTTGCTTCTCTTAGGAAAATGCCTGGAAGAGGAGTGGCTAGAGCATATGGTAGTTATTATATATGGGGTCTTGATCTTTTAACTGATCTAACAATTTCTGTGTATAATTAGTCTTTAGACCACTGTACTCAATAAGATTACTGATATGGTGAGGTTTAAGTCTATAATATTCCTATTGGTTTTCTATTTGCCTTATCTGAATTTTGTTTCTTTTCCTTCTTTTCCTGTCTTATTTTGGAGTACGTTTTATGATTAATTGCACCTCCCTGATTATCCTATTACTTATACCAGGGCAATAGTATGGCCTTTTCATTTGTTTCCCATCTGTCTTTCACTGTGTGATGTCCAGTGTCATGAAAACCATTTATTTCATATGTTTTGTCTGATTTTAATGGTTGTTTCAGGTAGAAGAGTAAATTCAATCCTTATTACTCTGTCATCACTGAAAACTTATGTCTCTCTGTTATAAGGATTTTAAGTAGCAGATTGGAATTGGAAGCCAAGTCTCTCTTATCCTGTATATCATAATGACAACACCACCCAGCAAAGGGGCTGACAGCACCACTGAAAAGTCTCTCAGATTACTTCCTTTGATTTTTATTCTCAAAAAATTTTGTTGAAGTTTATTACTGTCCTTTATATAAATATATATGTTAGCATACAGTATTCTTTCTCCCTACCTTCTCTAAGCCCAATACTGGTTAAATGTTTAATGTGATTAATAAAAATGTAATAGGAGTTTGCTACAAATTCATATCTTTTTCTAGCTCTCTTAAGTGATCATTTAATATAAACAAATGCTAGAAACTTTTTGTAAAAGATCTTATAAAATTAACTAATCATCAAAAAAAGGTCCCTATGAAGATAATTATCTGAGAAATTGATTTAAAATGATGGCTTATCAAACACATGCTCACTGAAAATATGTCTATAACAAACAAGAATTTATTGCATAGACTTTGGAAATATTTTCTTAAATCAGATATAATTTTTATCTGAAAACTTGAAAATTTATTTTCAAAGGGTCATTACCACTGTTACATTTATTGAAGTATGAACACAGCTTATTTTTTCTCAAAGGGAAGCAACACATATTAAGAGTTCTCTCATTGCTGATTTCCACATACTTCTGTAAATAAGTGCACGAAAAAAACCTGGTAAGTTTCACCACTTCACTAGACACTCCATCAACAGGTATACCTGTGTGCAGGCTAACATCTGTACTCACACATAGATTTTTATATGTTCATATAGCTGGAAAGCATTTAAAAACAGCATTGCCTCTGTGAGGACATCATTCATTTAAGGCAATGAGGAAACTACAGATAAGCTGAAAATTACAGTCATTATCCATTTCTTTGAAGAAGTTGCTAAGGATTTATCTTTGAAAAATATGTATTTTTATCTCCATTAGAGAAATTGAGGCATTTAGTTTCAGAAAAAAAATAAAGAACAAAATGCAACAACAAAATGAACAAATATTCACTGAACAAGCTGTATGTTTAAAATATGCAAAGTACATACCTGGCCATAATATGCTATATTGTGAGAACGGCTTGTATGAGAGATAGAAGAACTCAGTTCAAATCTCATGGGTCACTTACTAACTTATACTTTGAGGCAATCACTAAGCACCATTGAACATCAAAGCTGATAAAAGTATAAAGTGAAGTAACAGTAATGAAGACACCTGGAAAACTGTTAATCATTATGGAATGGCAAGTGTTTATTAAAGACACCTTTTTCTCACTTCAGTTACAACACTTATACAGGATAAGCACAACTTAGTAGTCAGCTGTCCCATTCAGCTCTCCCCATTCTTTGCCATTCTTTACGCTTAATTTAGTGTGTTCATGTGTGTGTTTTTCATTATAAATCAAATGATGTATTGATGGTGAACTTTAATTCAGTTGGTCCTGAAAACCATCTTTCAACCTGACCTCCTTTCTTAGAGTCCATGCAGAATTCCTCCCCCACAGCTTTTGCATTTTGCTCTATACCACACTTCAATCTCTACTTTTCTGCTCCCTTGATAAAGATCTCTCCTACAAAACTGGTGAAATTCCACCTCTTTAGTGAAAATGGTTTTTACATTTCTGGTAAATGATAGGCTTTTCCTTCTTTGAATTTCTTACAGGCCTAGCCTTGGTGTAACTCAGTGTTGCACATAGTATTTATTTATTTGTTTGTTTTTTTATATGCAACCAAGTTACCCAGACAATTCTCCTGAGATGAATGTAAATCTATCAACCACTAGACAACACCACTTGGAAGTCCTGTAGACACTTAAAGCTCAATAAGAGCACATAAAGTCTCTAAATCTAATCTTTAGAGCTTTTCTCAGTGGATAGTACACATATCCGGTTAGATTTGCAAGTCAAGCAACTTCAGAGACATGTTTGATGTCTCCATTAGTTTCACTTCTCCAGTTTAGGATAAAAGCCAATATTTTTTTTAGCATTGTATGCAAAACTCTTCATGACCTGACCTCTGCTTCACAAGTCCTTTGTGACTCCATTTCCTCTCCACATGTCTGTCCCAATGTCATTACTGAGGAGCTAACTTCTCAAATAATTTCTTTTATTCTCATCTTCACTTTCTTATCTCTCATTCACACATCATTATTTTCCAAATTGATTTCCATAACTAAGATACAACTGCAACAGACCTGTCTTGCCATTTTAGTAACTCTAGCAGACTCACTTTACTTCCAATATTATTCTTTTCTCTCATCATATTCAATGGTCCACGACACCCTTTGTGAAACATTATCTGACTCTGACTTCTATGACAACACTACTCTAGATTTCCTTCTATCTCACTCATTGTTCCTTGTGCATTTCTTCTTCCAACTCCTCATACTTTAAATGTTGAAGATTCTCAACACTTTCTTCAAGACCTTCTTTCCATTCCCATTTAAAACCTTACTCTCATTTATGCTTTAAAGACTACCAACTTTCTGAATAGTATTATATAGCCACCTTTGCTCAACTAAAATCTATTCACCACACTGCTGAAAAATTGCATGTTGTCACTTCTTTAGTTAAAAAATCTGTCTGTGACTCCTGAGATATCCTTGGAATTAGGGCAAAGCCTTAATATAGCCTACAACTTTGCACGGGATGCTCAATATTTCTGCCCTATGTTTTTTCTCCTCTTAAGTAATTCCTGGTCATTCTAAATTAATTACCTTCTTTGAAATTCCACACAGGGTTAGTCACCTTTACTAATTAGATGCTTTTAAAATAATTTGTACTTTTCCTTTGTGGCATTTATCATTATTATAAACAATTATTGATTTCTATAATTATTTATATGCATTTTATTTGACCTGATATATTAAATTCCATACATTCATGGATTCTCATTCACCACTCTATCCCCAGCATTAGTGGGAGTGCTAACCTTTAGTTACTTCTTAATATACATTTCTTGAATGAATAAGTAATACATGAATATACAAGTCATATTTCTTGCTATTTCATTTCCTTTCTTTATATCTGCCAGTCCTGAACTGTATCATGCTTCCTCTGACCTTGGGACATTTGTACATGTTATTATTCTCTGTACCTGCATGCATCTGTTGACTTCATTAGCTATTAGACACCATCTTTCAACACTCAGTACAAGTATCCACCCCATCAGGAGGCTTTCTCTGACTACCTACCCAGGGCACCTTGCACTCCTTCCCCACAGGGCATTCACATGCTGATGGGACTCAGTGAACAGCAGCAGAACCCTAACTTCTGCCCTGCTCACTCTGGTGTTTGGTTACCTGTACGCTGTTTCTCTCCAGAGCTTTAAGCTTCTAGAAAGTAGATGAGTACCTTATAGACTTGCATCTTCAGAGACTAATATCATGCCCGGCATTTAGACTAGGACCCATATATAAGTATAATAGTCAATAGTCAGTGAATGAACAACTACTTGACATCTGGGATGATGCGTTTGGCACATTTACCTCTGTGTTTTTAATTTGATCATTATTCATTTGGCTATAATCACACATGATATCTTAGTAATCTTTAAAGGAAGACAATTATAATTAAGTTGTAAGTAAGACATGTTCAGCTAATATTAAGTGGCTAATTATCCATTTATTTCATATCTGCTGACAAATTTTTATTCTAGTCCTTGTTCTGTGTACGTGTCTCCTTTGTGTTGTCCCTATACTGCCTATAGAGCTCTGTGCAAGGGAAAGATTGTGCAGGAAGAGAAGTGCCAAGGATAAAAAGATGGAACTACTGGTAGTCTAAGATTTATGTCTGTAACAATTTTTCTATTTGGATAGACTCACTGAAATATTAAAGCAAGGCAGACATTTGAGGTGCATTTATGCAACTTATTCTATGTGAAAATGTACCATTTTTATCTGATAAAACTTTCATAAAAGTAACTTACATACAAGCCACTAGAAATGTCTTTTCTTTTCATGCCCAGATATATTTTCATGGAAAATTTTAGTTCTCTATATTAGTGTCCATTTTCTCTCCCTTTCCATTTGAATAAAAAAATTAGTAGTACATCTGGGTAGTGATATTGTAACTATGAATTTACTGCTCGCACTCTACTTATGGTATAATATACATGTGAGTACATACATTTATGATGTGTTAAAAATCATTTTAAAACTGCAAATACTATGAATATAGATCTCATTGCAGGGATATTTGAAATTTGTAGAAAACAGACCTAGAAAAAACATGTATTTGTGAACCAGTACGTTGTCTCTTAGGACGCATTATTACTATACATTGTTGTGGTTGTTTTTAAATAATTCCCTGATTTATTTCTTCCTAAATTTTTTCAAGACCTTTAAAAAGTTCCCAAAGTATTGTGAAATTTGACCCAATACTATTTTCTGTTCTTGCTTCTGACACTCTGTATAAATTTAGTGATGGCTAAGGAAATGTAGCATTCTATTTTGAAAATAACGTCGGCAATATAGTTTTAATTTCTTAGATGTTTCACCTGACATGTAATTAGATAGCAAAGCATGAGGATTGATTGTTTCTTTTAAAATTATAGGATTATTGAGATTGGTAGGCATTAGTAAGATTTAGTGCTACTTTTAAATTTGATCATTATTCTTTCAGCTATAATCACATATGTTATTTAGTAATCTTTAAAGGAAGACAATTTAAGGTGTGAAACACAGCCTTAATTCTTTTTTAATGTATTTTTTACATCATTTTTCATTTTCATACAATGTATGCATTTTCATCTTGGTTATAGTCCCCGTAAAATTCCCAACACCCTTGTTTTGATCCTACTCCCTTCTCCCCCACTGTAGTGTGTCTCTGGTTTATAGTTGCCTGTTGATTTTGATTTTTACTTTATTATAATTAGTCTTTTTCCTGATCCCTTATTTTGGTTTTGTAAATTCCTGCTATGAGTGAGACCATCCAGTATTTTTCTTTTTCTTTCTGACTTAATTATTTAATAGAAACAAATTTATTAACTCAGTTTGTATGCAAAATTACTTAAAATAATAATTTAAACTGAAACCCCCCCCTATGTCAATTCTCTCCACAACTAATAAATAAATTTGATCCCATTTGGTGACAATATAGATTGATTGGAATCTTTCTTGGTATTATCAGGGATTTCCACTGAGGACTCTGACCTTTCCACAACTGAAGAAGGAAATCCCCAAAATACAGAGGTTTTTCCTCTATTCTTTCCTATCTTATATACAAATCTAAAAGACTGCTTGTCCCAGATGGTCCATGCTGTTATTTTAGATAAGGCTGGATTTTTCTGGTCCCTAGACATTTGGAATAACTCTTGAATGAGCACAATTGGTCTGAATTAGTGTGGAATATATTGGTTCATTGAAATATATTCCCTTTGAGGCATTTTCTTTGCTAGGGGAGCTGCTATGAAGTGGGCCTTGCTATTTGATATTAGCAATGGCATTTTAATGTTGAATCAACCTTGCTCATATGTCTCAGGTGACCCTTAAGAAAAACCTTACAATACTAGAAATGTAAATGGATTAGTAAGATGAGAAAAGCATGTTCTTTTCTACTCTCCTATTCACAGCTTCTACTTTTGTCTTTTATTTCCCTTGTTCGGAGGCACCTGGTATGGCCAAAGATAAAGTGCCCTCAGGAAATCCCCGTAATATACTGACCACAATAATTTTAATCAGAAGTGCAACAGATACTTATGTGGAATAGAGCCATTCATTTGGGCCAAGAACACATATATCATTTTATCCCTTCTTGGTACCAATTTTAAAATAACACTAAAAATACATCCCCAATGAACACTTTTAAAGAATTAAACAAGGCAGGTACCTCTATCCTCAAACTGTAAGGTTTTACTAAGGGGGTAACAAATATACCATTTTAGCACTTGGAATTATATGACACTAAATAAGACCAAACTAATGTGTGAGTAGGTTATATACTAAACATGAATGCATAAACAGAGCCTGAATTGAGTATGTGCTGAGTAGCCCAGTGAGACTGAAGTGAAAGGTTCTGTATTAGAAATAGTAGAACTGAAGAGAAGTGTGACTCCTGGGCCTTCAGTACTAGGGCAGGGATTTGGCTTTACTTTTTAGGTAAGAGAGAGGATTTTAAGCAAGAGAATAACATGATCAAAGCTGTGAAGTATTCCATAGCCCTCAGCAATCTTCAAGTTCAACAGTAACTTTCTATCATGCTGTGAAGTGAGATGCTTTTAATTTAAAGAGCTCTGGAAACCTCATGAAAGCACTTGATAAGGCTGATCATTTCAAATTGATTTTAAAATTCAGAAGTGCCACCTTGGGATTAATAGTACTCCTTCAGCTTTAATCTCTAGTAAGATCTCAGAAGCCTCAGATTGCTGAAATACATGTACTCTTGAGGTGAAAATGAATGGCAGTGGGAGAGTTTACACGTAACATAGCAGAAAAGGTTGGAAAGTGAAAGCAAGAAGTCAAGGTTAAGGGATGTGATTACTGTCAACTTATTCACAATGAGAAAGGGAAGATAAAACCATGGTATAGAATGACATAAAGGGAAATTAAATAGAGGACAGGGAGTCATTATTTCTTCCAGACAAGAGAAAAGGAATAAGCTATAATGGTCATATGCAGCTGTAGGGAATATTTAGGTCAAACACAGAGAAAATTTCAACTTAAAGAATATTTAAACAAGTGTTCACTGGAGGGTTGAGAAGTCATTGTTTTACTACATTTTCAAGACAAAAACCTGGCAATCATTATTTTCAAAAAGATTAAGCAATAGTCTACTATGTACTAAACTGACTCTAGGTGTCTTTAAAGAGAAAAAAAAAACAACTCTTCAACTATAGTTTATTATCAGTGAGATGGTAGAAGAAAGGAGGGCACAAACTATTATAGTCTTTCTCACAATGTCATTCAGATTGTGCTATTACTAATTAAAACAGGATTCAGAAGCAGGGAATGTGACATTGTGGATCTTCAGTCAGTAAATAATTTTAAAGATTTATTTATTTTTATTTATTTACTCAAGCACTGGGTATAGTCAGAAGCGTGGGAAGGTGAGAGAATTCACTAGAGCCAGAGCGGGGAACAGAACAGGCAGACTGACGAAGTACACTGCTGAGGGGAGCAGTGGGCGCGGCAGGAGAGGTCTGTCGCGCCATGTGGGACCCTCCCTGGCAGCCGGGGATCGAACTGGCACTGCAGAGGCTGCAGGCAGCTTCGCAACCCAGCGCTCAACCGCTGCACCACCAGGGGAGGCCCAGTAAATAAATAATTTTAAAAAGTACAAATGCCTGGTGGAAATACTGAAAACTGAATAAATATGCCTTCCAATTTTCTAATTATCTGCTGATCTAATTTGATAGACTCCATTCACTAGTGGCATGAATTTCAATTTATAACTTGGATTATAAAAGAGGAATCCCTTTATTTTCTATTCATGTAATTTCAGACTTCTATTTTAATGGGCTATTGGCGAATGTTAACCTCAGTTCTTCTTGGGGTTCTTTCTCTTCCCCAGGATTGAGTAACTATTTGAAGTGCTGGGCATTGTCCTTGGTTCTGTCTTTAGTTCACATAGACAGTTACTCTGTATTCATTGTTCTGGTCTGCATGTGGTGGGTCTGCCTGATGCTTTATGTTTCGGCTCCTCCCTTGCAGAGCAGAGAGAGTGAGGATCTCAATCTAAGTGAATAAATTGTGTGAAGTACTGAGACAAGAGATTACAAGAAATTTAAGGAAGGCCAAGGTGACCAGAGCACAGAGTGAGGGGAGAGGGATAGAATCACTGACAGATGTGCCCCAGGGGGGTTATCTGCTTACCCCCTGCTGTTTCTGCCCACAAGTCTTATAACTAGGGACAGGACTTGGTCCAGAGTTTCAGAAAACCTAAATTTAAGGGAAATTGTTTCTATGACTGATGGAAGACAACAAGCCCTACCTACTCCTTTTATCTCCAAGATACATTTTCTATTCCCTAAAATCATATCTATCCTCTTTATGTCCCTAACAGTTTTGAAGTATTTCCTCGAAGTCAATCCATTCTAGTTGAATGGTGGGAAGGGAAATGGAGAAATATATATGGAGAAAAAAAATGTATGTCAGTATCTCCAAATGTCATCATGTCTCCTTTAAACAACAATAATTGAGTGTTAATAATATACAAAAAACTATGCTTGAATTCAGAGATATATGGGCAATCACCATGACTTGGGGTTCTCATAGTCTTATGGGAATATATAAAGGAGAAAACAGGACCATTACCAGGGAATGAATTTCTATTCAGAGTACATTCTTCATAGCCTCTCTTGGAATTTTGAAATATTTCTACTGTTTAGGACTAAATGAAATCAAACTATTAGAAAACTCTCAGATTATTTTCACAGTATCATAAATTCTGAATAGGACTGGATCTAACAGATCACTCAGTTTCCTTCTTATGTGATGTCCAAATACCCCAAAAATCACTCTTCATTGATCATATAATCATTGCTTAAAGATTTTTCAGTGTGGGGTAAGCCCATTCATTTTTTTCAACTATTCTATTTCTTTGAAATGTCTTTCTAATAATGAGAAATAAAGTTATAACTCCATTCACTGGCTCTTACTCTGCCCTCTGGAACCAGAGTAAGTCTAATCACTCTGACACTGTAGAAGACTTATAATTAATTATGGAGCCAGCTTTGACACTGACATATTTCTCAAGTATTGGGTACTTAACTAGATGGCCCCCCAATGTAGAGATTTATCATTATGACTTTCCCAGTAATGTCTCATAATTAATGTTTAGGAAATTGGATGTGGTTTATTATTCTTTTTTGGTTATTACTATATCACTATAAGACACATTATGATGGATGTTCTGAATTAATATCATTAACATGTTCACAAGCAATGGAACAGCTTTGTTTGCAGCCAGAGATTCACCATCATATTTATAATATTTATACTTTTCAAAACACAGGCATAATTTGTTCACCAAATTAAAAGGCATATTCTAATATATTAAACAATTTTTTTAAAAGAGAAAGTGCACTAACTGTAGCATTAAATATGATTTTAAATAAAGGCATCACTGAGTTGTAAAGTCAGGGACTCTTAAGGTGGTGACAAACTTGATGTGTTCATCAGGGCAAAGGACATGCTCAGGGTGTGGTCTGAGACTTTGCTGTTAGAGAAACACAAACTTGTTAGCTAAACCAAAATTGCATTGGCTCTTTGAAATGGTCTTATCTCAGTAACCAAATTCCCAATATGTGAAATGATATCTGGTTCAGAGACTGTAGCATAGAACATGTTTCTAGCAACTATGAGACAGGTTAAGGCCCCTTACAAACTTTGTTTCTCTAAGACACATTTTTCTATCCCAGAAAATATTTTTTTCTCTTTATTCCTTCACAAAATTTATAGTATTTCCCCAGTGTTTTGATATCACCACACACCTTTCTGAGTCAATGTAACAGAGATCTAGCTTTGAGATAAATAGCAGTAAAGGAAATATATTTAGTTTTTGTAGTATTAGAGAACCTTAATGCCTAAGATCCATGAGACTAACCTTATCTCTCTCTGGGAACCTAGAATAATAAAAAAAAATAACCATAGTGTGCTAAGTTCAAGAAAATAAATTATTAATGTTCTTACCAGCTGATTGCTAAAAAGCTTAAGGTAAACCTTGATAAATTCTTCTTAGTTATTTATTAAACTACTCCTTTCTACCATCTTACACTTAGCAGATACATTAAGCCCCTTCTTTGATCAGTGCTGAATATACATCAATATATCATTACTGTTAAATTATTTATTTTTATCTTCTTAATGTAGACCACCTCCCTACTTTAAATCATCATCATATTAAGCAGATGACAACAAAACTACTTTTTCCCATAGTTAAATTGTAGCCTTGAGAATATGTTCTTGTCACCTTAATTAGATTGAAGCACTCCAGGTTTTTATTAGACACAGGAGATGACTTGCTGGTTTTGTAAAAGGCTTGCTAAGTCTCATTAATATCCCTTTCAGATACCACCTTATAGATGACTGAGCATATCCATTTTATATTGATTTTACTAGGTCATATTTCAATGAGTGAGGTTTCTGAGCTGACCTTGTTACTAAATTACACGTATGACTGCATAGTCTTTTAGAAAATTCTAGTAAAAATCAATGACAGTCATTAAAAAAAATCTGGGGCCTCACTGGTGGCCTAGGGATTAAGTCTCAGCACTATCACATAGCTCACCTCTGTGGCCTGAGTTTGATCCCCAGCCAGGGAGCTAATCCACAGACCTCTCCTGTCTTACCTGCTGCTCCCAACAGTGTATTTCAGTAAATCCACCTGTTCTGCTCCCCACTCTGTCTCTGGTGAATCCTCTTACCCCCTGCACCTCTGGCCTACACCCTAGTTCTTTTACACACACACACACACAAACACACACACATGCACACCAAATCTAGATATCACTGGGAAATGTGTGGAGTCAGTCATGTTTATATTTAAACTACATACTTGTCAATGTCTCTCATATTTTTCTGGAAATCTCACTGAAGATTAATGTAATTATTCACTTTGAGATTTACATAACAAATGAAATCGTAATAACCAACATTCCAAAATTTGCATGTTTAAGATTATTAAGTGTTTATTATATATTATTTCCTTTGAGTCTCACAGCACTGGTGGGTGATGACATTTAGCAACCCTTAACCTTTAGACTAGAGTAGTGGCTCTTGGAATGTGGGCCCATACCATTAGTGCCAATATCCACTGGGAGTTTGATAGAAATGCTATCCATATGTACTGAATCAGAAACATTTTGTTTGTTTTGATATTAAAACATCATGATATTAAACATCACACCTCATCATGAAATACTCAACTATTCAAATATCTTGGATACAGGGGTGGAAGGTTCTCTACCAAGTTACTTGTCCACTTTTAGAAGACAGCTGTAGTACTTATTACTCAGCATTCATTTGCCATCTACTTTCCTTGATTCTTTCTGTGGGATTCCATGCTCATTTTCTTTGAGCTACATTTCATAGCCCCTGCCCAGGAGGGAACAGTTATCTAGCCTATGGTAAATATTACATCATATTTCCCTAATACAATGATTGGTGCACAGATTGGGTATATGGTCAAGTAAAACTCAATGCACAAAGAATTTGTTGGACTGTTCTCCAAAATATATATGCTCGTGACATTTTCTCACAGATATACAAAGAGCCACATGTAAGGATCTTTGTTGCAGCAATGTCCTATTCATTCATGTGTCTCATATTCCTAAAATAGTGCCTGGTGTATGGTAGGGGTCTACTATATTTATGAGTAAATAAACTGTTTGCAGCATAGGGTGTTGGGACAGCCTGAATGTTTGTCACTAAGAGAGATAGGGAAAAGATGGTAGATGTGCACTGGTGCATACAGCAAAATAAAATAAATGGATTTGGTGTATAATAGTACTATAATTAGAACTTAAAAATATAGTGTTTACTGAAAAAGTAGGATATAGAACTTCCATTTTGATAAAACACAATTATATAAAATAGTGCATTATAAATGCACAATTATATAAAAAATGTACATATTAAACTAATTAAATGATTTTCATAGAAAAAGCAGAATGAAATTGGCACACAGTAATAGAAATAAGTTTTTTAAAGTAAGGAGCCTTGCAAGGATCCAATGTTGATGCATCATGAACTGAGTAAAATGATCATTTCAAACATGAGCACCTAATTGCAAACTACAGCTAGAGATATTAGAAGGTGATTCTCCTTTATCACCAAAATGGAATCCAGGTAGGATACACCCCAGGATACACCCACAGGAGAAACATGGAGAGAAAAACTGGAACCTGTTCACATCACTACAAAACTCTGGATCTAGCTTTGCATGACATATGTTTACAAGTCAGGAAAATTAGATACTATTCCTTACTCTTAACCCCAATTTTTCTTTTCTGTTTTTGTCATTTAAGATCATTTGAATTCATATTTTCTTTCACTAGTAATCAAAAATACTCTGACTAATCTATCATCTTTTTGTTTCCTCCAACCAATTTGTGGAAACTAATTTGCATTTCCTGCCTTCATTTCACTACCAATGAAATTGCACATAATCAAACCATTGATCCCTCTACTGAGACTGTTTTTATTATTATCTAGAATCCATTGATCAGCACACATATTTGATATCTTTTTAACACTTTCTTCAATTATTTCACTGATTGTTCATCTTCAAACTTTATCATAAGATAATCCTAAAATTTAACAATTTTCTGTCTTTGATAGTTGAAGATAAAAATAACCAGCTGTGTGTCTCAGGCCATTTAAATCTAGTCAGATGTACCAACCAATGTGAACAGCCAAGAATTGCCTTATAGGTAGTGCTGGGTTGGTATCAGATTGGATGGGAGCTAGTAGTAGTAGTAGTAGTAGTAGTAGTAGTAGTAGTAGTAGTAGTAGTAGTAATCTCTCAGTTTCTTTAAGAGCATCTGTGATTTACATTTTTTTCTTCAACCAAATTATCCAGTGGAAAAAAATGACTTAATATATCATATTTTTATCCCCAAATCCTCCTGAACTCAAAAATCTCAATTTTCTGCTAATAAAAAGACTACGATTGAACATTTTAACTCTTAACATGCACTGAAACAAGCAAAACCAAACATGCTGAATCTCCTTTTTGGTTATGGCATTACCAAGGAACCAATTTCAAAAACTATAACCACTAAGCATTTTTCATTCTTCCCTTTACTTCAACCTTCTAAACATCCTGCTGCCCAAGCAGATATATCAGGATTCATTCATTCATTCATTCATTCATTCAAGTACTGTTCACTTTATACTGTTTTATTTTTTTTATGAGTATCTTTTATTGTTTGCTCCACAGTTATTATACTAAAGTCTCACAATTTTTGATCTAAATTATTGCTAGAGTTATATAACAATCTCTCCCTTCCTTTAATTGCCTGATATTTGAATTCATCCTTTGCTTTGTTACTAGAAATCCCCCCTCCTCCAAATCACAGATTGGATAATGTCACTTACAGTCACAAGACATTTTCAGCACTTTCATTCTGTCTACAGCAGTCTGTATGCTCTTGCATCATGTTGCAACATTTCCTGAAATGGTCAAAAGGAAATTCATCTTCTACTGCATTCCTTCCCAAACTCAATTACATTAGGATTATTGTCATCTGGGTGAGAAATGAAATTGTAAGACTATGACTTTTTGAAAAATACCGTTTCTTGAACCTGGATTTTTCTTTTTACATTTTTAAAAATTAATTAATTTATTTATACAAGCACTGGGTAGAACAGGCAGAGTAACGGAAGCACACCGCTGAGGGGAGCAGCGGGCTGCAGGAGAGGTCTGCGCACCATGTGGGACCCTCACCGGTCTGCGCACCATGTGGGACCCTCACCCGATGGGCAGCCGGGGATCAAATCCCGAGGCTGCGGGCAGCTTCGCAGCCCAGCGCTCAACCGCTGCGCCACCAGGGAGGCCCCTCTTTTTACATTTGTTTAAAAGATCCTTCTTACTCTTAAAGGTATAACTGAAATTCACTATTCCCTTTATAGCTTCTGTGAACCATCAATCATGATAACTAACATCTTCATTTACAACCCTGTAGCACGTCCCTTCTCTTCTCCTTAGTACTTATTCAAATTAGCCTTGTAATATGGTTTTTTCCCCTCACAAATATCCTTACTCTTAACTCATGATAATCTGATTCTAAGAAACTATGATAAAGCTTCTACCTTATATGTCTTTGGGACCCAGTTCTAAGAACTGTGCTTGACAGAAGACAGCCAATAAATATGTCACTGAAATTAATTAACATTTATAAATGTTTCTAAAACATTCCTGGATCATGGATATATTGAGGATATGAGTAAAACTAAAAACCTACATTCTCTATCTAAATTGCATAGACATTATACTGAATTTTACGTATAACTTAATGAGGTTTGTGGTGCTCACTTGGCTGGGCACACTCAACATTTATTCCAAATCCGTGCCAGTGTACAGAGGCTAGAAAGATTAAAATTATTTTTTACAAGCTCTTTTGAAGGCTTTCGTCTTCAGTTTTGGAAGTCCATTTTCCAAAATATATTACTCACTTTCCCTGCTTGTTGCAGACTGACTCAGAGATTGGAGCCATTCCTGGGATTGCTTGAAGATTTTAGTTTCCGGTTTTCTTGTCATTCCTTCTAACAGAACACATTTCATAACTTGTAGTGATTTCAAATATCCATAGTGCTCTCATACGTTTGGTTTTGCTATTTCTTGGCCTTTTGACTACTTTTGCATGGCCCATCTTTCTGAGCATAGCTTGCTTCATTTGGAAAAGGAGTAGTTATGGTTAAAACCAACTCTCTTCAGACTCTGCTAACACCTGGCCAGTGAAAATGGTTGCAGAAAGTCAAACCACCATGCTGATTAATATTACTTAAGTTTGTTACTGTTAGCCTCAACTGAATGTTTTGTGCTGCCTTACAGTTCTATACTTTGCATTCTATTCAGAAGGTGGGTTACTACATGTGTTCCTTTTTCAGATCTCAAAAACACTAGCCCTGCTCTCTCCCAAGCTTACATTTAGCTTACTGAGAAAATACAAGCAGTCAGAAAAGACTACCCAAATACCACCACCATGTACTCTTCTTGTTTCCTGTCAGTTTGAATGACTTTCAGTTGCTTTTTATGAGCTTTTGACCTTGCAATAATACCCTTTTACTTTTCTGCCTCTTTATGTCTGGCATCATCAAGTTTTTATTTCTCCTGAATCAGAACAGAAACACATTATAATAACATCTCCTATTTTAAAAATTCTTTTGACCCACATCCCTTTTAGCTAAAGTCCCTAAAAGAATTATGTGTATTTGTTGTCTCCTATTTTCCTTCCATTCTCCCTTGAACTACTTTAATCAAGCTCTCATTCTTGTAAATTTCCTGAGGAAGTTGTTAAGACCACCAATGATTTCAACACAGTTGTACTTAATGGTAAACTCCCTGTTCTTGTTTTATTAGATTTTGCCAACAACATTTGATACAGCATATTATTTCTTCTTGAAATATGCTCTTTACTCAGAGTTCAGAAAATTACTCACTCTTGGTGTCCTTTTTAGTCTCATTTGCTAATTTCTCCTCCATTCCCATAGCACTGAGGCTTGTAGTATCTTGGAGTTCAGTTCTTGCATCTCTTCTTTTTACTATCTACATGTGATCCTGGGTAATATTATCTAGTTCATGACTTTTAAAATATTAATTATGTTGAAAATACCAAATGTATATCTCATTCTTTCCCTTGAACTCCAAATGTATATCTCTACTAACTCAACATCTCTACTGGATGTCTGTTATGCTTCTGAAATTTAACATGTCAAACAAAGAATGCTAAAAAATCCTTCTTTTCTAAACATGTTATACCTCCTGTGTTATCATCTCAATTAATGACAATTTTATCTTTTTGCTTTATCTGGTTAAAAATGTTGGTGTCATCCTTTCTTTTATATTTATACTTTACAGCAAGTTTTATAAGTTCTACCTTCAAATTATACCCAGAAAATAACACCTTACAACTTTCATCACCACTGTCCTTCGTGGCTCAAAGCATTCACTTCTTGACTAGATTACCTCAGCCTCTTCATTCATTTCTCTATTTTTCTGCTGACCCTACAATTCTATTCTCCATAGAGCAACCAAAATGAAATTATTCAAACTCTGTCAAAACATGTCACTTCTTTATTTAAAGCTTCCCAATGTCTTTCTCTTTCATGCAGAAGAGTAGCTAAGATTCTTAGAATGGTTTAAAAGGCACTACTTATCCAGATCACTCACCACCATTCTAATTTCCTGCTTTTCTATTTTACTCTTTTGTTTGCTTTGCCTATTCGCAACTGGACTTCTTTGCTATTTCTTGAATATACCAGGTTCATGTCACAAAGCCCTTCAATGTGTTTTTTTCCTCTTCCTAGAATACTTTTCTCTCATAATTCTATAGCTTGGTCCCTCACTTCTTTCAGAACCCTGCTCAAATGTTACCAGAATTACCATATATCACCGACACTTTCCCTGATAGAGGCACATAGAGCAGTAATCCCTCCTTTTTTTTTAACATAGCCCTTCCCCTTTTTGCTACTTTAATTATCATGTATTACTATATGGCATAGAATATAAAGAAATTCCTATTTATTCATTTCTTGTCTTTATAAGGAAAAGAATTGCTTGCAGCATTGTTTACTGCTATATCATAGCACATGGACAGGCATCCAAATATAAGGTAGGTGTTTTAAAAATGAGTGAATGAATAAGATGTAATCTCCAAAAATGTTAACTAAGAACTGAGTAATGATGAGCTAGTGAATGTGAAGCATTCTTTTCCTGCCTGATATGGATCATAGAAGAGTGGACATGCTTTTGTACTCAAGAGTAGCAACAAAGTTCAGAGTTGTCAACCTTTTGTAACAGTGTCCTCGTGTTAGAAGATTCTAGAAAATGAAAGTTGTTCCTCAAAATTTAGTCTAGAGCCTGTTCCTCTATAACTTTGCATTCATCAGATTTCCTGTATTAAATCCATTCTCTTGAACTAAATAGCATGGATTCTGTTGTCTATTTCCAGTGAAATCTGTGGTAGAATAATTGTTTCATGAAGTGGCTGCAACTAATCAACATTCAAAGAAATGCAAATCTTTGCTTGGCTATGTGACCAGGATTCAATGATCATTAGAAGATGGAATATGTTCCCATGACAACCAGTGGTAAAACAGTTATTTAAATTATCTCTTGTGTTGATCTTTGAATGAAGTTCTATTGAAGAAAAAGCTGTGCAGATTGAGTGACTGTTTGGATAGTCTATTAATGCTGGTTCAAGCATAAAAGGAATGTGTGGGTGGAATGGCTAACCCTAATTGCACTGTAGAGCTTTGAATGCCTTAAAATATCATCAGGGAACAAAGAAATTTCTATGATTGCATTAAGATGATATCTTATCTTTTATATCAGCAGAGCTGTGGTAGAAAAAAATCAGAAGCTTTCTGATGTTATATAAAAGAAATCATGTGTTGTATGAATGAGTCAAAGATGGTCTCTGTATAGTGAACCTCCGCTATTTACTTGATTATAGCAGACAGAGGTCTGCTCACTCAAAAACCCAGCAGCACCCACTTGCACATCCAACTGTTGTAAACATAGCCAAAATAAGCATATTTTTAGGTACTGAGAGCCTGTCCATTTTTAATACCCCAAGCAATTATACCCAAGACCTACTAGTCATAGATAAGATAAATTCTGTATGTATAAAAGATGCCAAGTAACTGCTCCCTGAACCAGACTCCTTGTTGAAGTGTTTTATGACATTGTCTAAACATATAAACCTCCCTCTCTGATCTCTCTTTCTGTGGAAGTACTCTTACCTGCCTAGCCTTCTGAATAATAGTCCCAGTGCCATATCCTCTGGATGGTCTCATGTTGTGAGGGAATTCTCTCAAATAAAAATAGGTCAAGGTAGTATCCATATAAATCTTGTTGTGTGCTACTACCACTTCATGCCATTTTTTAAAATCAGCTCCCAAATCACATAAGCTCACTACATTAGGATAGCTGAATTGCACTGTACATAGAATTCATAGCCACATCAGACATCTTGAGTGAAAATTAAGGCAGTTGTTGGAATTGAGAAGAACTTGAATTGTTAATCAATGGCATTTGATGAACTGGATGACTGTGAGTTCCCTGAATTCTCCAACTCTTACCTACTTCCTGTGCCAGCAGAAGCAACCTCTCCCTGTCTAGTTTGTGGTCCTTTCTTATATGACGACCCAGTAAACACCTCACATAAAACAGTGCTCTTGGGTGGGTATGCAAATTCACCTCATTACATTATGTTTGCTTCCATTTTTGCCTCAAGATCAATAAATGAGATCAGGTTTCAATATGCTCCAGGGAACCAGTTAAAAAGTAACCCAGGAAAAATAAAGTTTCTACATCAAAATAATTACAAGATTTTGTTAATATGATAGGAAAAATCTGGGAGATATTTATGGAAATGGACTCTGATATTTTATACAAGGACAGGAATGATATATTTGGATAGGCATAACATTGTCAGTATGACTTTATATAAGAAGTGCCTACTTAGCTAGAGATTCTTGATTTAGAAGTCTAGTTTGAGCAGCTGGGAGTGCTTCTCAGTGTTTTCTCATTGAGTTGATTAAAGTCTGAACTCAATATTGGCCTATTATGAATGCAAGTTAAATGACAGAATTTCCAAAGTCTTAGGGAAATAGGAATACTGAAATAGATTATTTTTATAGGCAACTGACTCAGTCACCCCTTAATTCTTTCTTTTGAGAGGGCCTAGTATATATACTCTTCACCACAGAATTGAGAAATATGCCAATGTAGATAAATACTTTAGCCAAAGCCCTACAGTGTATATTCTCTGTAAGCCAAGAATGAAGGTGAGAAATGGTGACTCTGAAGTAGACTCTTGATTTCAATGGAGCTATAGAATCCCATGGTGACAGAGGCAAACAGTATTTAATGAAAAGAAACATCAGTTACTTGAATAGGCAGCAGAACCAAAGGGTTAATAAAAGTGCTTTGATCTACAGTTATTTTGGTGGTGACTAATTTTGCATGGCATTTCTAGAACTGAAATAGATGAGCAGTCCATGAATTCCCTACCTGATCTATACTACCAGAGGGGAGCAAAATTTATCTGTCATGAAGGTCAAAGAGGAATGCATTGCAAATAGACTGAGTGTGAGAAATACATATGTATTGTGATTCATGAACAGGGAAGAATTTCTTTGGAAAGATGGACAAGGACTTGGAGAAGAGATGTAAGATTGATGACAAGGCATTCGGGGTGGGGGGGCTATAAAAATGGAACTCTTGAAATGGAACCAGAGTAGAAGATTATTTACTTTTTATACAAATGATTATCAATGGTAACTTTTTTTGAGCACTCTCATCAGGAAGACTATATGATCTATGATCTACATTGTTAGTGTCTTTTTTTTTTAAAGATTTATTTATTTATTTACACAAGCACTGGGTACAGTCAGAAGCGCGGGAGGGTGAGAGAATTCACCAGAGCCAGAGCGGGGAGCAGAACAGGCAGACTGACGAAATACACTGCTGACGGGAGCAGCGGGCATGGCAGGAGAGGTCTGCACGCCATGTGGGACCCTCGCCCAGCAGCTGGGAATCAAAGCGGCGGTGCAGAGGCTGCCGGCAGCTTTGCAGCCCAGCGCTCAACTGCTGCGTCACCATGGGAGGCCCAGTGTTAGTGTCTTTCTTCAGCCATTCTAAGTCATACCCATTGGGCTTATGAACAGAGTGAGCATAATGGCAGAGACTTAACATTTAATTTACTGAAGTTTTATCTGACTACTTATACTGCAATGTGTCAAATATGACATTAGTAGGGAAAATTGGCAAGTTCTTGATGTAGCAGCATATTCTCAGGGACAAACCAGCCACCTGGGGAGCAGGTAGACCCATATAATTATATACAGAAGGCATAGATTTTTTTTAATCCTAAAATTAACTCATTCTGCATGTGGGTGGAATGCTTGAATGGTTCTATTATACCATAAAGCATTCAATAAATTACTATAAAAGAATAATTCCTATTACCCCCACAAATCTAAAAAGCATATTGTATAAATCTAAGCCCATCACTTTGTTTAATATTAAATCAAGGTCTAAGAACTAAAGTGAATACAGGCGAAAGTTTAAAGCATTGCAAAGGGCTTGCTGAGGGCTATCCTTTTACTTCTTAACAAAGTTGGGTTCTATGATAAAACAATGTGGGTTATGCTGCAACAGAACTCAACCGTATATCTCAGAGTCTTCAAATAGTAAAGATTTGGGTTTTTGTCCAAGTTATTTTGCAGCTGCACATTGCCAGGTATTGATCATGAGTACTACAGTCCACAGGCTAACTGAACAGCCAACACTTTGAATACTGTTGATCATACCAGAAAGAAAAGTCCAATCTGGAGAGTTTCACTGTAATCCAACAATGTAATTTTTTTCCCACTTAGCTCATTTTATAGACTATTTATATGGCTCTAGACAACAATAAACAGGAATGTGGCCTTCATTATCCACTTAGCTATAGTTCAATCCTGTAATGAAAACAAGGGCAAGAAGGACCAGCACAGAGTTGCTGATTACTCAACTATCTCTTTAGGAAAGAAATTCTGTCAAACTTTTATTAAGGCATTAGTATTATTCTGAAAAGGTATTTTTTTTCTGTGAAGATATTTCATAATTTTCAACTTTGTGTATTGACATTTATTTCACCTGTATTATAGTAAGACTTTTCTTGGATCTATGCTGCCTTGTTTGATTTTTCCATTTTTTCCCTTTTTCTTCATTTTTCTTCCTCTCTTTGTCTTGGAAAAACTTTCCAAGAATAACAAATTCCCTACAAAAGGTTGACTCAATATAGGCAAGGGAAATGTTTCTGTTGAGGAAAGGTCAATGGTTTAATGATGATGCTTCAGCAATATACTTTGTTAGAGAATAAAGAACATTGTCTAAAATTTAATTCTATTCTAGCTATCTCAAAATACTCCAAGAATAATGAACTAGAAGATGTGGTAATAGTGTGACTGTGGAGGAAAATGTGGCCTCCATTATCCACTTAGTAATAGTTCAAACAGAGTTGTGGATATTAGAACTTGGTTTTATAAATTGCATTATGAAATGCTACCCAGACCACCTCAGTTATTTCAAAGTGTCATATATCTCTTTGCTTCCATCTGACATCCAGATGGACAGGAAGGGCTGTGCAGATGGGGTGCTAAATGAGGATTATTTTATAATGTATTTCTTGGGGATGAAGAGGGGTGGAGACAGAGATCCGAGGAGTACAATCCTGCCATAAATGCTAGAATGGCTAGGTACCATGAGATTGAGTTAAGCTGAGTACATTTCACCTAAACATAACTTCACTAGAACTAATTTGCCTATTAATATTATTGCTGTTTAAAAAGTTTTCAACTTACCATTATGTTTAATTAATGACAACTGGTATTTATTGAGTTTTGTTACATGCAGAGCAACACAATGGTCAAGCATGTTTCAGTGTGAGGTAGAAGTTCTCCATGAACTTCATTAAATCTAAGAACTTCACAGAAAGAAGTGCTGCAGAGGTGATGACCATGTTAGGGAAATGCTTTTGCTGAATAAGTCTAGCAAATATGTTTTCACTATTACAAACAATGGGAATTAAAAGAAGAATGCAAAGTTATACATGGGGCAAGTTTAAAGTGAAAGGCATGATTTTCCCAAGAAGCCTTAACAAATCAGATTCTGATCTGTTAAAATGGGTTATTTGCTCCTATCTATGTCACAAAATAGATCCTTCAAACCTGAACGTTGTCATGATTCAATCACACACTCTTAGACCAACGAACTCAAATCACACCCCTTTTATTAGTGCCTTCTCACAAGATTTCCAACTAAAAGGGGAAACATAATATTCAAGTTAAAACCAGAGAGACTGAGACAAGATGAGAGCTAGCAATGCAGCTATATCACAAAAGCACCACCTGAACTTAACATCGAACTAATTTCTGTCTTCCTGACTGCAATCTTCTCTTAGATGATATTGTCCATACAGTTACCAAGTGACTCACTGTGTTGATAAACTGCAATAATACTGAATTCCATATAATTAGATGAACTAAGCAAGATTTAATGACTGTGTGATAGCCATCGCTTCAGAGATGTGACAGATATTATTACTATTCTTTAGCAAGTTATTAAGCAGCAACTGCAAATGACATACTTTGGAGTTGATATTGTAAGGTTTGTAGTAGAATTTTTATGTTCTCCTCTACCAAAGATAACTGATATGAAAACAGTTGCCAAAATAGTCTGCAAGTTGATTAAAACAACAGTTTTAATGAAAAATATCTACAATTAAAAGACTTTCAAAGTTGAATTCAAACTAATGCTCATGGTGATAAGTGAAAAAGACTTCTAATTAGTTTGTTTTATGGTGTACACTATTTATTGTACTCTTTATAAAGGTAGAAAATGAGTTTCCCTTGCTAGAGTCTAATTGTTTTCACATACGCTACCTATTTGATAATGAGAAATAGAAGTATTTGAACCTCCACCCACATTTTGTCACAGGAATAAGCTCAGTAAGGAATCTGGCATTTTTTCGAGTGCCTTCTTATTAGGTAATATGTGTAGACACATTTGGGTAGATAATTTTAAATTTTGGTAGTTTGTGATTATACAGTTAAGAGAACTATTAGAACAGTTAGAAGACATATAAGTTCTATCATTCAGTTATAGTCTTAGTTCAATGTCAAAGGTAATTAAACTTGTAATGGTATATAAGGAATCTACACAGAGACAAGGCATTCATGAACACAACCATAAAATCCAAGCTTCAACTCATGTCAAATATATAATGGTGTGTGATTAAATATTTTATGACTCTTATATATAAGCATAATAAAAAGTAGTTGGAAAGTGCTTCAGAATGTGACTTCTCTAAACCTGTTGAAGTAATCAGTAAATTTTAAGTTTAAATTAATGAAGGTTAAGTACAAATTAATAAATTTATAGATTCATAGAAAGATTAAAAATTATCTTACATCTTTTTAATGGCAGCAATATATATGAAAGGTGACATAGTGAAATAGAAAAAATACAGTCATAGAAGTCAGGAAACCTCAATTCTAGTGGGGTAGACAAATGACTTTAGATTTTAATTATCACATAGTTTCCTTACATATACATTAATGATAACAAGTGTAATAAAACAAAATAATAAATGTACAAACTGCTATGCAAATACAAGTATGATTGTGTTAGTAAAGTTTAATTTAAATTAGTAAAATTTAAGTTTGAAAATTAGTAAATTAATGTAATGAGACACTAGTTTTGTCATAATTATCTAGGTTAAAGTTTATTTTTTAAATTACATTGCCTTACTTGTTTTTTTTTAAAGATTTATTTATTTGTGCATACAAGAACTGGGCTACAGGCCAGAGGTACTGTGCGGGGCATGAGAGGATTCACCAGAGACAGAGTGGGGAACAGAGTAGACTGACTGAAATACACTGCTGAGGGGAGCAGCAGGTACAACAGGAGAGGTCTGCTGTGTCATATGGGTAGCTCCCTGGCTAGCCAGGGATCAAACTCGTGCTGCAGAGGCTGCAGATAGCTTTATAGTGCTGTGTTTAACCCCTTGTGCCACCAGGAAGGCCCTTTACTTGTTTTCTAAAACAATCTTCAAAAGAAACAAATAGCTTTCTACTAATTGATGTGTTTTATCCATATATCTCAAGACACTGTTTGAAAGGTATGATTGCGGATGAGTTGTGCTTGCTACATTTTCCTCTAGGATAATGAAAGTATGAGCATAAGTACTAGCAAACTAGCAAACTCTGGCAAACATCAATTTGCTGTTTGGTGAAAACACTATTTGGCACATAAACTTCTCCATTTTCATACAGTACTGTGGGACTTTGGAACTGGTGTTTAGTAAATTGTCCACAATAAGTGTTTTTAAATTTTCAATGATGAGTAAGAGCTTCTGATTGATGAAGAATGAGTATGTAATCATGTGATTTATGGGTCATGTCACTTATTCATATATTTGGAAATGACTGATTTATTCATCCAAGAAGTTGTTTCCAAGTCAGGCAACCACTCTGAGAACATGACTGATTTATAATCTCAGGAAATAGTGAATGGTTCATGCATTTGATTTATAAGATGCATTACTGACTTATAATTCCCCCAGCTGAGGCAGAAATCAGTGCTTACACTGGGATGTAAATATCTGTTTTATTTATAAAATGAGACTGATTTATTTTACTTATTTGTGCACACAGACTTTAAATTTTAGTTATAGTCATGCTCTACATCCCTATGATTCTCAAACTGATTTCTTCTTGAAGGTAGAGATTGGGTAATTATAGTTCAGTTTATGGAAACATCTACTGCATGATGTACTACATTCTTTGAGAACACACTCTGACCAAGATGAATTCTTTGTTTATTTCTTTTTCCTTTTAGGACCAAATATACAAGTCATTGCTTATTTTGCCTGTCACCTCTTTCTCTTTGTTTTCACCATAAAAAAAAAATTACAGCTGGCCTTAGTTGCCTTAATTGGGGCCTTAACTGCCACTTTAGCAGCCAAAGGCTGGTTTCATGGTGGCCTTGTGAATGTTCTCTTAAAGGCTGGGCTGTGGTCTGAAGTAGGGGACCAGTCCCTTGGAGCACATGGTTGGCAAGCATGACACAGAAAGCTGAAAATGCAGTGGCCGGTGAAGTGTCAAGTGGCCTGGCTGCAGACTGGCACTGAGGGGGAAACAGGATCTGGCCTAAAAGTTTATTTATTTTTATTTTTAAAAATTTATTTATTTATGCATCCAAGAGCTGGGGTACAGGTCAGAGATGCGGGGGGTGAGAAGATTCACCAAAGACAGAGCAGGGAACAGAACAGGCAGACTGACTGAAATATACTGCTGAGGGGAGCAGTGGGCAAGACAGGAGATGTCTGCCTCGCCATGTGGGTTGCTTTGCTCCCTGGCCAGCCAGGGATCAAACTCGTGCTGCAGAGGCTGTGGATTGCTTCATAGTATGGTGCTTAACCCCTTCCACCATCAGGGAGGCCCTGGCCTAAAATTTTAAAGAGACACAATTCTGAATTTTGTTTCCAAATTTTCTGAATTGAAGGTGTATAAACTCATGACTAGGGCACAGTATACATAGCAGCTTACAATTCAAATGCTAATCAGACAACTGAAAGCTACATGTTGATGATTCTGAGAAGTAATAATAGTGGTTAATATTTGAGCACTCATTATATGCTAGATACTCTTCTAAGTGCTTTACATATAAACTCAACCCTTATACCAATTTGGTGGGGTAGATAGTGATGGCACCATCTTTGGGGAAAAACAGAGACCTAGAAAAGTTACATGTCAAACTCAGGTTTACACAAAGAAAAAGTGATATACCCAGAGATCAAATGCAACCTGTTCTCTACTGTTTTTTTCCTAAAGACAGAGAAGGTGGAAAATTGGTCTCAGGTAAGAGAGGTCAAAGAAACAATGAGTATGAGAATTTCCAAATATCAGAATTGCAGCAAAATACATTGCTATTTATGGTGGGTATTAATTCTATTAATTAATTCTTTTAATTCTTTAATTCTATTCATCTCTCTCTCTCTGTCTCTCTCTGTCTCTCTCTGTCTCTCTGTCTCTCTGTCTCTCTCTCTCTCTCTCTCTCTGTCTGTGTGTGTGTGTGTGTGTGTAAAGCTTGAATTGTGCTCAAGATAACCAACTAGAACTAAGGAAAGAACTACATACTGTTAATCAAAATGTGGGAAATTGGAGGCAGGCTCTGAGTGATAGGGCTAGTGAAGAATTTGGTTATCACAATTCATGCAGGAGATCACTCACTCCTGTAGTAAAAGCACCAAGAACTGTACTGAAATAGATTGATCCAATAAAAAATCTTTACTGAAGGAACATGGCTTGGATAGAGACACTACAATCTATTTCAGATAATTTGAAGCCCAGTGAAATTCATGAGCTTAGGCTGTTTGTATACCTATGAACTGGCTGAGGAGTTAGGGAATGTAAAGGAATTAAGTTAGAGCAGATGTTTACCAAAAACTGTTTAAAAATGCATATGTTGTGATGTTCTTGTCATAAACCCAGTGGATAAATGTAACTTTTAAAAATTGATCTTTAAATTACAAATTCACTTCATTGAAGTATTAAAAATAAATGTTCAGAGACAGAACTTTCCTCTTCCTGCCTTAGAACTGCTAAGTTTGGACTTAGCCTGTCATCATAAACAACTAGAAAAATGAACAAAATATTTTAAACATCTGTTCTCAGATACTAGACATCAGGGAACACAGAGATCTGTGGTCACTGAGAGAAGGAAAACACATGTAAGGTGAACTTTTTGTCTGAAATCTCCTTCTAAATATCAAGCAATGCACAGGAGTCCTACTGAATTGAAAAAAGAGAGAATGGGGGCCTCCCCTGGTGGCGCATCGGTTGAGTGCTGGGCTGCAAAGCTGCCCGCAGCCTCTGCAGCACTGCTTTGATCCCTGGACACCGGGCAAGGGTCCCACATGGTGCGCGGGCCTCTCCTGCAGCGTCCGCTGCTCCCCTCAGTAGTATATTTCGTCGGTCTGCCTGTTCTGCTCCCTGCTCTGGCTCTGGTGAATTCTCTCACCCTCCCACACTTCTGACTGTACCTAGTGCTTGTATAAATAAATAAAAATTTTAAAAAAATAGAGAGAATGGAGGTAGAGGAGATAGAAGTGACTTGAATTTGCAGGAGAAGTGATAAAATAGGAGGGAGGTAAGCACAGAAATAATTCCAGAAACCTGCATGGAAATAAATTTTGAATCTTTGCCCATATTCTAATTTGTGCATGTATAGGGTGGTTGTTGTTTAATATCTTTAACCAAAAAAGGCAAATAAGTCAAGAATGGTGGAGCATGAAACTGAGGGTCATCTCCTCCAAAAAAAAAAAAAAAACCAAAAAAAAAACCCAAAAAACAAATAGTTACAATCCTTTCCTTTGTGCCTATACCAGATCCAGTTTTCAGATCCAAAAATCGCTGACTAAAGACATGGTTTGGTCTCTGGGAGGAAGAATCCTATAAGACCATGACAAATATATAACAGTATGATTATTCCAATTCTTCTCCAAAGGAACATTTGATCATTTTCTTGGGTACGTTTACTTTGGGAAGGATAATTGGACACAGGGTCTCAACTGACATGAACCCCAGAGATTAAAAACATCATCATCACATTACCCCTTCAGAGTGGCAGCCGATGGTAACAAATTGAGTCCTGATTCAAGTGCAGCTCACAATGGGCCCATCGTTGCTATTTCCTTCGTTCCTGAATGATAACTGGAATTGACATACATAGCAGTTGGCATAGCACCAACACTAAGCTTCCAGTTCCTGGAGCATATTCTGCCACAGCGTGGAATGCATAGCTGTCATCATGGCTACTTCATATTTAGTAAAAGATAGTCTACTGTCACTTCCCAGGATCCAGCTGTTCTCTTCAGGGGCCAAACTACCAAGTTAAATGGAGATCTGATAGGACATGCCACTCTGCCCTTTTTGCTTTAATGGTGTTGCCAATCTTTTCCATATTCCTCTATGCTCATTATTGTTTTTGAGAACCACTTCATTACACTGACACAGTGACTGGACAGAGCAAGTACAAGGTAATTAGAATGCTAGTGGTTTTGTGAAGATACTCCAGCAGGTGGGGGATGAATCCAACATAAATTTAGGTAATAGCCACTCCAGTGATGGTTTAAAATCTAGCGGTCAGGGCTATACTCAAATACCCCTTCTAAAGAAAAACAGAAATTGCTGCATCTTACATCACCCACTACAAAATAACCTGGTAGGTTTCTTTGTGTTCTGGAGGCAATACCACAGCTACAAATATTATTCCCACCCATATATTGTGTGACATGGAAAGCAGTTAGCATTTTGTGGAGTCCCATGAAGGTCCAACTGCAGTGTAGCTATCCTACTGTTCATGCTATGCTATCCAGCATATAGTTTCAACATATAATTGGAAATGTTAATGGTAGGAAATGATGGAGCATTGAAATGATGATAAAATTCAGTGGGAGGAGCACAATGCTGGCCTTGGAATTCTGGAATTATCCATGCTATACACAAAGTTAGTGTTTATAGAACTCTGGTAGAGACACTCATTTGACCAGATAAAATTTGTGACCTATTGTTGAGAAGCAAATCTGGGTCCCTCTTATTTCTGCATATTAGAACAGAAGTACTAACTGCCTTTGTTCTGGACTGTCTTTTCAAGTTTGGATGTTTTGTAGCAAAGATCCTTAGAAATAGACTCCCCACCATCTATATCTCTCACTCTCCCTCTCAATCATGCAAAAGAAAGGTTTGTTTATTGTCTAGTATTGCAAAGGAAATATTACTTTCAAGACAAACATCAATCAGACTCACTCCCCATTACAAAATATTTAGATTCCATAAGCTTAGAGTTCCTCTCCTGTAATGCGCCTGACTGCCATATGCTGGTGTTATCTGACATTCACATTTGTGGGAAATTGAACTCAGAAAGCCAACACAAATGTTGATACTTTGCCTACTGATATTACTGTATTAACAACTTTGTTTCTTACTCAGGAATCTCATATAAAATGTCAGAACCCTTGAAACTTGGAAGGATAACTGGTTAACTGGTTTGTAAAATGAAAACTCATAATGTCAGCTTCAAAATTTTAGGGATTTCTGTGGTCTTTTTAGAAGAACTCATACTCATTTAGGCCATCTTTGAGGGCATGAGAATCTCTAAACTTATGCCATCTTGATATTAGTCTTTTATGTTCTTTTCTCACACATTTCTTGGTTACATTCCCTCCTCTCCCTGCCAAGAATTGTAACTGGTAAGTTTTCACAGTACATAGGTCATGAAAATATGTCACCAGTACTCTAGAAATCTAAAAGACTTTCATTTTTCTCATGGTGTGGAAGACTTTTTTCGTTCAGGTTTTGTAGACCACCTTAATTTCATCCTTCTTTTGTGATTCTTCCAAAATAGAGACTAATTCACTGAAAGAAGAATTCATGGAGTCAGTGTTTTTTAGGTTTGAATTTTGTTCTGAGCTTAGCAGAGTTACTTCGGTAAATGCTTAGTGGAAAAGAAGAGATATGCTGGAAATATTTGCTCACATTTTATGAATTTTACTCATTTTATTGGGATATGCATTCTATTTAACCCTATGACAGCTTAAGAAGTATTGATACAAATTGGACCTTAGATGTGAAGGAACACGGAGAATAGAAAACAGATTTCTCTGGCAGAAAATAAGTAGAATAAGGATTAAAAACTTCAGATGTATACTTAAAGCTGAAAGTCTACCCCTTATTACTGACCAAAGAGAAATGAAAACATATGTTCTCTGAAACACTTTACATGAATGAACATGAATAACTACATCGATTGACTGTAGCCCAAATTGAAAACAAGTAAATACCTATCAACAGGTGAACTGGAAAACAAACTGTGGTATGTCCATACAATGGAATAGCATCAGCAATAAAACAAAATTGAATATCGTCACATGCATAAATATGAATAATTTTCAAAAACTTTACATGACGTGAAAGAAGGCAGAGCCAAAAAAAATCATACATAGTATTATTCTATTCATGTGAATTTCTAGAATAGGCAGAACAAATCTATGATGACTGAAAACAGGCTGATAGTTGTCTGCGGATGTGGGGTGGTAATTGCAAAAGAGATGTGAAGGATCTTTCTGAGGTGATGAAAATGTTCCATAACTTGATTGTCATGGTGGTAACAAGGGTATATACATGTCTGTCAAAGCTCATCAAACTAAAAATTTAAAATAGGGGCTTTTGGGGTGTGTAAATTAAAACTCAAAACAATTATTCTAAAAAGAAATAACTAGGGTATAAAAAAAGAAAGATAATGACCTCCATTATTTAAAGTGTTATATTCCTGGAGTTAAAAAGAAGATTCTTTTTAGTGGAAAAGAAGATTCTGAGATGTGTGCTGGACACAATTGTAGTAACTGGGATGAAAATAGGAAGGCAGGGAAATAACAATGACTTGAAAGATCTGCTTAAGCACCCAGAATATTTAGTGATGCAAACAGTGCTTTTGAATGTGTAATCACTTCTATTGCGTCAATGTGTATCTTTTTCTTTCTTCTTTTTAAGATTTATTTATTTATGCATACGAGAGCTGGGGTACAGGCCAGAGGTGTGAAGAGGTGAGAGGATTCACCAGAGACAGAGCAGGAAACAGAACAGGCAGACTGACGAAACACACTGCTGAGAGGAGCAGCAGGTGAGACAGGAAAGGTCTGCTGCGCCATGTGGGTCAGTTCCCTGGCCAGGGATTGAACTCGTGTTTCAGTGGCTATCATAGCACTGACTTAACCCCTCACCCCACCAGGGAGGCCCTCCATGTATATCTTTTTCTATGATGAAGTTTGCTTTTATATTAAAAATGTGAGTTAGCATCAGTACTTCAAAAACAGTACTGTATTGTGCAGTGCACAACTCCAGGGGCATCACTCATGGACATTACAGTGTGATTGCACCACAATTTTACTTGCCATTGAGTCTTTTCCAAGAATCCTTGAGATAAAGATTGTCTCTGATACTTGCTAACTTCAGGGCAACTTGGAGTTGAACACTTCTATAGATTTTGTGAAAGTGTGCTCTGGTCTCCTTGTGAAAGAGCTATCCTTTGACAAGTTAACTAGGAAACATTATACTTTTTCTTTCCAATATCTGGTTCTTTATTGTCATTACTCAATTGAAAAAAAAAAGGGAGAGTGATAACAAGGAGAGTTGTGTAGATTTAATTCATACCTCTTTATTATAATATTTATAATAAAGTGCAAAAATGTTTTTTATTACACGTCACTAGTTTGTTTTAAAGTTCTTTATTTTCTTTTGATCAATAACTTGACTCTGTTTAAATTCGTTTAAATTCATTAAATACTGAGTAGCTGTAGGTTCTCTGAACTTTTTTTTTTTTTAAAGATTTATTTATTTATTTATACAAGCACTGGGTACAGTCAGAAGCGCGGGAGGGTGACAGAATTCACCAGAGCCAGAGCGGGGAGCAGAGCAGGCAGAAGGACCAAAGTACACTGCTGAGGGGAGCAGCAGGTGGCAGGAGAGGTCTGCGCGCCATGTGGGATCTTTGCCCCGGGGGCCAGGGATTGAACCGGTGCTGCAGAGGCTGCGGGCAGCTTTGCAACCCAGCGCTCAACAGCTGCACCACCTGGGAGGCCCTCTCTGAACTTTTAATACCTGGCTCTCTAAGAGAGACCACAAAGTCAATATTCTTTTTCCATCAGTCATACTACTTCAATCTCTTTTTAATGTGAAAGGAATATAGGACAATCTCCCCACATATATGTTGATATAAAGCAAGCTGGTCCATGTTTTTGAAATTTTATGATATTAAATTATGACAATTCCTGGTACTATTTCAAATAGTAAAAAAGAATGTCCACTGTTTTGTATTTTACTTTTTACAAAATGTAAGGGTAGGCCAGAAAAAGGCTAGGCAAACATTTTCTTCAAGTTCCAAACAGTAAATGTTTTAAACTGTGGGCTAGATGATCTTTGTTGCAACTACTCAACTCTGCCACCATAGCATTGAAGCATCCAAGGACACTGCCCAAGCAAATGCAAGTGTCTGAGTTGCAGTAAGAATTTATTTCAAAAAACAGGTAGTTGACTCTTGGATCATATTTTGTAGGCCACTGAAGAAATGACATTTGAATCCCCCTAAAAGTCTAACATGTTTTGTTCCAATGAAATAGAAACTCTTCTAGAAAAACACAATATGGTTTGATAACAAAAGTTCCTTGTCAGAAAACTGGAACATCAAGTCTGTAAGCCAAGATTTCACACGACAGACCATTTAACATTTAAGATTATTTTTGGAAGCAAAAAATTCAATTTCTTATCTATTACTGTGTGCACTTTCAGGAAATGTATTACATATATTTCTTTGATAGGAATTAAGAATGAGTGCATTCAGATTAAATGAACTTGAAGTGCAAGGTGTATTTTAAGAAGACTTTGATCGAGAGTCATGTTATGTTATAAATGAAAGATGCTATCACGAGTAATTTATGGAAAAGCAATTTAATACTCAAGCGTGTCAAATTTAGGACATAACCTACTTGACATTGTCACAGTATATAAGTGACCTTTCTGGGGATGTATTTCCTTGATAAAGTCTTATGAAAATATATTCTGTTCTTTATAAAATGCAAATTCATTTCAAAGTACATTAAACTTGAATAAATAAATTTTTAATGACACAGATGGTTGTTTTCGAAATTCGCTGTTCTCCGACAGACTCTAAATGGCTTCATTTCTCTGTGCTTATCCCTTTTTCATAAGTTCTATGACTACTAGCCTATGATTATTAAATACTGGGATGCTTCTTGTATCTCTTACACAGTTTGAGGAAGGGATGAACAAGCCTGTCAGTTACTTACTCAACTTCTCCTTTTCAGACAACTCATCAGAGATCACTCACAAACAGCTGTGCTCTGTAAGTCATAAATCATAGGTCGTATGTGGTGACTAACGTGTGACTCTTAATGCTCATGAAGAGTTACTCCTTGAGAGAGATTTTCACTATGCGAAAAGTTATTTTGAAGGACTCTGTGTTCACAGAGTTATCTGAACCCTGTTTTGTCCCTGCCACGTTTAAAAATGATACATGTACAGGAACTCATTTACTCCTTCAAGTCCCAGGAAATCTGTAAACCAATTCGGGGCTGCAAGATCTCTAGGGACAGAGTTCATCTGTCCCTTAAATCCTTTCCCCCTTCTTCCTGAAGGTACTGACCTTATAAATTTCATACAAAGTTCTGTTAGTGTCAGCAACCAGCAGCAGAGCGGTGTTCTCCATTCTCCACCCTAATCTTCATTAATCTTTGATTTAATGTAAGTAGACCCATCCTGCCTGAAATTGTATCTCAGGAGACTTGGAGTTAGAGCTGGATGGTAATAATGCTTGGCAAAATAATACTGTAAAACTGGTTTGGAATGCTCAGGGGAGAATTCACTCACATTTCAGACTTCTGCTACTTCCTGGTTCCAGTCAGGGCTGAAACACCCAGAAACACAAACACTTTTCCAAATTGCATTTTGGCACATGCTTTTCCAGTGCCAGCTGGATTAGGGAAATGTACCAGAGGGAAAAAGTGTATTATGAGCAACATTTTCTTTCTTTGCTTTTTATTTTCTCTTAAAGTAGCTCAGGACACTGTTAATACTGTCAAGCATGATTGCCTTTTTTCTTGGCATCCACTCAGCTTTAGAATTGCACACTCAGTAGAGTTAGGATGGCGTATGGTGATAGGATGTGTGCAAGTCATAGAAGAAGAGCTGAGCCTTAGAGCCAGGAGTAGAGAGATGTGAGAGTGCAGAGTGGTGCTCGCAATTGGTAGCTCACTGACTGGCAGCCTTGTCCCACCTTGATTTCATCCTGATTTCTCTTCAACATATAGAGTGTAAGGCCACAACACACTTTCAAGTGTGATCTGTTTTCCCTTCCCATCAAATCTTTGCATCTTGCTTTATTCTACAGTCATCATATACCATCTGCAGATCATTAGCCTTGTTAAGAGTTTACCCATGAAGATAGGTTAACAATTTAAGAAAATAAAATCTAGGCAGGATTTCAGAAAACAGTATGCTGTTTCTTATGAAGGTAAATATCCTCACTCTATGACCCAGCATTCTAGTTCCTCAGTATTTACTCAAAAACAAATAAAAATGTGTAAAAACATCTATAGTAGCTTTACTTATAATTGTAAAAAGCTGAGATGAAACCAAGTGTTCATCATTTGGTGAATAGATTAATAAATTGTCTTGTATCCACACAATGAATAGCATGCAGCAGATAAGATAAAAACATGAATTACATGTAACTACATGGCTTATCTCAAATGCTTTCCACCAAGTGAAGTCAGTCTACATATTGTTTTAATTCCATTTTCACTGGCATTTTGAAAAGCTGAGATAGTGACATAAAGCAGATCAGTGGGGATGGAAGGAGATTGAGAAAGGCAAATGAGGGAAATTGTGCAGTGATTATACCTCATTGTGCTTGTCAAAAATCACTATACTACAAACAGTGAATTTTTGCAGTGTGTAAATTGCATCTCAAAAGTAAATTAGACCTCTATGACAGTTTTGAGAAACTTAATGTGGCTTCTCATTTCCTTTATTTAAAATCTGCCTTCCCCCACCTCCAAATTGGCAATCCCACTCCCCACGTACTAGGGCAAACTAAGCAGAACACTGGTTGGTTTTGACCGATGCTTCATTTAATGCTCTCTCATATCTCCTTTTCAGTCTCCACTCATCTCTCATACTCTGTTATCTTTCGCCAAACCCAGGTCTCTGAAATCCCCCAACTTCTGAGAACTAGCACAGGACCAATTTTTTTTTTTGTTTCTGTCATTTAAACTCTCCAGAAAATGTGGATGGGCCCCAAAGTTATTTTCTTTACTGTAGATTTGGTCAATTTATTTAGACATTCAACAAACATGTACTATGACTCTCTGGGTACCAGATTCTGTGAAGCACAGGATCTCTGCACTGTGCAAGGGGTAAGTCACTGCCCTTATGTTGCTTCCTCCCAGCATGAAAGAATCACAGAAAATTATGATATTATGGACCCTGAGGGAAAAGAGTGATGCAAATGGTTAGAGCAGAGTCCTCAACGTTTTTCCTGTAGAGGCACACTTTTCTTTTTTTTTATTTAAGATTTATTTATGCGTACAAGAGCTGGGGTACAGGCCAGAGATGCAGGGGGTGTGGTGAAAGGATTCACCAGAGACAGAGTGGGGAAGAGAACAGGCAGACTGACTGAAATACACTGCTGAGGAGTGCAGCGGGTGAGACAGGAGAGGTCTGCCACACCATGTGGGTTTCTCTCTGGCCAGCCGGGGATCGAACTTGTGCTGCAGAGGCTGCGGATTGCTTCATAGTGTGATGCTTAATGGTTACCTTTCACTACCAGGGAGGCCCGAGGCACACTTTTCAAAATGCTAGTGTAGGACAATATGTGATTGGCAGTTGAGACTAACAGAAGGTGGAGGAGATTAATACCTCAGTTTATTGGCATCTCCTGTTGGGCTCAGCAACTGGTAGGGACACTCTAGTTTTGAGGACTGACCCCGACTGAGATACTGAAGAGAGCTGAGATCTGAAGACAAGCCTTAACAGTAATAGTAGTAATGGTCTTGAGTTGGTGACAGTTGTAATAGTTATAGTAGTAACTAGTAGGGAGCTACAGTAATTGTAGTAGTGCTAGGAATAGAGGGACGGTAGATGGAACATATCAAGCATAAAAAAACACTAAGTGAGGTTAAGTACATGTTATTATGATAAAATTGAATAAATTTCATTATAATTAAATGATGTGGAATGTATTTTGTAAAAATTCATATGTAAATATGAAAATCTTTAAAAATTATAAGAATTAAACTAGTTGTACCAAGAAATAAGTTTTTATTTTTACTCAAATCAAGATATTGTATATGGGACAACTTGGATATTTTCTCTCAATATGTCCTGCTATTAAGGTACTAATTGGGGGGAAAGGCACACACACACACACACACAGAAAATAGTTAAAAAAGTAGATAAGATGGAATTGTTCACAACCTAAAACATATGATACAGGAATAGTAAGGAAAGAGCAAATTAGATGAGCAGGGCCAGGAATGACTTCAAGGAGGATGGAGAGTGTGGGAGTGGAACCTACCAGGCCAGGTGAGATGAAGTACAGACTTTCCAATTGTACTGTTTTCCTGGAGCAAACCCAGTTACGTGATGAAGAGAAATTTACAAGAGGAAGCACAAGAATATTTTGTTGAAATTATTAAGATGACTTGTTCATTCACGATTTCAAAGCAGATTTATCTCAAACACCACATTCATTTCCCATTTCTTCTTGCCACTAGTATTTACACTCCAGTGAGGGAAAAGCATTATTCTCTCACTATGTGTGCTTTATAATCTCAATATCAAATGTGTAATGATAAAATTAAAATCAATAGCAATAGCAGTAATAGGTCCATAAGTACCAGCTCAAACCACTTTTGCTCTCTTAACATCCTCCAATTTAGGATGGAACATCCTGTGAGGAAGACACATCTGAGAGGTGTCTTGCTCTGCTCTGTTCTGTGCTTTCTTATGCAAAAGACCAGGAACCTCCCTAGTTGTCTTTCCTGAGCTTTAAGGGTGTTTCCATGTCTGAGCGAAGCTCAGTGTTGATGATCTTCAGAGGCTTTACTCTTCAGGCATCAGACCCAGAAAAAAAGCAATGAATCAAGAGTTTGTGCTCAAGGTCAGAAAAATTCTTCAGAGTTAACAAAATCAGAACTCCAGGCACCAACAATGAGAGAAAACAGCTCTCGGACTAAATACTCCCCTGATGAGTTTACTATGAATATTATGAATGCTAAATTTCTGATTTCTCCTAGTACGTTAAGAACTTCTTTTCAAGAAAATGTAACTGTGAGATCCTCTCAACCATGTAGACTTCCTGGGAAAGGCTGAGACACACAAAGAGACATGAATCACTGGAGTCTTGTCCTGAAGTAGGAAGGTGAAAGGAATCTAATGCTGAGAACAGCATTAAGAACACAGAGTTCACTCGCATCAACCAGAGATTGATCACGACGGTATGGCCACCAACTCAGACAGATGGGTATGTAAAGGGATGGGATTTCATGGGCAGACTTTTTTTCATCTGCTTTGATTTAATCAGTAGATGAAGAAGTGTGTGCATGCCTGTGTTCCTATATACACAAAGTGCTTACCTGCTTAACTTATAAACATTGCTTATGCGATGAACATTAGGAAACACTTAAAACCCATTTAAAAAAAAAAGCCTGTTAAAAAAAAAGGTAATCTTAAATAATCAGTCACTATGTAGACCTACCAAACTGAGAGAACATTGAAAATACACATAACAAATAAATTTAAATGGCAAAACCAGTATGAATTTTAGTATAGTCTAGCAAATATTAATCTATAAACTATCCTGTTTTTACCTTATGCTATAACCCTTATTAATTTCAGCCTCAGGCCTTATGAAGCTCTCAAAAGTCTGATGTGAAGGGACTGCTGCTGTCATTGTTGTTTTGATGTTTGTTTTATCATTGGCTTCAATTCATTCTTAACAGACTTTTGTGTATGTTTCAATTCAGTTTGCTTAAGTTGACTTCACCTCGACAAAACTATATTGGCTCCCTACTGTGACCTTAGCATGGAGAGACCACAGAGATATCTGATCCTCGCTGCCTTCTGTCAAAGAGAAAAGTCTTTACCTTTTACTCTGTTGTGCTCACGAGTTGGAGCTTACAAATTAAACTGACAAAAGACAGATTAGCAAGAAAAAGATTTTTGTTCACATAAGCTCTATCAGAGTTCACAGGAAACTGTGAATCAAGGAGGTATTAAGAATTTGGGGCTGTTATGCCATCTTAACAACAGGAGCAAGAGAGAAGGGCCCTTATAGGAAATCTTTCCTATCAGGAAAGATAGGTGTGGGGTGGGGACCTCATCTCTCCAAGTGATTTTATGTCAATTGACTTCTTTTGGGAAGCTCTACTTTTAACAAACATTAGAGGAACTCAAATGTCTTTTTCTCAAAATGACTTTTAAGCCACAGTGGTATGTCCTGAACCCCTGCACGTCAATCTAGTGGGACAGAGAAAAACATGTAAATCACTGTGTCATCAGGAGGTCAAGTGCAACACAAGAGCCGAGGGGAAAGATGAGTTCTGAACAAGTTTTGGAAAAGCTTGTGAGAGTTATGGAATTTCTGAATAGCCCCCAAAATAGTGGTGGAGCAGAAGAATTTGGGTACATGAGTTGAGAGGAAGAATAAGAAGGAAGAGGGCATGGTGGTTCTGCTAAGAATTCTTTTAAAATATATACTCATTAAACAAAATAAAAAGAAAAACACACATAGTATCCTAGAAAATAATCTCCATAATTTTGCTGTACCTAATCTTTCTAGTTATATTTAAAAAAATTTTATCCTCATTTATAATTCACATTTTGTTTATTTTAATCTTCATTTAATTTTTTTGGTATTAACAAGGGACCCATTTCTTTCACTTTCTTGTTAAGTGACAATCTGAAAATAGTAGCTAAACTAATACCTAAGTGACTCACATGTAGAATAAACAGAGTACAAAAAATGATGACAAAAAATTCACAACTACTCACACACCCATATTTAGATGTTGGTTACATTTGTAAACATCTATATGTTTTAACAGTATTTCTTTTACATTAAGGCTTGCTCACATTTGAATTGATTTTAATATATTACCTATTATAAAACGTGTGCTTTCATGATCCAATAAATTTAGAAACCAGAGGAGATTGAGATGACAGAGTCTAAAGGAAATGGCAGACAGATCAGAGAGCATGGCCAGTGCTGAGGGTACTTTTTCAAGTGGTCCTCAAAACTACCTTGTTTTCTAGAGTAAGTTGGTCAATAGCACCAGCCTCTGGATAAAACTGGTCCAGAAAGTATAAACCACTGATTCTACTAACACAGTCCTCAAACTGCAGTCAAATATTTTTGCACACAGGGGTTTAATTTGGAAAACCACTGCAGTCTCATCATGCTCTATTTTTTCCATTCCCTTTGTGAGTTTCACTCCAACTTATAGTTGGAAAATCTGACATCTTAAAAAAATCCTGACCCAGGAAGAAATTCTATATATGGTTTAAATAGAAAATAATTCTTTAGAACTAGGTAGTACTTAGAGATTTTTTGTGTCAAATACTGTAATTGTATTTACCTAGTTCTTTTTTTTAAAAAAAAAAAAAAACCTAGGATTTCCCTTTCCTAGGATTTGCCCTTCACTCCTGAGGCAGGATGCCCCTGCCTGCACCGGCATGAATAGAAAGAGGAAAAGAGCACAATAGCATTGTGCTGTCTTTTGATCACCTTAACACACCCTGTGAAAATGACGTCCCTATACTAGCAATGTTTGTACAGGGACAATTTCCTTGAGGTCAAACACAGCTTCACAAATTAATATAAATATTGTAAGGCACCCACCATGCCTTGGTACATATTCAAGACATTTAATGAATATAATCTGAATTTACTACTGTTCTGTTCAAATATGGCTAGAGATTTATAGGTTGAACCTTTGCAAGACACCAAGTGGTTGACCTATTAATTTTCCCCACTCTCAAAACTAACTGATGTTGCTAAAAACCCTTATGCATTTAACATACACAAGAAAAACAGTGCCTATGAATTAGAGCAACAAAACAACTGTGCAAAATAATAAAAGTTTAGTACAGTTGACTGAGTTAGGTAGGATTTCTAGCACCATTTCATTCAAGTAGTGCTTACTCAGCCCATTAGTTGGTGGCAGTTCTTCATCCAACATGCTTCCCAATCTGCCCACTTGCAGTATTCTCTTTTCTGATTTTGGCAAATAATATGCCATCATTTTGAACCCACATTATTTTTAGCTGAATAGAAGCTGCCTGGAACTAATGGGTTGTGGATACCAGCAGAGGGGGAATCTGATATGACCCCTTAATCAAAATAATGAAAGAAGTTTATTCTTTCATGGAAAAGAAAATCTTTTACTCTTAAAAAGGTTCCTTTTTGTTGTTCTCTTATGTACATTATTGGTATCCAGTACATGGTCTAGAAATTGAACTAAGACATTTGTTGAACTAAAAGCAAAAGGAAGAGAGATTGAATATTCCAAGAAGAATCTGACAGAATGAAAGTAGAGAGAGGATAGGTAAGATTGGCGGGGGGACTTGTGGAGTGTAAGGTACACACACTATGTCTACATGGGCAGGGAGGGGGTGGTTTAAAACCATCTATAACTAGATCTTCTTGTTCTTCCTAACGATATACAATAGAATAAGATCTTTTCTTTTGGGCCTCTCCTGGTGGTGCAGGCGTTTGAGCGCAGCGCTGTTAAGATGTCTGAAGCCTCTGCAGCGCCGGTTCTATCCCAGCCAGCCAGCAAGGGTCCCACATGGTGCGGCAGACCTCTTCTGTCGCCCCGCTGCTCCCCTCAGCAGTGTATTTCATCAGTCTGCCTGTTCTGTTCCCTGCTCTATCTCTGGTGAATCCTCTCACCCTCCTGTGAATCTCACCTGTACCCGGTTCTTGTATAAACAAATGAATAAATCTTTAAAAAAAAATCTTTTCTTTTCCTATTTTAGCAATGAATATTAACAGAAAACGTGTACCTTATACAGCAAAAGTAGTACTAATACATTATAATCATAAAAATATATTAAATAACTACTGAGATAAACATCTTAGTGAAGACTCAAACATCATTTTATATCCTACCTCCCTGACTTCCTGTGAGCACTGGACAGATCACTTTATTCTTTTGTCCCTCAGTTTCTATATAATGTGTGATGGAAGTAATTATAATACCTACTTCTTTTTTTAAAGATTTATTTATTTATGCATACAAGAACTGGGATACAGGTCAGAGGTGTGGAAGGTGAGAGGACCCACCAGAGACATAGTGGAGAACAGAACAGGCAGACCAACTGAAATACACTGCTGAGGGGAGTAGCAGGTGAGTCAGGAGAGGTCTGCTGCCCCATATGGGTAGGTCCCTGGCTGGGATTGAGATCGTGCTGCAGTGGCTGTGGATAGCTTCATAGGCTGCATCTTAAACCCTCTGCACCACCAGGGAGGCCCCCCTACTTCTTATAGATACTATGAGATGAATGGAATGATGCACATAAAGCCTGCAACATAGTCCCAGTGCATTGTAAGTCCTCAATAAATGTTAGATTATTTTTGTGTGAGATTAAGCAAATCAATTATCTTTGATCTTCATTTCATTTGCATGACACTTTACGGCCCTCAAATACTTTTCAGATGCTTGAACATCAAGAAAAGTATCATACTAATAGGGTTTCCAAGGAAACCTTTGCTTATTTAAAAAAATCTGTTTTCCTGAGGATGCACTGACCTTATATTTAGGGCTGACTTATTCACTAGCGACCCAGTGTCTAGGTCCATTTGTACCTTTAGAGGGCCACAAAAATGGTTTCATTTCTTCTAAAATCAGAAGGAAAAAAAAATGAGCTTCAAGTGAACTATTTCATATACAATATAAAAATATTCATCTTTATAACATTGCAGACATAAATAGCATTAATTTTTTTTTTTTTATGGATGAAGGGGCCCAGAAGGCAAAACTGCTGGAGGCCTATGAGAACCATATACAGTACTACTTACAATGTGATGCCAGATTACCTGTAATAGAATTTTCCCTGCAGACATAATGACTGAGGTGAAAGGGGAACAGCAAGGTTTTCTTTGTTATTTTTCTACTCAATTATTGGTAGGGAAGGAAGGGAAGTGGTAGAGTCTAGGTGCATTGGTGGATGTATCTTTCTTTTTAGTTATGTATATTGAGGTAAGTTTGCTTTACAATGCTGTCTGTATATATTTCAGGGCTATAGGTTCACACCTCTGCAAGTGCATGCTCTCACACCATGTCTACCCAAAGCACCAAAAATCTTCCACCAGTGTTCACTGAGCCCTCTCCTACCTGCCCTTTCTGTAACTTCAGTTCTGCTATCAGATTTCAAGGGTTTATTTTGGTTTGTTTTCATTTGTACATTTGCTTTGTTTCTTTGTATCTTAAATATGAATTAAATCATCCTGTGGTTTTCTCTCCTGACTTATTTTGCTTAACATATTCTCCTCCAGCCATCTGTGTTTTCGCAAATGCAGGCCTTCATCTTCTTTTTATAGCTCAGTCGTGTTAGAGTGTACCAGGCATGTTTTTCTCAGACTGGTATTGACATATATCATCACATTAGCATTGGTGTACAGAGGGACACAGTAGAAAGAAATACAGGTGAAAAGGTCAGGGTGAGTTGTTCAGTTAATAGGGTAATGGTAATAGAGACAGAATCGCGTCTCAATGTTTACTCCTTTTTGGTTATAAAGAAAATCACCTTATTTTAAAAATCATACAAAAAATTTTTCACACGCACTGGGAAGCTAGTTTTAAAAATGTAAAGTAATAGAAATATGTGCTGCTACAATTACAACAGCCCCTTTGCTTCAGAGGAACTAAATTATATTTAAAACATGCTGACAAACAAGACCAATGCTTAACTAAAATAATCTGAACTTGTTGTAACAGCGAGCCCTATGCTTAATCCTTTGGTTTAGTTATTTGAGGTCAGTATCTGATGTCTCATAAGATAATTTTGGACATACTGGAACGTGTTATACTTAACTATGGGTAAGGAGGAATCTTTACTTTCTTACCACTTGATTTTATGGCATCGTACAAAATTATATTACAAATTGGCTTCATTACCAGTTTGGACATATTTAACAAGTTGTAAAAGTGCTAGAAATCTCCCAAACAAAAAAAAAAATGCACAGCATAATTTCTTAAGAGACAGCTTTAGAAATCACATATTTCTACTATATGCTAAAAACACACTTTTTAATTATAGTCTAGAACATGAATCTTTTAAGCAATTTTGAGAATGCTATTTCGAATCTATGGCACAACAGTTCAGCAAGTCTTACTCATAAGCCTGCAATAAAATTTAAACACCCACAATGTAGATGACAGTGATAGATATTGGAAATTTTGATCTGCAATGCTGACTACAAAACAGTTGAAAGCACTTTGAACTATTCCAGAAAATAATTTTATATCTCTTAACCTCAGTTTCCTTATCTATATATAAGAGGCAGTAATTCCTACTTTGTAAATTTATTATGAGGCTTAAGTCAGACAATGGCTATAAAAGTGACTTGGAAACTGTAAGAAACTAAGAAAATATATGATACAGTTATTATTGTCCTTTGCACCCAGTTTTGATAGCATGGCAATTAAATGTGGTGGTTTCATAAGTGTTGTGTGGGATTTGGGGCTAACTTGTGGGCTTAAAAATATCTGTATATATAATTTAAGTTTTAGTTGAAGTTAAGTCCTGGGTCATGATATTTCTCTTAGGATTAATAAAAGCAAACACCTTTAATAGCAACAAACCCAGTTGCCCTTTGTTGTCTACTTAATTATTCTGAAAAGTGATTTGTTTTGCTCTTTGCAAATGTGTTAGTTCACAGAGTCTCCATGGAAAATTAATTGTCACTGAAATAATGAATGTGCAATGGCAACAAATTTTTTCAGTATCTTTGACTTCAGAAGTTAATCTAAGCTTATTTTATTTGAATGTTTTCCTTTAAAGCTATGATTATAAGATCTTCACACCCAGAGCATGTCCTTAACATTAATAACCAGATGTCTAATTTTACAGTAATGGAACCTAAATTATTTATGCAGATTAACTTTAAGAAATTTGCGACTGACAAGGGCAAAACTAAGTAGGTGACTTTGGAAAGGTTTTTGATGTTCCAGATTTCACTTTGTTTTTTACTTCCCCTCTTTCAACTAACATTTATTGAGTACTTACTATTTACTCAGTGCTATTATATATGTCATGCAATCTTTTTTTAAAAAAAGATTTATTTATTTATACAAGCATTGGGTACAGTCAGAAGCGCGGGAGGGTGAGAGAATTCACCAGAGCCAGAGGGAGGAACAGAACAGGCAGACTGACGAAGAAATACACTGCTGAGGGGAACAGTGGGCAGCAGGAGAGGTCTGCGCGCCATGTGGGACCCTCGCCCGTGGCCGGCGATCGAACTGGCGCTGCAGAGGCTGCGGGGAGCTTCGCAACCCAGCACTCAACCGCTGCACCACCAGTGGAGGCCCTATGTCATGCAATCTTAATAAAGATTCCATTTTAGAAATGAAGGAAATCAAACATCATAAAGCTTAAGCATTTGTCTGAGCCAACACAGCTGTACTGATTTTCACCTCCTGGTTACTGACTCCAAGATGAGCATTCTTTCAAAACAATACAACTAATCATCCAAGTCTACATGCTAACTAGAATGTATCCTCCTCTATTCTCTGTCCTTCTAGTCAAAACATAGTCTCAGAACAGAATTTAACTAACTGGCTCACAATTAGGTCATAGGACATAAATGACTCATAAAGCTTAAGTTCATGCAACACAAGGAGATGTATATTTAAGTAGGGGAAATGACTACTGATAATCTTATATCAAATATTTGAAACTCTTCCTGAAATTTTAGACATCAGGATGCAAGTGGGTTAAATGTACTAATCAGTTTTCTGAAATCATATTACATATGTGTTCCCCACAATTAAATAAGTGGCACGCAGAACTGTAACTGTGTCAGAGGGACTGATGCTTTATAATTTTCAGGTAAAACATATTTGGCTATGCAACTGTTTATGAACTTTGTTCATAAAAAGTTACCTGCAATAAGGTTGCAGTTTAAGTTGACAAGGGTGGTTTAAGTAGAATATTTTCCCTGCACCTCCACCAAAAATCACAACAAAAATAATAGACGATATATCACATATTTTAAAAAGATATGGCTACAACCAAAAGCAAGATAAGTGCTTTTGGAAACCAGAAGCAGAAAAGGATCACATAATTGTCAGTGGGGTTTAATTTATAGAACTAGTGAGTTCCAGAATGAGAAACATGTAGCAGTGGCTATGTATTCAATGGCTGAGGATCAAAATGGGTGAGAGAAAAGAATCAGGTTCAGTGACTAAAATAGGAAGCTAGGCAAGACCACCCATGGTCAAAAGCAAATATCAAGTTGTTACTTGGTGGGGAAGAAGCACAAATAATTACTTCACTAAATCTGGGCCAAGCTCCAACTAGCCCAGTTATACACGTTTCTAATATCCTTGCATTCTGAGAGCTCCAGTTGCCAATAAAAGAGCAAGACAAGTAGAGACAACTGTAAATTTTTAAACATGTAGAGGTGAGAAAAAGGAGATTAAACAAAAATAAAGAAAAAACAGGAAATTTCAAAGCATACAAGAAGGAAAAAAATTGATCATGAAAGACAGTAATCTTTCAGAGAGACGGTAAATCTGATAGCACAATAATGTTTGAGTAATTTGCACTCAAAAAGCTGAATAAAGGAAAGAACAAATGGTTGTCATACTAAAAAAGGTGGTTAAAAATCAGAAACGTGTTTGTAAGAAAATACTGAGGATAAATCTTAGATATGAAAACTGCGGTCTTAAACAATAACTGAAACTCCCAAGTAAACTGATGAACATCAGATTAGAAAAGCTGCAGGGAAGATTAATGAATTACAAAAGAGTATTGAGAAACTGATCTAGAGCATGTTAAAGTAAGACAAAAGAAGGGAAACTATGATATTAAAGTTATAAGAGCCTTGGAGAACGATCAGGCATTCTCCATAAAACTTTCCTGCAGAAAAGCAAATTACATGATAATTAGGATAAGAATAGGCATTTCCAGACAGAAGACAGAAACCAGAGGACAGTGGAGTAATAGATTCCAAGTTCTGGGGGAAAATGCACCAAACTACAATTGTGCATATCTTAAACTATCATTTAGAAGTAAGGATGTTAGGAAAACATGTAACACATAATCAAGCAATGAAAAATTTTACTCATAGACCTTGACTAAAGAAATTCTAAGGCATTTACTTTAGCAAAAAGTGTACCTGAATAGAATGAATGGGAATCAAAAAGCATTTCGAGGTAAAAGAAAATGATACTGTTTTTGTATATTTGATTTAAAATAAGTAATTTTTGTTGAAATTTTTCTTTTTTAAAAAAGCGATTAAAGTTCTAGGTAGATAGAGTATAAATGAGGTCTTGCATCAGAGAAGGAAAAAGATACTACATTGCTCTAATTTAGTTGGAGGGCCTCCCCTGGTGGCGCAGCGGTTGAGCGTTGGGTTGCAAAGCTCCCTGCAGCCTCTGCTGAGCCGGTTCTATCCCCGGCCACCCGGAGAGGGTCCCACATGGCGCGCAGACCTCTCCTGCCGCCTGCTGCTCCCCTCAGCAGTGTACTTCGGTCCTTTGCCTGCTCTGCTCCCCGCTCTGGCTCTGGTGAATTCTGTCACCCTCCCGCGCTTCTGACTGTACCCAGTGCTTGTATAAATAAATAAATAAATCTTTAAAAAAATAAATTTGGTTGGAAAATGTAAATTTTAGGATATATATTCAACTTTAGTTCATTTGCTGAAGCAAACTTGACTTGCTGGGAAATGATGTACACCAATTCAAGTTCTTTGACTTTCCTTTTTTTTTCCATCATGATATAAAAAGTAAATGTTTATAATAGTAAAGGAAAAATAAACTCAGAGAACTCAAAAATCACTACATGGTAATTACATACCTAAATATATGTATAAGACATGTAGCTACTTAAGTAATAAGAATACAATTGATGATACCATACAAATAAAATACAAAAAGAGGATTAAATTAAAGGCTTTGTCATTATAGCACACAGGTTAAGAGAAGAAGGAGGGGACTCCCTGGTGGCACAAGGTGTTAAGCACAGCACTGTGAAGCTCTCCACAGCCTCTGCAGCATGAGTTCAATCTCCAGCCGTCCAGGGAGCTACCCATATGGTGCAGCAGACCTCTTCTGACTCGCTGGCTGCTCCCCTCAGCAGCGTATTTCAGTCAGTCTGCCTGTTCTGCTTCTCACTCTGTCTCTGGTGAATCCTCTCACCCCCCCAATACCTCTGGCCTGTACCTCATTATTGTATGCATAAGTAAATAAATCTTTAAAAATAAAAAAAGAGAAAAGAAGGTAAAAGTAAAAGGAAACTACATGATATAAATAAACCACAGATATAAATAAAAATCAATAATCCATTCATCTATTAATAATCTGTCAGAATGTGTTTTAAAATACCCATATTATTGGCTGCTCTTAAGAGACACAAATAATGCATAGTAATACAGAAAGATTGAAATAAAAGGACATAATGTGAAATAGGAACAAGAATGATATGCTTACTTATTGACTATGCTGATCAAAAGAAAGGTGATATGGTGTTACTAAATAATGGAATTATTAGGTAGAATTTAAAGCTAAAGTCCTGACAAGGATGACATAGTAATAAAATTACACACCAATGCATATAAATATTATATGTTATGATACTTTAACAATATACAATAGAAGTACATAAAGGTAAATTGACAGGATTATAAAAAGAAATAAATCCACAATCATAGTGAGGAATTTTAAAATATTCTGAACAGGCTTATTGAGCAAAACCAAACCAAACTAAACAACATATTATCAATCTGTAGAAGATATATAGGCAATATAATCAATAGCATTACTTTCTCTCTTTGGGTCTGTATTTACCTACCTATCTACCTAGCAGACTTTATATCCAGAAATAGATAATGCACATTCTTTCCAACACAAATGAAGCCTATTTAAAAAACTCACCAAAACACAAGCCATAAATATGAATTCAAAATACTTATATTTTATAATATTTGATCACAAAGCAATAATAAAAAATAATAATAAAAAGATAGAAACAAACCACAGCTATTTACAACATGGGTTACCATTAATATGAAAATGAGTATTTTAAGCCCACTGTTGAGACCTACTGCTTAGGAAAAAAATCTTTTTCATAAGTTACTGCTCATTACAATGCACCAGGTCACCCAGAGGCTCTGATAGAGATGTGTAAGATTTATGTTGTTTTCATACCTGCTAATATGACATCTATTCTGCTATCCATGGATCAAGAAGTCATTTAGAGTTTCAAGTCTTGTTATTTAAGAAATGCATTTTGTAAGGTTATAGCTGTCACAGAAAGAGACTCCTCTAATGAATCTCAGCAAAGTAAATTGAGAACCTGGAAAGGATTCATCATTCTATATGACATTAAAAACATTTTTGATTCATGGGAGGAGGTCAAAATGTCAACATTAACAATAGTTTGGAAGAAATTGATTCCAACCCTCATGGATGACTTTGAGGGGTTCAAGACTTCAATGGAGGAAGTAACTACAGAGGTGATAGAAATATCAAGAGAACAAGAATTAGAAGTGACGCCCAAAGGTGTGACCAAATCGTGACTCATGATAAAACTTAAAATGGATATGGAGCGGCTTCTTATGGATGAACCAAGAAAGTGGTTTCTTGAGATGGAATCCACTCCTGAGGGGATGCTGTGAACATTTTTGAAATGACAACAAAGGACTCAGAAGATTGCATAAACTCAATTGATAAAGCAGCAGCAGGAGTTGAGAGAACTGACTTCAATTTTAAGAAAATTCTACTGCGGGTAAAAAGTTGTCGAACAAAGAGTCAATCGAAGAGTCAAAGAGTCGAAGAGTCAATAAATGTGGCAAACTTTTTTCTTGTCTTATTTTAAGAAATTGCCACAGCCACCCTAATCTCCAGCAATCATCACCTTGATCGAGCAGCAGCCAACAGTGATGAGCCAAGACCTTTCACCAGCGAAGTGATTACAACTTGCTGAAGGCTCAGGTGATGGTTAGCATTTTAAACATTTAAAAATTAAAAAAAAAATTAACATACATCTCAAGAAGTGTGATCCGATACCTCTGAATCATAAAGTATATTGTAGACCAATGTTACCTCAATACAAATAAAATATAAAAATTAATTAAGGCATATAAATAGTAATATTTAGACAATACTATTGCATCCTTTTTAGTCTATAATTATAACTTTTGTTATGCTTTTATATGCGAAACCAAAAAACTTATGTGATTTATTATATTGACAGGTTTGCTTTATTACCTAGTCTGGAAGTAAATCTGTATCTCTGATGTGTGTCAGTAAAGCAATATCAAAAGGGGGATAGAAAGTAAAATGTGGGATATTCTTACAAATGTTGTCAACATGAATTAATTTCACAAATATCAAATCAAAGGAAAAACAAGTTATGAATGATATCACACAAACATGTCATTTAAAGACATTTAAAAAGAATGTTTTGGTAGTGACTGCATATACAGGAGATGAAAGCATAAAAACATGAAGTGACTGGACACACAACATTATGGGTGTGGCAGTCTCTGGAGCATTAAGGGAAAAGCAGAATGATGGAAGAAAGCAAAGGAGACCAAACTTCTTCATGATAATTTAATTTCCTTTATGAAAACAAGTCTGAATTCAATATAAAGCAGAATAAATATTTGTTAACCTGGAAAGCAGATGCATGTGTAACTTTCTTAACTTTCTGACTAGTAAAGTTTTTTTGAAGGATATAAAAATGAACCAAACCCACTAGCATATTTGCAAGACTATTTGCAGGAACACTCTCTTAATTGTATTTCTTGCTTTCCTTGAGTGATGGCTTTAATTTATTAGAGGAAAATGATATTTTTTTAATCCTCTAGTTTCAAGGAAAAGGAATTTCCCCTAATATTCCTGTTTTTTTTTCCTCCAGCCTTTATGTACCTCACCTGATTATAATTCAACCCCTTCTCTTCTCTCTGTAACTAGTTGCTTGCAGTCAGGGTGCATTATCTACACTTCTGCATTCATTTCTGTTTCCTAGATGCTAAGACAACCTTAAAATTAGTATACTACAGAAGAATATTTCCTTTCAGGCCTATGATCAGAAATTTTATATGACAAGTAGGAATGATAGTATGATAGCAATTTGACTTCATGTTTTCTCTAATTCAGACAATAATAATTTCAGTGGCCTAAGGAGAAACTGAATGTTGCACATAAAATTGAGAAAGTGATTTAAGGATACTTATGTTCAACATACATTGTATCTTATTCTGAGAAGGTTCTTAATATAATTAGGAAGGGATATAAGGTCATTTATTTTTAAAGATTTATTTATTTAAGCATACAAGAACTGGGGTATAGGCCAGAGTTATGGGGGGTGAGAGGATTCACCAGAGACAGAGTGGGGAACAGAACAGGCAGATTGACTGAAATACACTGCTGAGGGGAGCAGTGGGCGAGATAGGAGAGGTCGCTGCGTCATGTGGGTAGCTCCCTGGCCCGTCGGGAAGCCCAATATAAGGTCATTTTGAGTAAAAATATTATTCTTCTATTCCATAAAGAATATTACTATATACAGAGTTGCAGGCTCTTAGCATTTTTTTTTTTAAGATTTATTTATTTATATTATACAAGCACTGGGTACAGTCAGAAGCGTGGGAGGGTGAGAGAATTCACCAGAGCCAGAGCGGGGAGCAGAGCAGGCAGAAGGACCGAAGTACACTGCTGAGGGGAGCAGCGGGCGGCAGGAGAGGTCTGCGCGCCATGTGGGACCCTCCTCCGGTGGCCGGGGAGCAGCTGGGGATCGAACCGGCGCTGCAAAAGCCGCAGGCAGCTTCGCAACCCAGCGCTCAACCACTGTGCCACCAGGGGAGGCCCAGCATTTTTTTTTTAAAGGATTTGTAGTGATTCATGTCCCTATGCATTCTGACAAGCACAAAAGGAAACCTTCAGGATTTGTGTAAAATTAACAAACTATGCATGATATAATGACTTTCTCTAAAGTACACATTTTACTTTTAAAACATTCTTTTAAAAAGTCAAGTCTGGCAAATAAGTAGATTTGATCTAAATATTATTTTGGTATGCCAAATACACTCTAAATATCAATATATCATATTTAGAGAGATTCAATTCACGTGTTTTGTTTTGTTTTTTTTGGCAAACTTTCCAGAGTTTGCAATGAGAACACCTGCCAATTAACATTTCTTGTCTCTTTATAAGAGACTCCTTATAAGAGACTCTCTTTATAGGAGACTCCTTAGTATTGCTTCATTTTATACCATTTTCATTTTTCCTTGCCTCTTAACTGTTACCTCCTAATAATGTGTAGGTACTTAATCCCCTTCTCAGAATCTATTTTCTGGAAGGCCCAGGCAAAGACAAATAGTTAATATATGTGAGTATATTCTGAGGAAACCAGAAGGAAATCAATAAAAATCTTACAAGGTGAAATAAAGAACATATATTCTGTTCCAGTGGGCCCTTCATTCTTGACCATTTGCTTAACAAAATGATGTTTAATAAGTGCTTAATGAGTAATTGAATTGTTTTTTCTTTTTCTTTTACTAGTGGGTGTTCTTTAATTTTTCACTTGGAATTATATTTCATTATCTTCTTCTTCCTTTTTTTTTTTTTTTTACTAAAAATGGAATAAGAGTGTTACATAAAATGGGTCATTGTAAGGCTCGTCACTGGTATCCCCTTCTATCCCTCACTGTCAAACCACTATAGCTATCACTTGAGCAAAGGATTAATTTTCTTCAAGTCACTGACGTCATTCCATTTTATGTACTCTAGATAGATGCTGTCTATCCAGAAGAGTCTGTCTCTTGGTATTTTTAACATACAAAAATGGACTAAACTACAACTGGATGATGAAAAAAATCCCTACATAGGTGGGAATGATTGATTGTGATAAAACTCTATAATTCCACCACTCAGAATAGAGTCTAACTATTTGATAGTTATTTTCTCTATCAAAAGTTGCTGAAAAATGAATGTGCGAAATACCTGCAATTATTTATGTGCTTTGGAAACAGAACTTTTTAAGGTATCCTGCTCATTAAACTTTCTACTATCTAAATTAAATTAATAAACAGTACACCAATCTTCCTAAACCATAGATATTCTTTATATTTCTCAATAGTGTTAAAATCATGTTACTAAGAATGCTATATAGTACTTTGTCCCTTTGTCCTTTTGGGTCAGCATAAGATTTTATGTGCTATCATAGTATCATATTCATTTCATTCTCCTCACTTTTCTGTTCATAATTAAGCACTCGCAACTGTGATTATCTGATTAACATCTGCTCTCTTTACTAGATTCAAAGCTCTTTAGAAGAAGGAGCGCAATTCTCTGACTCGTTTGCAAAGTGCCTGAAATATAGTACCTGACCAGTGAAGTGTTGAATGTATGAGCAAAGGTTATTCACTTTTGAGGGAAAATTTTCAATTTAACTTGTCTTCCTGTGCATAAAATAATATGAAGTACCCATTGGTACTTTTCAATAGCAGGCATTGCCAGTTAATTATTGATATAATTGCCTTTGTACTCTCTTCAATTCACCTGATATAATGAGTAAACCAGCTCTCTTAAAATCCAGTGATAACTAATGGGAACTTAGGTAGTATAACTCAGATTAATTAAAAGGATTAAAAATAAATAGTTGCCTTTGAAAAACTGAATGACTATTCAATATTGCTTGCATAAAAATTGCCCACATAATTAGCTTCAGAACATCAAAGTGTAGTAACAGTTTCTTGGTGTTATAATTCTTGTCACCTTAATCCATCCACGCATGTTTGAAAGGGACAGCAAACAAGTTAAATATTTTGTGAACTTTCACTTTAGCCCCCCCACACATTTATACCCACTCATGTTATCCTATTACAAAATAATTTAATCCTATCACTGAAATTAATTTAAAGTGTACCAGTCTTCTCCATATGAGAAAGTTTCTGAATTTATTGGCGTGGCTGACATAAGTACTTTCATAATTAAAGTTCCTCTTTTCCTTTTTTGTTCTTTCTCAGAATTTTTTTTTTTCTATTCACTCAGTGGTTGACTATGTCTAAATATACTTCATATCAATACAATCAGTATTAGCTAAGAGCACTCAGCATTTCAGAGCTATACTTTCACAAATCTTCAAAAATGAGGCCAAACTGAGATAGTTAGGCTAAGGTGTAAAAAACATTTTCTTTTCAAGTGCTGAAAAGAAATTTTATCTAGAAGTAAGCAGTGCTGCAATCTACATGCAAATATCTCTTAAGTACCTCAAATTCATTCTTCAGAAACCTTAACGAGCATCTAGTATGCCGAGTGCTGTGTCACACACACAGAATAAAGAGATAACTAGAAAACAATTCTTTGTAAGCTTGAAACAGTAAAGGAATGTCATAGGGTGCTAGAGGTTGACCCATTATCCATTTTGCCTTTTTTTGATAGTAATTAAGCAATTATTTGGACAATAAAGTATATAGAAAAAAGACAATATTCTTCAACCTTATTCGTAGCTTTAATTATGTGTGTCCATGTGATTATCTTTTGACCAATGACATCCATGTGAAAATAGCTTGTAGGTGACTACTTTAAAGGCTATGTGAAAGGTTGGGACATGTGTCATTGCCATAGTAATTATTTCTTTTTCTGCAACTTGGAAAAGCAGATAATAGAGTTCCAGCTGACTTCTTGGATTGACAGGTGACCTTGAGAAGCCACAGCGAGGAAGTCAGGATAGAAATGAAAGATACCTGGTTGATTTGCTGGAGCTTTTGAAGCCCATAAACTTTTATCCAGAAAAACATTTTTCTTTAATCCCCTGTATTTTAATTTGTCCTATATATAAATTGATATATTAACTGATGTTATTCAGCAAATAGAAGACATGTATTATTTTTGTTCTATATAAGCAAAATATTGAGGAGAAAGTAATATATCTGCTTAGTGAGGTCAGAATTGGCTGCTCAGATGCTCAGCCAACTGAATTATATTCAAGGCTGGACAGAGAAGAATAGAAAGGGCATTAAAAAAAAGAAAGAAGTGATAAATTAAAGTACATAGATTTAAAAAGTATTGCTTGCCACCTGGTAGTAGCTTAGTAATGGTTTTCTGAAGGATACATTTACATAAATAAATTAAAAGGCCAAATCATCAATTTCCTTGCACATTGAGACGTTTTATCTCTAAGTTATGGAAAGTTTTTTGTCAGAAGAGTGACGTGATCAGTTTGGAATTTTACAAAGATGAATTAGAAATATATTAAACCAGAAACTGGATAGTTAGAAGACTAGTTAGTGTAAATTACTGGTAATATACTATCTTTTTTGAACCAAATATTTCAAGAAAAATTGAAGGTTTTCTGTGACTTCAGTGTTGGCATACATTTTATGTTATATTTCTAACCTTTTTGTTGGTAAATAGAAACATTTCTAGTAGTATTAAACCCAAAATCTATGTAATCGCTTTATAACTACTACTTTACTTCTCTGGTTTCCAAGAACTCTTACTGAAGTAAATCACCATATATGATTCTCAGTTAATACGTGATGATGTGTAGGGTAAATGTTTTTCAGGTTTTTCTGCACTCCCGCCATTAGGTTTGCATGCCTGATGGCGGGCACCTCCATTTTGTTACATTGTTATCCTCAGTTGTGTTGTTTACTCTTGTGGGCCTTGGCTGCAGTATTGATATACTCAACAAGAGAAGCAGAGGCAAGCAAGGAGAGACCAGAGCAAGAACCAGAACAAGAACCAGCGGAGAAGCAGAGGCTACAAGAGAACACCAGAGAGGGCCCAGTAAAGATCTGCCAGGGCTTGGGAGGCCTACAGGACTCCTGGCTCCCTGGCACCCCTGCCTGCTGTGTACCTGTTTGCCCCACCTCATGTAAAAGCTCAATAAAAGCCTGAGAAAGCCACCAAGGGCTCCAGGACTCTCCTTTACTGTTCTACATAGGATCATAGAAAACCTGCTCTGTTCCCTTCCTGCCACTACAGGGTAGAAGTAGTGAGCTGGTAGTACTATCACTTTTCTACACCAAATACCAAAAAAAATAGTACTATCACTTTTCTACACCAAATACTAAAAAAAAATAGTTATCTTCCAGCTGTCATATTGACTAAGAATTATTAATCTTTGATTAAATCTGTACAGATGGACACAAGCTATGACCCTATTGTTAGGGGGAAAGGATGTCCTGAGCAAATGCCATGCAGGCTTTGTGGATGCCACCCCCACTCCATCAAGACACTGGGAACTACAAATCCCATGATCCCCAAAGGGAAGTTGCAACGACCTAAGGGAGGAGCTAAGCAGCCATTTTCTCTGTTTGTAAATAAAACCAGCCATGTTAGTGGGGTCTCGGGCACTTGACTCATGCTCTTGGCCAGGCAGGTTTGGTCTCGGCATGTCATTTGGGATTCCAGGTCGGCAGAACGGTTAGGATGCATTTAAGACTTTATCTCTCTCTTTTCTCCCTTAGCTGTACATTTCCTCATTTCCTTTTCCCTTGTAAATAAACCTTTGTTAACCTTTGGTGTGTGCCTGCAGTTTAAGTCCCCTTTAATCATGTGGGTGAGGACCCACAGTCAGGCAACCTGTTTTATATCGGGGTTGCCCTGTAACACTACCAGACAACAACTCCTATAGAAAATAACTAGAAGAGTCAATTCAATATAAAAAGTAACATATTTGAAAATAAAGGCATCTGAAGGAGAGCAATCACCAGTAAGTATTTTCTGCTGGGGGAGTTTATGTTCACGGGGAAGAGGGGGGTCTAGGTAAATTTCTCTCTCCATGGCTTTTTGTCTGCGTTAAGTACAGTTCATGTGGCTAGCAGAGCTGTGGCAGGATACACATAGAAAAATCCAGAATCTTTCTAGTTGGAGAATCAACAATCCGAAGCTAGAAATTGTGAAAGTTGAAGAGCAGGGAAACCCCAGAAGAGAAGAATCAATAGTAACTACCAACGTTTGGCTTACCCTATTTCTTTGACCTGTGAACTGTGCATGTGTGGGACAGAATATCCAAAGAGAAGGAAACTACTGTCTCTAAAACAGAGTTGGCAGTTTAAACCAAGTCCAGAAAATTTACTTGCTAAAACAAAGGAAACACCATTTATTAGTGAAAAAATAAAAGAAATGAGAATCTCTAAAATTTAACATTGATTATGTCTGAAATATAATGCAAAATTATCTAACATAAGAAAAACCAAGAAGGGGCCTCCCCAGTGGCGCAGCGGTTGAGCGCTGGGCTGCAAAGCTGCCCGCAGCCTCTTTGGCACCGGTTCGATCCCCGGCCATTGGCGAGGGTCCCACATGGCGCACAGACTTCTGCTGAACCCGCTGCTCCCCTCAGCAGTGTACCTCGGTCCTTCTGCCTGTTCTGCTCCCTATTCTGGCTCTGGTGGGTTCTCTTACCGTCCCATGCTTCTGACTGTACCCACTGCTTGTATAAATAAATAAATAAATAATTTTTTTTTTTAAAAAGAAAAACCAAGAAAATGTCCATAATATAAACTAAAATTATCCATATAAGAAAAAGCAAGAAAATCAGGCCTCATGAAAAGGACATGAATGAAACTCAACCTTAAATCAGATGTGAAACAAACAGACCATGATCCTTCCATTCTACTCAGCCATTTGTTAAAATAGAACAATTATCTTTCCATAATAATTAAAGGCTGAGATGGCTATAGGTAAATAATTATTAGGGCTGAAAACTCCTGATCTTAAAATAATTGTAAATAGATCTCTTTCATAATTACATCATTGCCCTGGAGAAAAATCACGAAACTTTAGTTAGGAAATATTTTGACATTTAAACGTAGATCAAGATTTTTTTTTGTGTGTGTGTTGGGACATGTGTATTAAAAGCAGAATGGAATTTTTTTAAAGTAGGTCAACAATGCTTAAAATTACTGTTTTTCTGCTTTATTTTTCATATAAGAATTTGACAAGAAAAACATAGGTTTTGTATGCATCAATAAGAAACACAAACAAGAAATTGAAAGAACATACAGACCACTATTGATCTCTTCACACAAAAGGAGTTATTTTCTTTGGTATTGGCTTTAAAAAGTGTTGTTTTCCCCTCCTCCCTTCAATAAAGGAACCAACAATTCATTGTGTGTGAGCTGGAGCTGCAAAGAGTTACTGAAAAAGAACCTTTTTAAAAAAGGCTTTATAGCAAAGACAGAAACACATTTCAAGTCAGAGTTATCACTCTCTTGGATTTAGGCAGATGCATCTTTCATGGTATGTGGAAAGAGTTGAATACAAGCCTGCAATGATGGTGCCTGGCACCCAAACATGACTAAAACCCTTTTTTTATAGAGATTGGCTGACGCTCTAGTCCTTATTTTCTACATTGGTGTGCCATAAATACCTAGTTCAAATTAACAACCTATCCCATCTTATTAAGCCCCGAGAGAGTCATTTACTTAAGTGCATGTCATAGCAAGGGGGAAAACCTGGCCCCGTTATGCTAGTGTACTCCTCCATGTAAATGGTGACTATTCCTGTCAAATGCAGATATTTATATGATTTTACATTTTAAACTCAAGTTGAAAGAAATAACCTTTCATTTTTTCCCCCCAAAGATGAGCATAGTGTCTCCAACTTGCCTATAGAATTCTGTAGGGTAAAGAAAATATCAGGCTTTTCTGCCCTCCCGCCATCAGGATAGATGATGGATCCTTGTCCTGAATGCATGCCTGATGGCGGGCACCTGGAATAGGGTGTGGGCATAGGTAGATGGGATTCAGCTGAGCTAAGACTGTGCTTTTAAGGGCAGTGTCACGGGGACGCCAGCAGCACCAGTAGCAGCAGTAGTAGCAGCAGCAGAAGCCGAAGCCGAAGCCGAAGCCGAAAGAGAAGCCGAGAAGCAGCAGAACGAACTCCAGAGAGCCCAGATAGAGTGAAGACTTGCTGGGGGCTGGGAGGCCTGCCAGCCTCCCAGCCCCCCAGCCAGCACCCCTGCCTGCCATATGCCTGGTGAACCCCAAATAAAAAACCTGCAAAACTGCTGAGGACTCTGACTCCTCCTTTACCCGGTCTGCATGGGATCAGAAAACCTGCACTGTATCCAGTCTGGCCTTTACAAATTCACATTGATGTATTTCTTTTAAAGTTACTTATGGTACACATTTATCATGGTGCAATATAATATTTTAAAGCTCAATACTCACACTACTAGAATTTTCCTTCATTGTCCATTTTAAATAGATACAGTTTTAGCCAGCTTTCTTCATTTAATGCAGTGCCATAAAATAGTTCATTGTGATGTTACATGCATTTCTTAATTTCCCATTTTCAGCATGTGCACAGTTGCTATGATCATTCCATCTATTTGTTTTTTTTTTCCGGTTATAAGCTACACTGTTATCAACCTAGTTGTATATAGCAATTTTCACAATTTAAGTAAGAAAAATTCTTAGGAATAGAATGTTCTGTTGATAATTTTTTCCCTTCAATGTAAGAAATTGAATCAGTATTGCTATTTAGCTACTTTCTCTCTAGAATAAATAAGAATCCAAGCCTTTACACAATTAAAGAACAGGTTCGATAACTCAGTCTTGGGTTTAACAGACCCCATATCAAATTTATCTCCAATTACTATATGATCTTTAAGAAGTGACTTACCTCCCATTGTTGTTAATGTTTCACTTTAAAATGGGAACAGTGACTTCTGGTTTCTGATCCAGCAGGTAAATGAGCTTAGCGGAAGTTGCCACAACATCCTAAGAACAAAACAAAACAAAAAAAACCTAAGAACAAAACCCCAACAATTCTTCTTGTTCCAGGAGAAAAAGTATGTCACAGTACAGCTGCTGCCCCCAACACTGGAGAGTCAGACAGGAGGATACATAAGACTGCAATGGGTTCCGTGATGACAGAACCCATGGCACCATCTGAGCAGGTGCAGGGAGTGTAGGGTGAGGGGTAGTGTAGGACTACCTGAACCTATTTATTGGATTATTAGAGACTCGGAGTAGACAAGTCTGAGAGTTAAAAACTCCAGCTGAAAATTCCTAAAATGTGGGGGAAGGGCTCACTGTTGTTAGTTTTGCCTTAAGGAGTTCAACCTGGTTATATAGCAGATGTTGGAGATAGATCTCCTCCAGCTCCCAGCAGGAGAAAAGGAAAAGAAAGGATTTTAAAATGCATCAAATGCATTTTATCAAATGCATCATTAAGAACATTCTGTTCCTGGGCCTCCCCTGGTGGCGCAGCCTTTGAGCCCTGGGCTGCGAATCTGCCCGCAGCCTCTGCAGCGCCGGTTCAATCCCCGGCCACCGGGCGAGTGTCCCATGTGGCGCACAGACCTCTTATGCCGCCTGCTGCTCCCCTCAGCAATGTATTTCGTCAGTCTGCCTGTTCTGTTCCCTGCTCTGGCTCTGGTGAATTCTCTCACCCTCTCGCGCTTCTGACTGTACCCAGTGCTTGTATATATATATATATATATATATATATATATATATATATATATATTTAAAAAGAACATTCTGTTCCTAATAATACCTGCTTTCAGGAGAAATTATTTTACTGAATTCTATCCTGTTGGGCTTTATCAGAGGCTAATTTATTTGGGGAGAGGAAATACTCAACTCCACTTTCTCCTAGCACACAGTCCAAACTACTCTAGACATCCTGTTCTAACTAAGAGTTGGGGAGGGAAATCAAGAAGCACTGATTAAGTTTACAGTCCGGGGGCACAGGTTCACCACAAGAATGAGACTTAATAATTACATTAATTATATTACACCCCTTATCATTACGTTACATTGCATATCTTCCTTTAAAAAGTATTATAAAACATACTAAAATGTAAATTTTTTTATGAGACTGAACAAGCATTAGAACCATTCAGACATAGCAAGAATGTTGGAATTATCACACCAGGAATTTTGAAATCTCTAATAAATTTGCCAAGAGTTCTAATGGATAGGGCTCAACCCTGGTGGTGCAGCGTGTTGAGCGCAGTGCTGTGAAGCTGTCAGCAGCCTCTGCAGCGTGGGTTTGATTCCCTGTCAGCCAGGGAGTTACACACATGGCACAGCAGACCTCTCCTGTCTTGCCCGCTGCTCCCCTCAGCAATGTATTTCGGTCCTTCTGCCTTTTCTGCTCCATGCTCTGACTCTGGTGAATTCTCTTACCCTCCTGGGCCTCTGGCCTGTACCCCAGTTTTTGTATAAATAAATAAATCTTAAAAAAATTCTAATGGATAAAGTAGACACATTCAAGAACAGATGGATAACATGAGCAAAAGAGATAAAAATTCTAAGAAAATAATACAACAATAAAAAATATTCTAGAGGTCACAAATATAATGGAAATGAATTCCTTTCATAGGTTCATTAGTGAACTGGGAAAAATTCAGAAAATAATTTCTATGCTTGAGAATACAGCAATAGAAGTTTCCAAATTTGAAAAGCAAAGAAGAAAAAAGACTGAAAAGAAGCATAACAGCATGTCCAATAACTGTGGGGCAGCCACAAAAGGTGCAGCATGTAAATACATGGATGCAATGGGAACACCAGAAGAAGAGAAAAAGGAATAGAAGCAATATCTGAAACCAGAATGATAGAATATTTTTTCAAGTTAATGCCAGCTACCAACCCACAAATCTAGAAATTGCAGAGAACTTGACACCTAGGAATTTTCAATTTTTCAAACTTAAAAAAAATTGAAGATAATGAAAAAAAATCATGGAAAATTTCAGAGAGAAAAACCACCTTACCCTAAAAGGAAGAAAATAAAAATTACATCCAAATTACATCCTTGGAAACCATGAAAGCAAGAAGAGACTAGAGTGAAATATTTAGTGTTGAGAGAGAAAAATCCAGCAACATGAAATTTGGTACCCTACAGAATTATTCTTTTAAAGTGAAAGGGAAATAAAGACTCCTAAGATGAATAAAAATTGAGGGTCTTTTCTTTTTCCAAGAAAAACTGTCTTATAAGAACTATTAGTTTTTCAGAAAGAAGGAAATGATATGTCAGAAACTTGGGTCCATGTAAGGAAACAGAGCACATCAGAGAATGAATCAGCAGAGGTAAAATAAAAAAGAAAGACATTTTTTTTTCCTAATTCTTTATTTATGTAACAGATAATACTTTGTTCAAAATAATAATGGCAATAATGTAGTAGATTACTGCTTATTTCTGTGTATAAGCGTGTGCATGTGCATGTGTGTGCTCATTCATGCTTATGGAAAAGTGAAGATTAAACAGCAATGATACAAGGGAAGGGAGGGAAGTACAACAAATATTTTGTTATTGTAAGGTACTTGCAATGTATGTGAAGAGATACTATGTTATCTGAAAGTGAACTTGGAGGTGTGTTAGGTGTGGTAACACATCTGAATCACATACAGTGTTGTAAGCCAATTTGGGCTTATAATAATTGTTTGTATACCTTGCAAACTTAGTGACAGTAATTTTTTACAAAAGGTTAATCAATAGATTAAGAAAGTAGAAAATCTAGAATCATACAATATTCTATTAAAACCACAAAAGTTAGAAATAGAAAACAAAAGAATAAAGAGAAAAGGCAGCATATAGAGGATAGTAGCAAACATGGTAGATATTAATCCATATATACCAACAATCATTTTGAACATGAATGGTTTAAATGTACTAATTAAAAAACTCAGACTGACAAGAGTGTATCAAACATCAAGATACTACTATATGTTGTTGACAAGAAACCCATTTTAAATATAAAGATAGAAACTCATTCACTGATAATGAGAATGAAAATTGTATTGCCACTTTGGAAGAAAATTTGTAGGTTTCTTACAAAAATAGAAACATTCTTTTTTTTTTTAATGTTCATCATCTTTATCGTGGCAGTGGTTACACAGATGCATATATTTGTCAAAACATAAACTTGTACATTTCACATACATGCACCTCATTACACACAATTATATCTCAATATTACTCTTTTTTTTTTAAAAAAAGAAATCCTATTATACAAAAATAGAAACATTCTTAACCTATGATCCTGCAATCTTGCAACCCAAAGGTGTTAAAAATTTATCTTCACACAAAACCTTGCACATGGATGTTTGTAGCTGCTTTGTCTAATTGCTAAAATGTGGTGAATGGGTAAATGAACATCCATACCAGAGAATATGCTTCAGCACTAAAAACAAATGAATTATCAAGTTATGAAAAGGCATGATGAGCCTTATATGTGTGTTATTAAGAGAAAGAAATCAATCTGAAAGGCTGTATCACTCCAAATATATGATATTCTAGAAAAGAGGCAAAACTTTAGGATAGACAGCAAAAAGTTAAATATTTGGGGGTAGTTAAAAGGATGGGAAGGATTACTGGCCAAGTATAGAAATTGTTTTGCTTTGCTTTTTTTTTAATGACTATTTTATAGAGCAGGTACATGTTCACAGTCAATTGAGAAAAAGAATAGAGATTTCCTTTATATTTCCTGCTGTCAAACAAGAAAAGCCTCCCCTACTATGAATATGCTACAGTGGTACATTTATGATAATATGTGAACCTATATTGACACATTGTGATCACCAAGACACCTTGTGTTCACTCTGTGTTGTAAATCCTATGGGGTTTTAACAAGTGTATCAAATAGAATATCTTCACTGGCCTAAAGTCCTTGAAGTCCAAAGACTTTTTAGGACAATGAAACTTGTTCATGATACTACAATAATGGATTCATGTCATTACCCATGAATCCAAGCCTATAGATATACAACACCAAGAATAAACCTTTGTAAAACGGTGGACTTTGGGTAATAATAATTCCAACTAATATATTGCTTTGGTGCTGGGTGTTGATAATGGAGGAGGTTATGCATGTGTGAGGACAAGGGGGTATTTAGATCCTCTCTTTTCTATACAATCTGCTCAATTTTGCTGTGAATCTAAAATTTGCTGCTTTGAGAAATGAAGTTTATTAATTAAAATGGAAATTGAGAATTGTAATTCTTATTTGATCATACAGGTGATTATGCATTTTAGAGAATGTAAAATCAATACAAATATAAGCTATTATGTTGCTATATATCTAGGTAATTGTAATGTTTGACAAATTAGATAATGTAGAGATAAAAAGTAAACTCATGACACAAGAGAATGTTAATGCAACTGAATTTCATTCAAAATTAGCTAAAAAATGAGATCATCATGTGCTAGTGATAATTATTAATAATTGTTCTAGATGAAAAACAGCCAGATTTTATGAAATATGTTTAAGTTTTAGAAAACTGATGCTTCTAATTTGGAAAAAGTGCTACTAGAAAAAGATGTCAATGGAGAAACAGCTCACTGATGTTTAAATTGCATTTTTTAGATCTTTGGGCAATGGTTTCAGAATCTTTGACATCTTAGATTTCTCTTTATGGATTCTGAATAACTATGGTACAATCAAGAATCAGAAGCATTTTAGACAGTTAAAGGTTTATAGCCTTTATTCTTAAGACAGATGTCTCTTTTAATTTGTCAGACTTTCCCTTTTTTCCTCTAATTTCCAATTTCCAACACTTAAAATAAGTACACACTTCTATCTACTTGAAGACTATGTGAAAAATACAAGCAATGGTTTCTCAGTGAAAGTTTCCACTGGATTTTCTTTTTATTACCATTTTAATTGTCCATCTCTTATTTCAAATGATTTTAATCTTGAGAATCAGTAATTAATAACCCATCATTTGGAATGTGTTTTATGATACTTAAACATCCTATGGTTAAAACATGTTTTTAATAACAATGTGCATTTCCACATGAAGACTGTATTTCTATTTTATTTTCAGAAGTTACTGTTTATTTTTATTGAAATTAATCAAGTCAATGACAGACAAGTGGTCAACCAAGATATTTCTAGGAGCTTGATGTGGTGTGGTGGTGGGTGGGAAGTTTGGATGATTAGTTTTAATGCCTTTCTCTACTACTTTGGTGGAATAAAAACAATTTCTCTTTGATTTTATACTCTAAGCTATAACAACTGAGTTCCAACTTTTAAAATATAAACTGGTGCATATTAAAAACTTTACCAGCTTATTTGAGCAAAAATCAATTCTGAGTGAGTGGTACCAAACTGGAAGAAGTTGCATTGTTCCACCTCCAGGAATTAGGGGAGAGATCTTGCAAAGAAAAGGCAGACAAAAAGCAAGCAAATTATTGACTGGCTGTAGCTTAAAGTCTAGTTGGCAATTTGTGGTCGATTATTCTTAGATTTCTATTTTATAATTTTTAAGGAATTCATAGACATAAATTTTGGTTTGTTTAAATAGGCTGCTATAGGATTAGAGCCAGCCCAGTCTAATGGCTTCCTTGTTTAATTAATTTAACACTGTGTATTATAAAAGTCATGCCAGATTGCTTTTTTCTATTTTTGGCTATAAGTCTGGGAAATCTAGATAATTGCAGCATTTAACAGAATCCCTCTGGTTGTACATAATCTGAAATAATAAAACTAGGTGAGATGAAATGGAGAATTAGAAATATGGAGTTGCATTGCAGAAAATGCAAATGAATAAAAAGTGATCATCAATTTTGCTTAGAAGAATATGTAGGTTTCTGGTTCAACAAAAGGCAATGCATGTGAATTCTGTGAAAAATGCTGCTCTACTGGTTCTTTATTTATAGGGAATCATATTGTGACCTCCAAAGAGACCTGGAGACAAAAATGAAGGCTGCACTGGGTTGTATAATATACCTACTTAGGAATTCTGAGATGATGATAGGTTATCTGGACCCCTATTTTCATGAATATCTGATTGGCTTCATAGGATCAAGGACCAGAGAGCAGTTGCCTAATAATCAGATGCCTCCTGACATCAGGGAAAGAAGAAATGACTGTGAGAGGTTATATAAAAGCAAAACCTTAGGTTGAGAATAGCAAGGGGGTATTTTAGTCTATTTTTGGCCTGAGACACTGGCCTTGGGATTAATAAGAAATACATGCCCCAATGGGTGATAGTTTTCAACTCTCTTTGATTATAATTTTAGAGGACTCATTTTACTACTTAATAAGCAAGATGATAAAATGGAAACTTCAGGTAGCAATTTAGAAGCCTAAGTACTCTAAGTGTGGAAAGTAGGAAAGAAGTTATCATCCCAGTTTGTGACAGTAACTCTGCCAGAGGAATGTGAAGAGTATAGTAGCTGGGTTTTGAGAGCCACAGAAAAAGACATAGGCCCTTGGGGTAGTGGGCTTGGGAAACATGCAGAGGGGAGGAAACTAGAGGTTTCACAGATTACATGAAAATACTAGGGGAAAGCTCAGTAGACAGCACAGTCCTAGAGAAAAAATAAAACACAAACAAGAAAAACATCAAGCATTTGTTGAATTGAATTGAAGAAAGTAGTGAAAATTATGGGTATGAGGTTAGAATTTTTTTTTTTTTTTTTTTTGCTTTAGCTATGCTACATTCAGAAACTTGTAGTCACATAATGTGTTGAGGAATCCTTTCCCTTTAGAAGTGAACATTTAATACGCAACAGGCCTAAAGCTTAGGGATTAACAGAACCTCACCTTGCTGGGCACTGGTGCCTTCTCTCAGTTAATAATGCCCCCCCCCAAATCCCAGAGGAACACAGTTTATAGTCACATCAAAAGAAGGGGGACAGTTATGCATTCCAAACACAATACTAAGCAAACTCCTAAAACTTAGATCTTCTTTGGAGGTCGTTACCCCCACCTGCAGAATGAATAGGCTGAAGATTTTGAGGGTAGTTTCGTTTTGGGAAAGCCAAAACAATGGGTTCCCTACATGATAATTACCCAAAGGCAAAATTCTATGGCTGTTTCCTGGGCCTCATTTTGAACAGTTAAGACCAATACTTGAATATTATTCTTACATGACTTTTTTGCTAACCTAGATAAGAATTCATAAACATTAATTTATCTATCCTGAAATTTTTGCCAAAATTTCCCCTCAAGAACACTTGGGAAAAAAACCCCAACCCATCGCTACTAATACCTCCCACTTATCAGATTGACATTTTTATGATAAATAACATCAGATGCTTGGGGTGGTAATTAAAAAAGCAGTTTCCATTACAATGTTCTTCAAAGATAGAAACACAAAGTGCTTCTAGCAAAGGTAGTCTGCTGGATTATTAAAATTCCAACGGGTCTAAAAGAGGAATGTCACTGGTTCATCAACACTTAAAGCTTTTGACTTCTTCCTACAAGATTTACTTACTACGTGAGAACAAAGGATGTTTTATCTCAGTTTGCTCAGGTGTGCATCACTGAGAAGGCAATGGTGATGTGTGGATATGAGGTGAAGTGGAAAGGGTTGAAGCATGATGGTCTTTAAAACAAACTAAATTAGGTTTTATCTTTATTGCCATCAAGAGATAAAATAAGCTATTGTCAGAGGAGATAAAGTCACCAAAAAGAGTTAAGTTGCAGACCTCTCTCTTCAAGGAATTACCTCTAATCAGAGTTGCAGCACCAGTCAAATCAGACTTAAGGGTTGGCACATCTAAGTGTTGCTCATCTCCTTTGCTACCTGGGTCACTTCTCTCCATTGATATTAGAATACACTCTCCTGCTGTGTCCCACATACTGCCCTGAAGTGGTGTAGAAACAATGGAAAAACAAGCACTCACAATCTCATTCAAAAAGGAGGCATAGAAATTCATAAAAACATACTTATAGTTTTTTTTTTTCCAGCTTTGTTGAAATATTGATTCACAACTTGTATTTGCTAAGGGTCTCCCTGGTGGTGCAGGGGTTAGTCTCAGTGCTATCAAGCTATCACCAGCCACTGCCGCATGAATTCCATCCCCAGCCAGGGAGCTAACCCACATATGGCACAGAAGACCTCTCCTGTCTCACCCGCTGCTCCCCTCGACAGTGTGTTTCAGTGGATGTGCCTGATCTGCCCGCTCTGCTCCCCATTCAGTCTCTGGTGAATTGTCTTGCTCCCCATAACTCTGGCTGACACCCCAGTTCTGTATGTGTAAAAAAAATCTTAAAAAAAAAATAAAGCATACAAGTGTTTAATGCTCTGATGCATTAGAAAATGATTACCACTATACACTAGCTAACACCTCCATCAAGTCATGTAATTACCATTTCTTATTTTGTAGTGAGAACATTTAAGATTTATTTCTCAGTAACTTTCAGGTAGATAATGCAATCATCTTACTGTAATTCGATGTCCAGAATTTATTGCTTTTATAACTGGAAATTTTTAATTTTTGATCAGCAACTTCCCAATATCCTGTTATCCATCATCCAAGTGTGTATGAGTGAGTTTGGACTTTTGGGATTGCACAAATGATATTGTAACAGGGTGGTGATATAGCATTTGTTTTTCTGCCTGACTTCAATTACTTAGTGTGATACCTGTAAGCTACATCCATGTTGCCACAAACAGGATATCCTTCTTTCGCATGACACAATTTTGGCTTGTTTCCTTTATCACTTACCCTCAGAATTTTGCAATCTTTCAGTTCTAGAAAATACAAAACTGACCATCATTAGTATAGGACCCTGTCAAACATGCTTCCTTCAAGATTTTGAATCACAATTTTATTCTTGCTTGAGTTTTGCACATAAAATCCACTAGATTGGAAAGATGTAGGCAATGAAGGAGGGCAGTGACTTTTTTATTTGACATCAGAGAGAAAAAAAAAATTGTGATTTTTTTCCCAAAGTACAAATTCCTTAAGGAGCTTGATGGAACTAAGGATGTTGGTATTATAAGAGGAATTAATGTGTGTCTTTGAAGCAAGCTTAAATATTTTTAATAAAATATTTCAACTAATTATTAGGAATTATTGGCTATACAAAGCCAATTATTGGCTATACATTATTGGCACAATAATGTTATGTGTCTCTGTCACAAGTCTAAATCTTTTTTCATAAAGTATTTGAACCATGTTTTCATATTTGCTTTGAAATAGGTGATGGCTATCAATTGCTTTTATATGATAAATTTTCAATATCATCCCTAAAAGCCCTCACATTAAAATTCAAGAATGAATGGAAATGCTCGTACCTTTGACAATTATTGTCATTAGCATTAGATGATTCCTGTTAATACTTTTCACTTGAGTAGCTATTATAAAATTATAATTCTTCAAATGGAGATTTAAAAAAAAATCACAGAAAAAAGAAATGGCATGTACAAAGGTAGTAACTACTCATTCAGGAAGTGCTTTTGTTGCCTGGGGAGCTCTATAATTTTCTGGATAATATTGTCATAAAACACTTGATATTTTTAGAATATTTCCACCCTCAAAAACTGGCTACATTTTAATACCTCCTCTCTCTTTTATTGCAAAAAGAAAATTTATAATTTCATGTGTTTTAAATAGCTGCCTTCATCCTCTCCTTTTCCTACCTTCCATTTTCCAAGCTTGATAATACCTGGGTTTTGGTTTTGTTTGGCCATTTTGGACCATGAAGTTATGTCTGGAATTATCAAACATGTCCATCAGGACCATTAAATCTTTGAGAGGAATGTTATCACACCAGATGATAAAGCATGTATAGCTGATTTTAAACTCCATTAAGACATGTGGGGTGAGGGTTTTTTTTTTTTTAATAATAAAGACAATCAAACCTTAGAGTGGCAGGTCTTATAACACAGGGAAAATCAATGTCATTATTACTCTCACCAATGTCATCTTTTAAAAATGCAATGTCAAAATCAGGAGTAAACATTCTTTCTTACCTCGAGACTACAAACCCACAGGGCAGAAGACAAAGCCTCTAGGGGCAAACTATGTAGTTCAGAACAGTGAGAGTGGAATTTTCTGGAGTTTTACTTTTATAAATAATTAATTGAATGGCCTTATATAAATAAATATTCCCCTTTGGGAATTACAGCATCATTAGGAATTTCTGAGTACTAATTTTAGTTTTTGCATATGCTGCCCATCCTCATTTTTAGCATCTCTGTCTGCTTTTAAGAAGAAAGCTTCTATTTTTTGACAGATACAAAAGATGAATTGTATAATAGTCAAAACTATGTGTATTATTCAGAGCAAAATGGGATTACTAAAAGGAAAGTCATTGCAAAATGGCTTTAATAAATACTTTATCATTGAAAGTGAGGAAAATTTTTTTCTTCCAATATAAAACTTAATAAATCTGGAAACACATCTAGCATTTCAAGTTTCCCAGCACAAACACCAAATGTTAGTGCTTGAGTTGTAGTGATGGGGCAGTTCTGTCTGTACGTCATGTTTGAAAGTAGTGTCAAAATCAATTTTCCTGCAGAACTGCCTTGTTTTCATGAAACAAAAAGACTGTTTAGTGAAACAAAAAGTTGGGTGTGGCCTTTTTTTTTAAGATTTATTTATTTATTTGTTTATTTATTTATTTAGTTATTTATACAAGCACTGGGTACAGTCAGAAGTGTGGGAGGGTGTGAATTCACCAGAGCCCGAGCGGAGAGTAGAGCACGCAGACTGATGAGGTACACTGCTGAGGGGAGCAGTGGGCAGCAGGAGAGGTCTGTGAGCCATGTGGGACCCTCGCCCAGTGGCCCGGATCGAACCAGAGCTGCAGGGGCTGCGGGCACTCAACTGCTGTGCCACTGTGGAGGCCCAAGGGTGTGGAGATATTATAGGTCATTGCTAGAGCCAAAATAACAGCAGCAGAAAAGCAAACCGAATTTATGTGTGGATTGTCACACCTTTGATTTTCTTTTATTAACTCTAGCAATTTGTATAATTATACTTTTTTACCTTTTCTTCTTTTCTACACTGATTTGATATGTACTGTGATGTGCAAGCAGCTAGTAGAGAGGAGAAGATTAAAATTACATATTGGTGTGAAATCTCACTTATTCTTTGAGGATTTTTTGCTTTGGCCATTGAAGGCAAAATTGCTTTTTTTTGCTTAGATCAAAGTGATCAAATACTCTACAACACCAGTTCATGTGTTTTAACTTGCATGTTTTAATGACTCTAAAAAGGGTTTTCTGCCCTTGTTTGGTATAAAAATGATAGTGAATTTCTTATGTTGTTAACCATTCTATATTTTCTTGATAAAGAATTAAATTGGGTATCAAAATTCAAAAATTCTTTGTGTAGCATTCAGGCCCAAAGAAACAATTAGAAAATTGCTATTTCTGCTGGTTACTTTTACATAGCTTGCCTTTCAACCAAACTTACCTGCTCTTCCGCAGTTCTACCTTTGTTATGTGCCAAAAATATACATGAATCATATCTAGGCTTTAAGAACTAGTTCAATGCTTTTTGAAGTAGTCGATGCTTTTTATATTTTTCTAATGATTTTTATATTACATTGTGTCTCCTAATGTTGTTTTTTCCTCTCAAAATAGCCAAGAGCACTTTGAGGATAGAATATTTCTATGGTTCACTTTTGCATTTATAAAAACATGTAGCCAAATATAAAACAGTGTGTAACATGGTGTATGTTCAAGTTTGGTAAAATTAGTGGATGGACATGTTCTAGGATGTGGTTTATATTGTTCTGATTTATTTCACAAAGTATTATATCATTATTTTAGTTAGACACTTACTTAAAAAATGTCATTAAATCCTAGAAAGAAATACCTAATACTTATTTATTGATAAGAAAGATGGACATAGATAAGAATTTTTTTTTCTGAAGGACAGAACTTCATATTATGCACCCTTTCCTAAAGTATTTGAAGAGAAAGCATGACAAAGCTTCAGTAACCAAGATTTCGATAGTCTCTGGACTACCTATGCACGTCTCATTTTTTATTTCTTTTAGGTACTTTATTTTTTACCACTTAATTATTAGATAAGCAAGTCAAATATTTCTTTTCCCTGTCACAAGTTTTCATTAAATATTAAGTGAAAAAATATTAAAAAGTATTATAAATAGGAATTTAATTGTATTCCTTCTAGTGTAGATCTATGAGTCATAGGGGAAATAATTAAGATTTTTGTCTGAGAAAAAGATTCACACAGCTGGAGAAATGCAAAGATCATGATTTTAAAATAGCTCTGGATCTGAAAACCATGAGTGTTATAACTGAATATTGTTATCTTGATCAAGTAATGTTTCTTCTCTGAGTTTCTCCTTTAAATTGAAGATCATGTTGGATGTTGGATAAGTAATTTTTGAATTTTGTCTAGTTCTAACATCCTTATTTTCATTTTTAAGCCTGAAATGAAGAGAAATGATTTGAAAATTCCCCTTTGTGTAAATCTTTCCACACATTATTTCTTAATAACAAAACATTCTTTAAAGTGAACAAAATTGATAGAGAAGGAACTCAAAACTCTGAAAGGTCACTGAATCATTTACTTAAGGTCACATATTCAGTTATGTGAAGGGGTTCAAAAATAGAAAACATGCAAACACAAAAGCTCCTTGTCGGGTTATTTTCTGTGTTAGCAGACGACGTCTCTAAAGCCAAACATTGCACACACATAACTCACACAAAACACATAAACGCAGACTCCTTTTCTTTTTCATATACACGGTGAACTTGTATTGATATTGACATCTCTAAGCACACAGCTGTCTAGGTCAATTACATTTTACTTTGAAGAAAGCTGGAAGTATTTCAGGTATTGGTTTTATGCCAATGTATAGTCTAAAACCTCACACTGAGGGCAATTATTTGATGAGCTGCAACATGTCCAAGGCAGTAGCTTCCCTTCTGAAGACTCATTACATTCTTAACCAATAGCTTCTATCACAACAGTAACACAAAGTTGAACACAAAATTGACTGTTCTCTATTGTTAAACAGGTGAAAATATTTTTTGGCACATATTGACATTTGGAAATAAATTTAATATAATGGATGTCAAAATTGTCTCCAAGATTTTGCTTTTTACAACTTCCTATATCACTTGGGGCTAAAAGCCCTTGTGACATTCTTGGTTTACAGTTTTTAACTTTTTTTAATTCTATAAATTAATAAATGATCATTCTTGCTAGTGTTCTGAAACATGAAAACTGGCTGTGGGATTACCCAACTATTTACTACACCAAAAAAGAAAGAAAAAGGGGGGAAAAAACCAAATACCGAAATAATAATTCCTACCTCAAACGATGATTGAGAGAATTAAATGAGATAATGTAATGAGAAACACTTCGGCTCATGCTTACAGATACTTAGAATTTGGTAAGTGTTAACCATTGGTACACTGTTACACAATCCATTCACTGTTTTTGTTTGTTTTTTTTTTTTACTTTTAATTACATATTTATGGGAACTTGAACCCAGTAAAGTTAATATGCTTGCTCCAAATCACAAAACTAACTGGAGACAAATTTGGGAAAAGAATCCAAGGCCGTGATTTACAGGATGGTGGTCTTTTGCAAGAATCATTATGAAATATATGATTTGTTTCAATTTTAGTATATGGCACCTAAAATTTTGATTGTCCCAGAATACCCTAATATAATGGATATTTTGTCAAAGTCTTTGAGAAATGAACATCCTGTGGATTGAGACTGGAGTTGTTTGGAAATCAATTAGTCTTATTTCTATTGCCCAATGTATCTGTACATCATTTACTCTCTGGAAAAGATCATTGTTATAGATAAGCTGAAAAGCTCATTCCTCCCTCGAGCTGAAGATGAGGATTGTGGAACATCTACCAGGTTGCCACATAATTTACTCTTAATTTATTCTTAATTCTTATTGACTTCTCCATAGACATAACTATCATGTTTATAAATTAGAAAAATTCTCATAAGAACCATGGTGTTTGAGATATAGATGGACTTATTGTTATGCAATCTTAATTACTGCTGAATATTAGTGCAACTGGATTGTTTAAATATAATGTTATGCATTGAAACACAACATTACATTCTTAAGTATACTTCACATCCATTGTTTATGAATTCAGATGCTCTTCCAGTGACATTAGCATTATCCTCATTTTCACACATGGACAAACAAAGTAAATAACTAACCCAAGGTCATACTGAATATTACTGGATAATTAGGAGTAAAAGTCAGAGTTCTTAGCTCTCATTTGAGAGTTCAGGTAATTTTCCCCACAGCTTCAATCATATGGTAGAGAAGGAAATGAATCTCATTAAAGCAAATTATTGTTGGCTTTTTTTACTTTCATAAAGTGTGGGATTATAACCTTAAAGATAAACCTACTCTGTAAGAGATGATTTCTCAGAGGCGTTAAAGTTAAATGAAATAATGGTAGATCAGAGATTTGTAGACAGGTGTAGACAGGGCTGTCCTTATTCTCTGCCCAACATTTGGTCCCCAGAGTAATTGCCAGCAACTTTCCCCAATCTTTGTAACAGCTGCCAGGGTAGAGAGGTAATTTTCTCCCTACCTCTTTAGGTTCTCTCAGGGCTAGTCAGGTAATCAAATTAACATCAGACAGATTAGCAGAGGAAATAAACAAAATGATCACACATGTATGGAGAATCTATACATCTGCAAATTGTAGAAGAAATGGGACAAAACAAGGGTTTTATACAGAGCTAAGGAGTGGGATAGGGGCCTAGGGCTTCCAAGGGGTAGGGGAGGTCTCATGTGACAAAAATTAGATGCTCTGTAAGTAGACATCTGCTGTGCTATTTAGATAGGTTCTCAGATATTAAGATTATTTCTGGTGATGACTCTAAATTTGGATAATTCCCCTAATCTTCATTCTTCTAGGTAGTTAGAGGGAGAGGTAATAGTTTCTTTTGAAGCCTGCAGGAACTTGATTGGTGATAGCTCAAAATAATCTGCATGTCAAAGTGACAGGTCTTGGAAGACCTGTCCTGACATTTTGGGAAGCACATCTGATCATATTAGGAAGGGCTCCTCATCTCCCCCCACATCCTCTAGAGACCTTTTTGAGAACCATTGATTTTTTTTTTTTTTTTATAGAGGCATGCTTTATTTATTTGTTTGCTGGTTTTGTTTGTTTGTTTTTGTTTATACATGCACTGGGTACAGTCAGAAGTGCGGGAGGGTGAGAGAATTCACCAGAGCCAGAGCGGGGAGCAGAGCAGGCAGAAGGACCGAAGTACACTGCTGAGGGGAGCAGCGGGCGGCAGGAGAGGTCTGCACGCCATGTGGGACCCTCCTCCGGTGGCCGGGGAGCAGCCGGGGATCGAACCGGCGCCGCAGAGGCCGCGCGGTTTCGCAACCCAGCGCTCAACCGCTGCGCCACCGGGGAGGCCCGTGAGAACCATTGATTTAGATCCACTTGCCCTAATGGCAAGTGGAAGAACCCAATGTCACTGATTTTTGGTAAAGACTCCTCTAAAACTTCTTTCTGTTAAGTTCTCTCTTTCCCACTAAACTCTGTATAGTTAAGTGTTTTATCTGACCAGCTTCTTGACACAGAGATTTTTAGATTTCTTTGAGAAAAATGATATTAAGTCAAAAGAAAGTGCTCTTCAACAAAACAAAACAAAACAAAACAAAACAAAACAGACAATTATAAACTTAGACATACTGCAGGGGAAGAGTAGGGAGGGAGATCAGAGGGAGGGAGAGAGGAGCACAGGGGACTGTGGTGATAGTGCACGGGTGCATTGGTGAAGGAAATTCTATGGGGACTACACCTGAGGTGGGGGCTAAGCAGCAAGTTTAAAAATGAACAATAATGTAAAAAATATACAAAAAGAAAATTAAAAAAAGGATGTGCTCTTATGCTTTCCTGATACTTAGACTTGACATCTACTTACAAGAAAGGTAGCAGTACAGGGCACCCCCAAACATGCCACTTTGGCATAAGGATTATTTTGAGTCTAAGACAATTGAGAAACAGTAGATATAAGAAAGGCTCTCTACCGTCTCTGTCTAAAAGCAAGAAATAGATTTGTAAAGGTTTCTCTCATTCCCTCTCTAACAGGAAGAAAAGAAATTAATCACCAAGACAACTCTAGATCTTTATCAACTAAGAGAATGTACCAGAGAAATGTACATAACAAGTCTTGTTAGGACTAGTCCAACCTACCATTCATTTCCCCATATTGCCATCCCACAATTTGACAGTCCCTAGAGATTCAAAGTCCTTTTCCTTTGTCTTGTCACTTCTCAAAAATTTTATTGTTCTTTTGTTAAGATGATAAAAACCCAAGATTTAACTATTGGTTACTAATCTCAGAGTGTTCCCATTTATGAGTATATGTGTGATGTACATGTTAACATATTTTTCACTTTCTAATCTGTCTTTAGTAATATAATGATCCTGCCAATGATCCTAAGAAAAGAGGAGGGAAACACTTTTCCCTTCCTATAATACCAGAACACTAAATGCCAGTAAGTTGAATGACTTTAGTAAACAGTTTCCTTCAGAGTTTATGAGATTGAACCTTCAATGAAAATGATGCTGGCATAAAATATAGCCCAATCAACATTTATAAAAATAGGATAATGTGAACTCTCAACATTGCTTTAACAATTCTCAAGTACAGGAAAATTTGTGCAGTTGAACAGTTAGAGAGTGAAAAAAATGCTAAATTCAGTTTTTTCATAGTGGAAATGAGTAACTGATGTTTACAGGTATCCTCTACTCTCCAAAAGCAGAACATTTCCAGTGGTATGATTTGGTAGGGTATTTTTTGGGGTTGGAAGGCACAATGACTATTAATTTATATGGAAAAGATTTGAGTATTCCCAGATCTAAAAATAACTCATCAAACCATATCAGGTAAGTATGATCTACTTTGAGATAGCAGGGGAACCTGTTAAGTTTTTTTTAAAAATGCCTATATAACAACATTATTTGACAATATGGAGGAAAATAAATATAACCTTTTTGAAAATGAACTCTAGGACTTGGGAAAGTCAGGGAGAACAGGTGCTAACTCCCATCTTATAGTTCTTATGGAAATGTCTGAATCATTAAATCATGTCATTATCTATATTAAACATAAAAAATTATTTACAAACTTAGGAACAGCTAATGGTGGTTACCTTTCATTACAGCATTTCAGTTCTATTCTGTCTTATTGTTGTAAAAGTAATCTTGTTATTTGCCACCCACATTTGAGGAATGTCTTGTTTAATTGTAATTATATGTTTTACTTTTTATATAATATTTGGTCAATATAATTCTTTTTGAAAGAAAATGGGGTAAATTATATAATGAAGGACTGAGTTGGACTTTAGTGGCAAACTTAATGCAGTATACAAATGTTGATTTTTAATGATGCACACCTGAAATATATAATGTTATAAATGCAATGTTACTTCATTTAAAAAATTATTTATGGGGCCTCCCCGGTGGCACAGTGGTTGACCGCTGGGTTGCGAAGCTGCCCAGAGCCTCTGCAGCGCTGGTTCAATACCCGGCCACGGGGTGAGGGTCCCATATGGTGCACAGACCTCTCCTGCCGCCCGCTTCTCCCCTCAGCAGTGTACTTAGTCAGTCTGCCTGCTCTTCTCTCTGCTCTGACTCTGGTGAATTCTCTCACCCTCCCGCGCTTCTGACTGTACCCAGTGCTTGTATAAATAAATAAATAAATAAACAAATAAATAAATAAATAAATCTTTAAAAAATATATTTATGGTCTAATTAGTGTAGTTTTACTTTTTATTTTTAACAGTTCTTTACTTCACTAGTCTCTTATACCAAAGCAAGGTAAGCCAACTTTGTAAGCAAGCTCAGGATGTGCTGATGTTGCATGCTTAGAGAAAAAGCAGCCATCCTCATTTGCAATACAAAGGAATGAGTGATAAGTGTCTATGGGGATATACTTACCCAGCTCACCAGAAAATTTGACTTCAAACTTGAGGCAAGTTGCTGGCACTTCATTCACTTCGATAAAATATATTAAGTCCTTATCTGCAGGTATTCTAAATAACTTCCATAGTTCCTTGTTTACTTGAAGACCTACTTCATATTTTCCTCTCTTTATTTTAAAGCTCATTTGAAAATATTTTCTTTTCTTCTCACCTCATTATCGATTTCTTTTACCCTTCAATTGTTTATTTCTAAACCCTTCACTGAGCTTTTTGACATTTTATGGGAGAAATGGTTTGCTGTTTTAGTAAATTCCTTACTAGAATTTTGAGTATAGAGAAAATTAAAAAACTATTAAGAGATCATAATGTTGTATAGTTATTGATGTAGAAAAGTTAAAACAAAGCCTTGTCTGTTCTCACTTCTTCCCTCCCTCCACCTGCTCTAGTCTTCCTGGTCTTCCCTAGGCAATGCAAGTCATGTATCTATACTTACCATCATTTTTTATTGTTGTTCTGGTTAAGGAAATGATTTACCTCTCCTATTAATTCACTATGAAATGAGGACAATAAGACAAACACTATAAAAAGATCAATGAATTTAAGAGACCAACATGAAATGATATTTTTTTTAAAGGTCAACCTTATTATCTTGGTATCAATATACTTAAAAGAATGTCCCAGTCATACTGGTCTTTTCTATCTCTCCAGCACACATACACACAGAACCGTACACAAAGAAATCCTTAAATGTCACCACATAGACTGCAGCACAAACTTCCCATTTTTCTCTTGGACAGCCTTCACAGATATACTCCATTTGACTCAAGCCAGAAGTTTTTGTTATGTTTGCATTCTAATATATGAAATGAAAGCAACTGGATCTTGCCAGAAGCTATATCACCTTGATAACAAGTTTTTCACTATCAGTTTGCCAAACAGCACTCTAAATAAGTTGCTTTTAAGGCAATTAAGAAATTCTTTAAAAGACCATTGAGTAAACTTAATGAGTAAATTGAATAAACTCATGGCATGATTAACAAGAAGGAGATAATAGCTGTCTGCTACTTTTGGAATTTCTAACAGTGCCCTCACTATATAGTCTGTATATAGTCTGATGGCAGAGATGTCAGCTGACTGGTCCTCTACAAAAGGAGCAGAAGTGCCAGGTCCTTCTCACCATTTAGTGAGCCAAGGGGAGGGTAAAAAGCCTGCAGTTTGAGGTAAAATCTAAATATTTAGCAAGTGAGAATAGTTTGGAATTACCCCTTTACCGTGGCAGTGACCTCATCAAACTGTCCCTGTGACCACTTCAGGCTTGTGATTGGTTTCCCAGTCCACTGAAGTCTTTTTGATCCTCCCAAGCATTAAATGTAGTCCTACAGGTCCTTATCTACACAATGCATACCCAGGATATTTCCAGCAAATCTTCTTTTGCTTAAGTTACTCTTACAGTCAAAAACTCCTAAATGACATAAGCTTTGTAAGAAGCCTGACTGAGAAAATATAGTTACATGTAATATTTCTTACAGTACAAACTACTCTGTATCATCCGATGTGTCTTGCAAATAGAAAATTTTCTGCTGATATTAATCTTCTGAAGGAGAAGGTAGCAATAAAATCTTTTTGATGGACTGAAAGAGTAACATTTTTTCTCAGACTGGGCCCACTTTTTCTCTGCCTCTCTAATGATGCCACATATCACATATCATTCATTGCCCAAGATCTTCAATAGTCGTTACTTGGGGTCTACTCAGGAGACTAAGATAACTTATGTACTTCCATTCAAATTCCACTGATTTTAGAAATGAGCTCTCATGAAGATTTTTGACAGCTAGTCCAGCATTATCATTTTTTATTAGCAGTGGATTTCTCATACTTGTATTTCTCTTAACTGTGAGGGGCTTCAATGTCTATCTTTCCAAATGAGCTCTACCATTTCATGATTCTATAATTCTTTAATTTCAATGGCAAGGTATTTTAAAAATAAAAACATTTGTAATTGCAGATTATGGATGACAGTGGCATCCTGTATCACTCTCTGCATTCCTATTCTTGCTAAATTTTTATATGCATTTAGTAATACATCTTTAGGAAGGGGGAGCCTATTCTACATATCTAAGTAGTTAGTAGGTAATCACACAATTTTACATGAATGGACAGAAGACATCATGAATTATTATGTAATAATATTAAAGACTGTTAACAGAGTTGAGTTATAATCTTTTAATTGATGGCCCAAACTATAAGAATCTGCATGATATGAATATTTCAAGAGAAACTTCTACTAAGAGATTTTTTTTTTTTAAAGATTTATTTATTTGTACAAGCACAGGATACTGTCAGAAGCGCGGGAGGGCGAGAGAATTCACCAGAGCTAGAGCGGGGAGCAGAGCAGGCAGAGGGACCGAAGTACACTACTGAGGGGAGCAGCGGGCGGCAGGAGAGGTCTGCGCGCCATGTGGGACCCTCCTCCGGTGGCCGGGGAGCAGCCGGGGATCGAACCGGCGTTGCAGAGGCTGCGGGCAGCTTCGCAACCCAGCGCTCAACCGCTGCGCCACCAGGAAGGCCCCTAAGAGATTTTTATAAAAATCAATTACCCTGGCTGCACAAGTCAATGAATCTGCTTTTGATTGTCAAAAATTAACAGATTTTAGGGTAAACATTTTCTTAATTTTTTTCTTATGATTGTCAAAGTTAATCTTGCACACATTTGAAAGAATCAACGTGGTTCTATAGTTCCTAAGAGAAATAGTAATAGCCCATCATTCTTCCCATTTCCATTTCTCAGAGACAACTTTCTTTTCACCGTTTTAGCTGTTGCTTTTGTTAGTTTTCCTCCAGCAGTGCAAGCAGAACAGCAATGATGCTATTTCTTGACTTTTCCTTTTTAGATAGTTATCTATTAATTTCTCATAGTGGAAATGAGGATTTATCTTTTACTCACTAAGCTGCAGTGATAAACACATATATTTCCCATCTCATCATCGCACTAAGAATACTGCAAAATTTTGAGTAAAATTATTCTGGGCTCATTATTATGCTTATACAAGCACTATTCCCAGAAAGGCTAGGTATAAACTGTGACCGCTTTTCCAGCTTTACGCAATTTTTTGCCTGTAACTTATGGTCTTATTCTGCTGTTGGCTTTATTTTCTGTGTACTAATTGCTGAAAGGTACACAAACTCTCCCACTTACATCAGATAGTCTATCATTTCCTTAGAAACAATTTTCCTGGAAACTTCTGAGTTGCTCCATTTCTGTGTACTATCCCATGACTTCCTGCATTCCTGGTATATTCCATCATCTTCATCCTGAGATTATTTTGTCTTTCTCTTAAAGGAAAGAAAATCCTGTTGCTAGGATTCCATGTCTTTTTTCTTTTTCAGTTTAGTATGCCATTCTTCAGAAGTTTCCTAAGAAAAGATGAATGGGAGGCAATTTTTTTGAAGCCCTTGAATGTCTGAAAATATATCATTGTGTTTGTCTAGGAATAGAAACCTAGAGTCAAAATCTTATTACTGTAGAATTCCAAATTTATGTCGTCAATGTCTTTCAGCTTACAGTGTTGCTTGTTCAGAAGTCCAAAGCCATCATCTAGTGTTTCATCCTTTGTATGTATTTTACCCTTCTGTAAGCTTTAGAATCTTCTGTTTAATCTGTAAGTCTGAATTTTCATACTGAGGTGTTCTGGTGTTGATCTTTTATGTTCAATCAATGGCCTCTTAATTAACATTTTCAATCTTAGAACTCATGTTTTTTAGTTCAGAAAATTTTTCCTGATTAATCATTTTCCAGAGCTCCTTTTTCTCTCCTCTTTCTTCATTGAACTCCAAATAGCAAATGTTCCGAACATTTTGAACTGTTTTCTTAAGTTTCTTACTTTTCCCCATTTAACTCTTCACCTTCTTGTTACTTTTGCCACTCTACTTTCTGGAAGGTTTCCTTGATTTTATTTTCCAACTGTTGCATTAATATTTTCTTTTTGCTATTATATTTTATATTTTTAAAGTTTTCTAATTCTCTGAACAAAAACATAAATTTCTATTCTTATTTCATGAATGCGATGTCTCTTTTTACTTCGAGGATTATTAGTACATATGTATTTATAAATTTTTCTTCTTACATGATCTGTCTCTTCCCACAGCTTTTCACTGTTCATATCTTTGTAAATTTTTGCTCTAGCAAAAATTCAAATTACAGTCTTGAGTGTGGTGTCTACTATTCCTTTGTTGCCTATTCACTTATTAAGTAAGGTATGAAAATTATTTAGAAGCTACAGATTTGATAAATTTAGGCTTCACCTAGGGACCTGGTTGTAGTCTTTTGTTGGGAAATCCCCAATGATTATATATTTTCTTTAGAGTTGGTCAGATCACCTAAGAAACATTTTGTCTCAAGTTATAAATCTGTCTGTCAGACTTCTGCAAAGTGAAAGGGAAAGATATATGATTGATTTAAATGTTGCATATATGTACATGGGCTGCCCCTGTTTAGGGTTTTGTACCCTATTGAAATGTCAGGGATTTCCATTTTACTCTCACTAGAGAAAAAGCCTCCCATCTTCCACTGAGGTGTTGGGTGGGATCTGACTTCTGCTTTTCACATAGACTTTTAACCAACCCCTATTTGTTTTTGTTCCATTTTTGTTCTCACCTACAGGTATTTATGCTGCTGTCATTTCTATTGTATTTATGCTGCTGTCATTTCTTATTCTTTTAGGAATTCTGATGTACAATTAGTCATTTCTTATATCTCCCCATTGCTTAAGTCTCAGTATATTTGGATTTTCTAAGTTAATTACTAAGTATACAATGCACCCATTTTGTTTTACTTTTTAAAATTTTGAATTTATGTTTTAACATTTCTTTACTATTATTTTCTATGTTGGGAAGGAAGAGAAGTGAATATATATGGGCAATTTGTCTTGTTTAACTGGAAATTTGAGCTGTCTTTATTTCAATGTAACTATGTAAAAATTATTTTTATATATATGAAACTTCTTAAATAATCTCTATTGAACCCTCAATTTCCACAGAACAGAATATAAAACCAGTGACTTCCTTAGAAGGAAACAGAGTTTAAAATAATATTCTGTATTTTAATATAGTCCTTTTGTTTTCTAGAATGATAGCAAATAAGAGTTGTGTAGCCATTTGGAATTGATTTCACCAGTCTTTTCTTAAATTTAAAAAAGAGAATAGTCTGAAGCCCCTTTGTTTTGAAGAACTATAAAAGAGATACAGCGTTTTCCCCACTTTTTACAACTCTTCAGCAACACATCACCTCCATTATACATATGTAAAAACTGAGTCTCTGAAACAATTTCCCCAGCTTTTTCAAAGTCAGGTAATCTGAATGCAACTAGTATGTTGCAATGTCTTACAGTATGAAAACACAAATACACATGCATCTATAGTTTACAAATAGCATATTCTAAAATAAGATATTAATAGGCCCATTAACAATGTCATACATATTGGCACTTTTTTTTTTTTTTGCAGTGAGGATGAGGACCATTAGAGAAAAGGGGGATGATTGAAACAAGCATTTTAAAAAGTTTGTATAGAGACTATCATTTTGTGTATCATTTCTATAGTTCATGACTACAATGTTTGTGTAAAGTAACACATTTACTCATTTCCAACAAAATCTAGATAACCTATAAATATTCATGGGTTAGGTTTAATAATTTTAGTAAAACAATCAAACAGATTATATTCAATGATAGAATGTACCAATTATATTCACAGTCATTAGTTTGAAAATTGTCAATTTTTGGACAAAATTTGTTAAATATTTATTAAGTGAATGGATAAACCGTAATGTTGCTAAAATTAAACTACTGCTTTCCTACTTATGCTTTCAATTTACATTAACATTCTTTCCTAGCTTATCTTTAGATCTATAGCTTACATTAAGGCAGGGGTTGGCAAATGTTTTCCTTAAAGGATCAGATAATGAATGTTTTAGTCTTTGCAGACCATATGGTCTCTGTTGAGGCTACTAAATTCTGTGATCATAAACAAAAGCAGCCACTGAACATAAGCAAAAGCACATGGCTAGGTTCCAATAAAACTATAAAGATTAAAAGGTGAAATACACAATTTTCATATGTCACAAAATATTTTTTATTCTTATTAATCATTTAAAAATTCAAAGTTACTTTTAGTTCACAAACTGTTCAAATGCAAAGTACCAGATTTGGGAAACAGATCGCACTTTGCTACTCCTTTTTAAGATATAGTTCTTTGTTCAAAAGCATATAGAAAAAAATCATTCTATTAATTTTTTCTAATGATCAGCATATCCAATAACAAATATGATATTTTTACTAGAGAGTATAGTAATATTTCTTTCCATACTGTTTTCAGTAAGACTAGCTGGTAAATTTGAAATCCAATTTGCTCATGTATCATGGGTTCTATGCCATGACAATGATATTTAACAAAACGTTTTGTTCATCTTTCAAAGTCCTCCTGATTTGAGAAAACAAATAAGCAATTATGATTGCAATTCTTTCACCTTTCTCAAAACCTCAATAATCTGACTCTTCCCCCTCCCAGCAGCTTCCCCCATCCCTCAAAACTAATCAATTCCAAAACCTTGTCAGTTTTTCCATTCTTCAAGTCCTAAATGTCTTCTTCTCTATCCCCATTCACAGCCTAGTTCAGGACCCCATCAGTGGTTATATTTGGTGAAATAAACATTTTATATACTCTATTTCTCTTCTGTCAATCACTTGTCCCCAAAATCCTCTGAACTGTGAAGATGATACAAATAGGGACTCTCATTAGAGAAACTGCCACATGGTCTCTCTCCTTACAAGGACAGGCATAGGGCATTTGTCAAAATTACAAGACAACTAGCTTACAAATAAATACAAAGAAAATAGTTTTCCATGTCATAGGTCATGACAGAAAACAAATTGCATGGCTAGGTTGCATTTAACCCGAACCACTTATTCACAGAATTTGCAACTGAGCAATTGAAAAAGAGAGAAAGATCAGATGACAGACATAAAATGACTGTCTTCAGGGATCAGAAGGAATATTTCAAACATATCTCTGTTTTTAGACTTATTTATACAAGTTTCCCAATGTAAACTCTTTGACTTGAATTCTGAATAACAGACACTAATATTCAGGCACCAGGATATTTCTTTTGCTGCACCTACTACTGAATTTTCTTGAACTTTGCCAAAATTAATATTATTAGATATGAATTTAAGGGCAATCTATAACTTTTCCAGGTCCCATTAGAGAACAGTGCATTATTACTTTTCAGTTTTCTCTTTGCAACCATAAATATAAATCTATTTTTAAAACATTTGATAGATGTAAAAAAGAGAAGACACAATTTAGAACAGATCAGACATTCTATGTAACTCAGGCACATCTTTCCAAACCTAAAAGGGCAAGTTAAATATTCAAATCTATTGACAGAATTTCGAAATTTTCCTGTGCTTTAACAATATGGGTGGTTGGTCTTCCCTTGACAAAGGTCTAAACTCGAGAATTATCTACTGCCAGTCTATATTCTTGCCTCTGAACTGTCTAGATTTTGTATTCATAGATGAACTGCTGTGTCTGGGGATCTTGACTTTTTACAGCAGACTGTTGTTTGGTTCTCACTTTTGCCTCTGGAAAAGTATTTTCTGCCTCACAGTCAACCCAAATTACTCTTTTGGCCACTTGAAGAACAGACAAGCAATTCTTAATCTCTTCCCAAAATTCCAGGGAAAAAGATATCCCCCTATATAATGAAAAGTGAGCAACCACTGTGCTTTTAAACAAAGAAACAAAGAACAGATATCTCAAAATGGAGTGGCAAACCACAAGTTAGATTTTAATCCCTATGCATTTGTTTGACAATTTCCTAGTGAGAAACACTCTGAAGGAAAAGCTGGAAAACTGCCTGATACTATCAATTATTTTGATGGTATGAATAAAGTCTTAGAAGCTTATTTATCAAATTTCCAGATGACTCATTTTTGTTTAGGTGATATGACTAACATAAAAGGTCATAGAATTAATATTCAAAATAAATGGTTATCTTTGAATGATAAATATGGAGGTTATTTTTATATCCTTACCTGGGTTTTCAGTTTTTTACATATGTATCTTTTTTAATAAGAAAAATTATTTTCAAATATGCAAAAAGGATCAGAACAGATTTGCATATTGGCATAAACACAAGATGATACCCCAAAGAAAGATACAAAAACACTGCATTTGTGTTCATTTAAAAAAGATCTATTATAAAAATAAAAAATAGTTGAGATATAGCTTGTCAGCTGAAAGAATAGACTTAGCTGTCAGGTTAGGGGGGGGAAATCTGGATCTTAAAGGCACACAAACAGACTTGATAACAGCAGAAAATACATGGTCAGTGACTGAATTAATGGAAACATAGTGTTCAAATAAAGAAGAAATAAGACTTTTCTCAAAAAATCCCTCACATATTTTTATGCTAAGACATATTTGAATATGGATGAGTATAGCCTGAGCTTCATTCATGATAAGATAAATTAAAATTAAGTTTATGTCAGAATGTACTTTGCTTTTCAGATGGCCAAGATTAGAGTGTGATATAATGTATCAGCAAGGAAACAGGGGAAACATATTGTTTGAGTTTAAATATATTATACTTCAAGAGAGAACAATTTGGCACCTACAAAATTTACAAATAAATTTACCTATTAGGGGAGTTGGGCTAGTATTCTAAATACTTGCTTTCTCCTCTGATGGAGAGAGAATTATACATCCACACCCAATGATGTCAATTTTGACCACATGATCTTTGCAGTGAACTGTGAATAGAGGTTACATATAGAAGTTTTAAGAACTCTTATATGGTTAACCCTGTCTTCTTTTCCTTCTACTATAAACTTAGTTAAATCCTGGAAAGAAATTCAGCCTAGGGCCTAGTATGTAGAAAAGAATCGAAGTATTGTGCAATCGATATAGAACATGAGTAAAAGATAAATATTTATTGTAAACTACTAAGAATGTGGTATCATTTGCTACTGTGGCAAAATTTAGTCTAAGGTGACTATATGGGGAATTTTTCTCAGTGGTTCTACTTGAAATTTATCATAGTTATGTTCATAAATGTATAGAATGATAGAGAGATATCCTATGGCTATTAACATGTAACGACAAATGATTAGTAACCCAAATGCTCATGCATAAAGAACTGGCTAAAGTATGACATACTCATATAAAAATATTATGAAGCTACAAAAAAAAGGATAAGGAAGCTTTATGTATTAATGTGGATTGATCTAGTACATATATTTACAATTATGAAAATATGAAGACAAATAGAAAATAGTTTTGCATTTATATGAAGATTATCCCTGAAAGGTGAATAAACTTGACTTTAGGATAACTGATGGTAGATAAGTAAATATTGGAAGGTAAATTTTTTTGGGAAGATGAATTATTTCTTATTGCATACTCTTATACTTTTTGATTTGAGTGCCTGTAAATGTATAGGGTATATTCAAAAGAAAAGTAAATAAAGAAGATATGAATAGTTCATATCTGGATTTTGGAATTCTTTTCTTCCCAATAATTCTGTACTGTAATCCATCCTGCCTCTTTTCCTTCATTATCTTTCCATTTCAACTAATAAATAGCTCCAACACTTTGTTCTATGCAAGTCTAATTCCATGATAGGCAACTTTGTATTTCCATTGTAGCCTGCTTGGCATCCCACCATGCCCTCTGAACTTTAGTAATCACAGTTGATGTCCTGCTAGAACTAGTGGGTTGGTAACCTCATTTGGCCACTACTGTGATTGCTGACAGGTACAGATTGACTCACATCTTCACCCACATTTGGAGAACTGTCTTTGGCCAGAGGAGCCATCTTCACCTGAGATGACTGGGAGATGATGGCACCCTTCCCAGAGGAAGTTTACAGCCAGAGATGGTTGATAAAAGTGTTTTTTTTTTTTTTTTTAAAGGACTCAGCTTGTGCATCTAGATGAAGCACTTTGTGATACCATTCATGCTCCCAAGTTCCCCATGGATTCAGCTTCTGAAGTCACACATTTACTTAACTTCTTCCTCTGTCTATACTGATTCTCTACGTCCTCACCAGTTTCTCCTGAGAACTTCCTTCGGGAGGGTCCAGAGGATACAGTTTTTAACAGCAACATAATAAGAAACACACTGTACACAGCGGTGAATTAGCATCATTGAGAAAGTCAGTGGAGGATATCCTTTGTAAATTGGACAATGCAGGAGGGCATCCTTATTAGAAATCTAAGGTTCTCAGCAACAGTGAGCATGGTAGGATTCTGTAGTAATACTGATTAGGTAATAACTTTAACCATTGAAAGTCAAGTAAGTATAATTAGTCTAATTGGCAGCTTGTTCATCAAGCAGCCCAAATGACCTCACCTTTGAGGAAAATAAAAACAGCTAATGTAACATATTGGTATAGAAGCAATGTGGATACAGATTCAACCTGGGTACTGCTAAATATAAAATATAAAGTTTTTAAGACTGGATGAAAAGTCATAACCTCTTACTTTCAGATCTGATTCAGTGCTTAGATTCAAATGTCATTGACTGAAAGAGGACCTGTTTCCTTTGAGAAAGGGCCTCACAGCATCATGGAACAAACATATTAGTAAGTCCTTTGGTTCTCCCATAAATAATCGATGCCATTTACTTGAGCAGTCATATACTAAAAATAAGATGAGTCCCTGCTATTTCGAGGGCCTGTGCCCTTGAAAGATCTATTCATACTGAATTAGTTAAAGTAGTATGTATTTTGGGGGGAATGGATTTGTTTCAGCTACATTGTCAAATTCTTGAGAATAGGGTTTTAATAGTATTCTCTTTTCTTTTGCTGTCTATAGTTTATAGAATTATCCCTTGTTTCATTCTTTATTGGTAATTGCTGTGTGCTTTTTTTTTCTTTATTGGTCTTGCTAGAGGTTGTCACTAAAAATTTTTTTTTTCAGAACAGCAGCCCCTTGTTTACTGATTTTTCCACCTTTTCCATATTCGTTTCTTTCTCTTTTTATTTTAGTTTTTTTTACTTACATCTGCTTGTTCTGGGTTTATTTTGCTCTTCTTTTCTAGGATGTTGAGATGGGAACTTAAATTATTGATTTGACATTTTCCTTATGCCCTCTTTCTAATGTTCGTATTGATCACTATAAATTTCCTTCCCACACTGCATGAGCTATGTCCTGTATATTTTGCATGTTGTGTATGCATTTTTATTTAGCTGAATGTGTTATTTTCATTTTCCTTAAAATTTCATCTTTGACAATTATTTAGAAGTGTGTTATTTAGTTGCCAGGTGTTTCAAAATTTTCCTGTTATCTTCTGTTGATTTCTAATTTGATTCCATTATAGTCACAGAAAACACTCTGAATAATTTCAATTCTTTTACATTTTTTGAAGTTGCTTTTAGGGGTCAGGCTATGGCCTAACTTAGCATATGTTACATGAACACAGTAAGTAATATGCATTGTGACATGTTTGGCTGGAGCGTTCTGTAATTGTGAATAAAATTCTGTTGGTTGATGGTATTGTTTCAGCTTTATGTCTTTGCTGATTTTTCCCTCTTGTTATTTCATCAGTTGTTGAGAGAGACAACCTCCAATTGTAATTGTGGATTTGTTTTCAATCCTGTCAGTTTTGTTTCACATATTTTGTAGCTCTTTGTTTGCTACAGACACATTTAGGATTGTTATATATTCATTTATCATTATATAGTACCTTACTTTGCATATCATTTTCTTTGTTCTGAAATCTACTTAATTTGATGATATAACTTTCTTCTGAGCAGTTTTCCATCCATTTACTTTCAATCTGCCTATATTATTGTATTTGAAATGAGTTTTGTAGAAAACAGACTTAGGTCATATATGTAAATCTATTATGCCATATTTTCCCTTTTAATGGGCAAATGCAGACCATTAGAATTCAATGTAATACTTATATATTAGTGTTTAAGTCTCCTATTTATATTTCATGTTTTCTATGGTTTATCATTTTTTTTTTTGCTTCTGATGGGTTAAATGAACTGATTTTATGTTTTTCAGAGCATCTCTTTGTATAGGTTTTCTAGTGCTTGCTTGAGATATTAGGTTTAATATATACAACATCATCGTTTATGTGTGTAATTTTCCCAATTCTAGAGAAGTTTAAAAATCTTACCTCCCTTATGTCTTTTTAAACTACCTCACTTATAACATACTTCTCTTAAATATTTCCTCCATATACATTTGGAAACACATTAGGCATTGCGATTATTTTTGCTTCAACCATCAAATATGGTGGAGGAAAAGGACAGCAAATTATACTACTAGTATTTTTACTAGTATTTTTCTTAGTGTTCTTTCTTTTATCCCAATGTTTAACCTTCTTTTATTGTTTTCGTTCTGTTTATAAAACTGCTATTCTTTTGGTGCAGGTCTATTGGTGACAAATTCCCTCAGTTTTCCTTTATCTGACATCGCCCTTTTATTCCATATGGATATTTTCAGTGGGCATAAAATTATGGTATGAAATTTCTTTTCTTTCAGTATCTGAAAACTATTGTGATACTTCCTCTGGCTTCCATAGTTTCTAATGAGAAATCTGATGTCATTAGAATGGGTTTTAACTTTTAGGTATGGTATTCTTTTTCTCTGGTTGCTTTCACAATTCATCCTTTTGATTTCAAAGGTGAATTATGGTATATCTTGGCATTGAGATTCTTGAACTTGTCCTATTTTGTATAGCTCCTTGACTCTGTAGGTTTATACCTGTTGTCAGATTTGATGTTTTCAGTTGTCATAGCTTGAAGAATTTCTTCAGTTCCACCTCCGGGTCTCTGGATTTTATTTCAACCTGCTTTCATTGCATTTCTCTATCATTCAGTGTTTGCCTCTTATACTGCTGAGGGAGGTAGAAATCCAGGTTCCCCACTCAGTCCCCATTGCCATCCAAAGCTGAGGGAAATTCATGACTGCTAGGTAGATAGGGGCCTTCCAGCTTGCCATATATTTCCACTGGCCCCAGAGTGTGAAGAATCTCACCTCTGGCTGATTGTGAAAACCTTGACACTCTGCTAGGCTTCCTCTGACACTACCCCATGGAGGAATGGGAGGAGAACCTCATTGCTTCTGGCTTAGAGTGGAATTCTAGAATCACCCCATGGGGTTCACCGAGATGGAGATCCCTCTGTCATTGATGAGGGGCATGAAAGTTCCAGATCCCTATTTGAACTTCTCTGACCTGAGGATGTAGGGATTCTTCACTAAATTACATACAGCAGGAGAGAATGGAGTCTAGGTTTCCTACTCAGTCTTTGCTGGCTTTGGTAGGGGTGAGGGCACATTTTCTCTGTGGTGATTGGCTAAAGCATGGCGTTTTGTCTAAGAGTTTTTCATTTTGCTAGTGTTTCATATTCCCATTCCTCTGGCTAAAGAGAGCAGCTTTTGTAGGGATTTTTGTTGTTTTTATCTGTGCCCTTTGTATTTCTGGGTGGCTAGTCTCTTCAGATCCTTTCTGGAATATGTGAACAAAAAGAAAACCCAAGGAATTCATTGCTGTATCATTTTCTGGGTCCTGAGGTCCCTAGCAGGTCAGCTTTCTATTCTGACTTTTCAGAATCTTCTTCTATTTGTTTTATGTACAATGGTTAGAATTTACTTGTACTTATTTAGAGGAATAGTGCATCTATTATAACATGATTTACAAAAGGAAAAGCACAAACACTACATTTTCCTGAAAACCTTTCTCAAGATTTAAAACAAACAAATTTAACCATTTTAAGACTTCTATTTCTCCCATTCAGTCAAAACCAAATTCCATATTGTATACAAATTTCAATGTATTTCATATTGTACTCTAGAAACAGAAATATCCTCACTCATTTCCATCCCCAAAGATTTAAAGATAAAACCTCTAGCCTTTTCTCATTCTTCAAACTGATATTTCCCATTCTGACTTTAATAAATGCTTTCATCAAGCAGCAGTTGATCAGATGGTTTTTGTGACCTGATAGGTGACAAACTCTTTTCAAACAGACAGAATATTCAAGCCTTTACTCTTTGCACCATAAAGCTGCTTTGTAAATGCCAGATTCTTTTAAAATTGTGTTGCTTGCAAGTACATGTATTATTCATCTGACTGAGGTATCCCACACTGTCAAGGGGGAAAATTGTAAGAAATCTATCTCTGAGCTTCCCTTTGATGCTGTGAGAAGATTCAGAATGAGTGGACTGGAAGATGATTGTATTTTTCCTTTACATTTTGGTTAAACTGACTATATCTGTCTCATACTTTATATTACCATCTGACATATCACCCGGGAGGTTGACCCTAAGAGCTTGAGTCACTGAAAAAAAAAAAAGCAACAACTAGTTGTACGATTCAAGTGTCACTGAGGAGATTCTGATGCTGACCAAAAAAAATAAAAAACACACATGTTTCTTATCTCTGCAGATGATGCCTTCTGAAAGGGGCGCCAAACAACTTATTTCATAAAGTAGCAACACCAGTGAAAGCTGAAAGACATCGAGATATGTTGTTAATCGAACAAAATTTACAAGGTCAGGTCTCAAGTTAGAGAGAATTATATAAAGGTCAGACTCTGAAGGACTTTAGAGGTCACTGAGTCATCATTTCCTTTTTCTTCCTACCATTCTATAGGTGTGGAAAGCAGACAGTTTCAGTGATTTGCCCAGCTAAATAATGGTAAAACTCAACAACTCAACTCCAAACAACTACCTTTAATACAATATTATTATTAAATATAACAGATGGTTACCAATAATGTCTTTTTAAAAATATGTTGGTTGACTATTCTGGATTAGAGCAGAAAATTGTCAGTCTATATAGAAATATAATTGGGTGAGATTTGGCGGCCAATTTCCTTAAGAGTCATGGCTTTGATAATAGGTCATTCAAAACACTGAAGAGTTACAGGAAATGGGCTGTGATTCATTCAGTGGGTAGCACTCTTCCTTGTGACAATATACTTCCAAGTCTTCTTTATGGTCAGCTGAAAAATGAGCCAAACCTAGTGTTCTCTGAGGTCTCCACAAATCATAGAGTACAGCACAAGTTTATTCTTCTTCTAAACTGGATCCTAGCTGAGCAACAGCCTTGACTCCTTTCTGATTCCATTTTGGAGAATGACCTCTAGATAACCTATATTATGCTGAAAGCTTAAATTGGATGTGGTTTCCAACTGTCTTTGCTGTCTTAAATTACATAGCTCTTCTGCACAGCTGTTTAAAAAGTTTTGGAATCTATATAGAGTTAAAAGTGGTTCATAAAATAATGGCTTATATGTTTAAATGTAACCTAAATACACATGAAGATTTCAATATGAGTTTGTACAAACTATGTTTTATGAAATAAGTTTGATATTAAAAGACATTTAGATCATCTATCCACTTTTCAATCAGATTATTTAATTTTTGTTGAGTTTTACAAATTCGTTATGTATTTTGAATATTAACCCCTTGTCAGACATAGGTTGTCCAAATACCTTCTCCCAATCATGAAGATATATTTTGCTTTGATGCAAATTTCTTTTGTTGTGCAGAAGCTTTTTATTTTGATGTCCCATTTGTTTAATTTTGCTTTTGTTTCCCTTACCACTAGAGTCAAATTCACAAACATATCTCAGGCTGATGCCAAGGAGCATGTTATCTATGTTTTTTTTCTTCGTATTTTAATGGTATCTGGACTAACTTTCCAGTCTTTATAATTCTATTTTGAATTAATTCTTGTGTATGGTGATAGGTAGTGAACGAGTTTCATTTTTTTTTTTTTTTGCATGTGACTGTTAGTTTATGCAACACCATTGTTGAAGAGAATTGTCTCGCTCCACATTAAACTCTTGGTTTCAATGTCATAAATTAGTTGTCCATATATGTGTGGTTTTATTTTTGGGCTGTTCTGTTCTGTTTCATTGATCTGTGTCTCTGTTTTTATTCCAATACAGCACTGTTATAATTGCTATTACTTTGTAGAATAATCTGAACTCAGGGAGTATGATATTTCCATTTTGTTCTTTTTTCTAAGGAGTGTTTTTGCTATTTAGGGGTCTTTTGTAGTTCCAAATAAATTTCGTGATTTTTGTTCTATTTCTTCAAAGCATATATACTCATGGGATTTTGACAGGGATTACACTGGATCTGTACATTGCTTTAGATAATACAGACATTTGAATAATGTTAGTTAATTATTCCAACTCATGAACACAAGATACCTATCCATCTTTTATATCTTCTTCTATGAATTTTAGTATTGTCTTAGAGTTTTCAGCATGCAGGTCTTTCAAATATTCTGTTTGTATTTATTGAGAAATGATCATATGATTTCTTCCCTTCCTTTTGTTGATGTAGTGTATCAAATTAATTGATTTATAGATGTTGAAACATCCTTACATTCCTGGGATAAATCTTACCTGATTATGGTGTATGATTCTTTCAATATATGGTTGGATTCAATTTCCGAGTGTTTTGTTGAGAACTTTTGCATCTATATTTATCAGAGATACTGGCCTATAGTTTTCTTTTTTGTGTAATATCCTTGTCTGGCTTTGTCATCAGGGTGATGTTGGCTTCAGGGAAGGTATTGAAAGTTTTCCCTCCTTTTCAATTTCAAGGACAAGTTTGAGAAGGATAGGCATTAAAAAGACATGTAGATGGCCACTAGGCACAAGAAAAAATGTTTATCATACTTACTAGGAGACAGATGCAAATAAAAATAACATACAGATATCATTTCACACCTGTGAGAATGGGCATTACCTAAAATACAAGAAACAACACTTGATAGAGAGGCTATACAGAGAAGGGAACCTTTATACACTGTTACTAGGAACGTAAATTAGTGTAGCTATTATAGAAAAAAGTATGGCGATCCCTCAAAAAGTTAAAAACAGAAATTCCATTTAACCCAATTATCTCTCAGTATTTAGCAGAAAAATTAAAAAAAAAAACCACTAGATTGAAGAGACATATGGACCCCCACTTTTACTGGAACATTATTTACAATAGCCAAGAACTGGAAACAACTGAAGTGCCCATAGACTGATCAATGAATACAGAAAATATATAATGAAACACAAGTCAGTAACAAAAAAGATGAAATCCTGCCTTTTGTAACAACATGGATGGACTTAGGGGATATTATGTTTAGGGAAATAAGTCAGATGGAGAAAGATGAACACTGTATAATTTTACTCATACGTTGTATATACAGAAAAAAACAGATGAACTTAATAAAACAAAAATAAAGTTTTGGACTATAAGACCAATGAGTAGCTACCAAAAGGGAAGGGAGAAGGTAGTAGTTAAGAAGGGAAAAGGAAAAGGGATTGGGTAAATCAGGACAAAGGGGACAGTGAGATTTTAGCAGTGAATTTAATGTAGTATGTACACATGCTGATTTTCAAAGATACACACCTGTAAGTTATATGATATTATAATTCAATGTTCAATTTTTACAAAGCCATTCTAGATTAGTGTCTGTTAACATTTCTGTCTGTAAATAAAAAATAGAGAAATGTGAAGAAAGATCATGTGAAAGAAAGAGATTTAAAGATTTTTCTAATAACCATATTTTCTGAATCTCCAATCGGGCACACACAGGGAAATATACTAATAAGTAAAACCTGGACTTTGAAAAGATTCAGATCTTATCACTGTCAGAGACTTGGGAAAACTAAGGTCTCATAATAAGATCCATTTTCCTCAAAGCCGTTTTTTGTAGAATGACCACAATTCTTAATTTTCCCTTGAGTATTTTTTGAATCTTTTCTCTCTACTAGATCCTAGATTTTGCAAATATCTCATAATTAAATAAAACACAAAAATTAATAACATATAGATATATAAATATTAGATTAACAAGTGAGAAAACAACTTTATCTGTAACACAACCTAAAGGGCCAATGTGGGGGTTTAATATGAGGTGCTGTTAGACCTTTCTCTTTAAGTCCATTTTGCTTCTGCAAATTTTCTGAACAAAAACAATGATAACTTTAGTTCTTAACTATCATTTTTTAAAAGATTTATTTATTTATTTATTTATTTATTTATTTGTTTGTTTGGGTGAGAGAATCCACTAGAGCCAGAGCAGGGAGCAGAGCAGGCAGAAGGACCGAGGTACACTGCTGAGGGGAGCAGTGGGCGGCAGGAGAGGTCTGCGCGCCATGTGGGACCCTCACCAGTGGCCAGGGAGAGCAGCCAGGGATCGAACCGGTGTTGCAGAGGCTGCAGCTTCGCAACCCAGCGCTCAACCACTGCGCCACCAGGGAGGCTCAGTTCTTAACTATCTTTTCAAGGCTGTTTATATGACCAATAGTGTGTGAAGACAGAGAAAGCATGCCCCTTCAGGGCATAAGAAGAAAGGGCAGAAGAACGATTTCTTTGCTGTCCAGGACAATAAAGATGTTATCTATCTCTAAGGTAAAGGATAGGCAGGTTTAGTAATAGACCTTCCGGAAGACTGAACTTTCTTTAGCTTGTGATTATTCAGATACAATGTTTACTCACTTTGTTCACAACATTCACTTGGGCATCACCCCACCATATTTGGACAATGAAGGGAACTGATGAGAACGTGTAATAAAAGCAATATATTTCTTGTCTATTGTCATCTGCTACCCTCTATATAACAATGGCAAGTTAACATAATAGCCTGAAAGCAGGATAGAAATCTCAGGCTCTGCACAGTTCTTGATAGAATGTGACATTATCATTCTTCCAATGCTACATTTCCACTATGCTTAGATATAACATCTACATTAGTGATTCAAAATTAGTGTGTCTATAAGGTCGGTCAAGGAAGAACATGACAAGCCAAAGAAATTCATTTAAAAATTATGTGGTTGGTCTACCTCCCAGTCAATTACGGTAATATATCTTAACTGCAGACACTGTCCCACATTATACATTGGTATCAAAGCAATACATAAATGTGAGAGTACCAATGTTGGTGGTCTTGAAAAGTAATGAGATTGGTATTACCCAGCTATATGCTGCCATGAGCACAATTATATCCTCTGCTTCTCTTAACGCTGGGTGTTCTTTCAGAGACTTACAGCACCCATTGACATTTCCCGTCCAAGACTATAATTTTATGTTGCCATTATGTCTCTTTTACCCTGGATGTTAAACTTTTCTAAATATGGTTAGTAAGACATAGTAAATGATGGGCTTATGAGTTAAAACACTGAACTGAAATTCAAGAAAACTGAACCCTATATTGTCATCTCTGGCATCAGTAGGCGTAGATCCTCAGTTATGTAGAACAATGGAAATTTGAGTGTAAAGGCAAGCAGGGAGAACACTTGAATAAAGATACATAAATGAATAAACTACTTGGCAACTGAGAAGAAATGCTTGAACTGTGCTGTCATTACACAAATGACTAGTCACATATGGCTACTGACTAATTGTAATGTGGTCACTCTGAATTGTGATTCATTTGAAGTATAAAATACAGTAATTTGAAGACAAAACAAAATACAAATATTCATCAACACATTTTATATCAATTACAAGTAGAAATAATATTTTTGATATGTTGGATAAGTAAAATATATAATTAAAATTAGGTTTGCTTGTTTTTGTACCTTTTTATGACTGCTAGATTTTAAAACTACTTAGGTGATTTATTTTCAATTCTATCCTTTTTCTATTCAGCAGTGCTATTTTAGACTATTCCTTGTCATCCAACTTAGTAATATGATCTGAATGGGTCTTACGCTCCACCCAATAGTTATAAAATAAATGGTGTCAGCTATTATACAATAGAGGAAAGAATTAAATCACTCAAAAGCTTTTAAATAGATTGCAAGTTTCTTGAGGACAAAGGTCATGTATTAGAATAACCTCTTCTTTTCTCGAGTGACATGATTAGTTTCTCACTTACCTCAAAATTTTTGCCAGTTAAATGAATTATAAGGAGATCTAGGAAAAAAGGAAACCTACAAAGTGTGGTGGTTCAGTATGTGCAGAGATTTCACATATTGCATCTGAACAGGAGGGCTGTGGATCATTTTTCTTAGCAGTCATTTACACTCTTTGTTTAAGAATGTAGCCTCACAGTGCAATTTATCTACAAGAGATCTCACTGCCTCTCTAGAGATCAAGGCTGGAAATGCTTGTTTTTCTTCTTCTTTTGAGCACACAAAGCAGTCATGGGGGTTAATTAAAGTGGGAATCACTTGGGCACAGATGAATAAGTTAGTAGGTACATAGGCCATAGAGTTTTCAAATTATTTTAAGATTGTGGCCTTTAAAAAGCATTTAATATCTTGTGTGTGCAGAGACACAGAAAGTTCTAATAAAGCATACAAAGCCAGCAAAATCTTTATGATGTCCTTGTGCTGTCTCCATATATTACATCATGTGCTGGTAGGGAATGATATCAGTGAACAGGGAAAGATGTCCTTGAAATATAAGATCCATGGCCTTACCACTCAAACATGTTGAAGCAGAAACTAAAGCTAACAAGTCAGATAGGCAGGAATAAAGAACCAGTGGTAATCTAAGATGTATAATGTACACTTTGTGTGTTGGTCATTAGGTGCAATTAATATTGATGCTGATAGCAGGATGATCATCATATATCACTTTTATTATACCTATCATTTATATTATAAATATCATACAAATAAAAATATTCTGCAGTTCATATTACATATTACAGAAACTCTGGAGGGGACAGTCATGCTATCTTTGTTTTATAATTAAATATAGCCTAAATTTGAGGAGAGATTAAATAAGTTACCAAGGATATCATGATGCTTATCAGCAGACGAATCAATTTGAACCCAAGTCAAGTCAAACTGCAAAAACCCATGTTCTCTCTCTAAAACTGAAAGAAATTCTTCTCTGACCTCCTCTCTGATGTAACAATGGCCTATCATAATACTAGTAATAGAGGAAAAACACAAATAGTTTTAGAGGCGTTCTCATCCTACTGACTCCTGACATCTCCATTTCATTTTGTCTTTCTCTTTTGCTCTTCTGGTTTGTATCTCCCTCTTTTCCTGCCACTCCTGTTTTCTCCTGCTCTGCTTTCCCTTCTATTTCTCCCTAGTAACAGTTCTTTTTTTTTCTGAACCCCACCTACTTTTTCCTCATTTCCCATTCTTTTTTTTTTTTAAAGATTTATTTGTGCATACAAGAACTGGGGCACAGGCCAGAGGTGTGTGGGGGGGTGGGTAGAGGATTCACCAGAGACAGAGTGGGGAACAGAACAGGCAGACTGATTGAAATACACTGCTGAAGGGAGCAGCGGGTGAGTCTGGAGAGCTCTGCTACACCATGTGGGTCACCTCCCTGGCCGGGGATCGAACACATACTGCAGTGGTTGCCATAGCTTCATAGTGTGGTGTCTTTACCCCCTGCGCCATCAGGGAGGCCCTCATTTCCCAGTCTTTACTAGGTTTCTTGCAGCACTGGTGAATTTTGCTATGTCATAGTAGCCCAGCTACTAGAGAAATGCAAATGGCAATTGCAGTAACTGACGAAGCAAATATAACTAAGTGTTGTTCAGATTTCATCATAATTCTGCACCAAATACAACAGTTATTCTACTAGTTTAGAAATCTAGAAGACATTAAGGGAACTGAGAAATTATTTAACCTAAAACCATCATAATATTCCAGACAGAATTCCAGCCAGTGGCAGCTAAGGGACCGCCCAAGGTCACAAAGGTTAATAAGGATGCCAGAATGCTGATTTTGCAACACTTATTTTAGTTTCTAGGAAGGTACATGGAAAATTAAGTAGGAATGTGAAAATACAAACCTATTGTCTTACACTGAATAAGGCCTAACAAGGTGAAGTTTATTTCTTCCTTTCACACAGTTGTTGAGAAGATAAATGAGATAGAGTGAGTAAAAATGCTCAGAGCTCTTAGAGAGAGAGACCTCATTTAAATGTGAGGCAATACTTATTGCCTGGATATTAAAAAACAACCTTTCATAGCCTTAAGCCAAGTCCAAAGAAAGGAGTTATTGGTGATAGACCATTTTACGCTGTTGAACTCAGATGATAAGTAGACCTCTCTTTATCTATAATAAATGAGCATTGAATGGATGCCAAGGAGTTATTTGTTTTACCATTGTTTCTGCTCAATAAAAAAGCTTTTCCTAGGTAGTGTATAAGGTTGTGTGCCTGGCCCCCTACAGATGTAGTAGATGGATTCCAATCTTTCTCTTCTCTGATTCCCCAGTTGACCCTAAAAGAAAGTTCATTGCTGCAATTTAATCTGACACACAGCTAGGGTCATCTTTTTAATCCAAATCATACTTTAGTTGATGGAGGTATCTCATTTAGAGGAAGGATGTCTGGACTAAGAGGCAGAAATGGATCCTGTACCTGGTTGCAACTCAAACTTAGCCAACCGATGTGTACAAATGTAGAATCATTTGCTTTTCCCCCTTCTCATCTATAAAATGCAGCTAATATTGACTTCAATCTCCTAAGTAAATATTATCTGGGGTTTGCTCAGGGTCTGGAACATTGTGAGGCTCCATAAATATAATAGCCACTATTATTGTTTTTGTTTAGCTGAAAGTTTGTCTTAAGGTGTTAGGATTTAGATTGTCAATATTTCTGCCTTTTAAAAAGCAGCTTCGGAAAATTGTGTTTATCACACAGTAAATCAAAGCTTTCTGAACTGGAATTGTGTTTCAAAAGAACAGATTGATGCTTCACACACAGATGTCTTTCCCTATCCCCAAACCAACAGAGTAAAAATGTTTTACAGATTGGATGCTTGGCACAGAGCAGAATTCTGAAATAAAACTCCTATTGTTTTTCCTTAGTTTTTTTTTTTTTTTTTAACGTATTTAAAGGGAATTGCAAACTTCGTTATTTATTTTCTTCCATGGGTAGGAAAAAAAAAGAGCACATCTGTTTGCAATAGTCGATTGAAAGGTCTAAAAATAAATATGCTTTAAAGAAAAGAAACAAAACTTTGTTGGCACTCTAAATCCAATCGACACAGGGAAAATGTTTGTTCTAGAGATGTTTGGCTTCTTTGAAAAAAGAAAAAAAGAGCAAATAATGTAGAATTATACAGTTCTAGTTAAGTGGTTCACCACATGAAAATGTGTTATTTTTACTCATCTGGTAAATACGTTTAACCGTGACATGATGTCTCAACATTCACATTTCAATTCTGAATATACTTTGCATCGGTCATTTTCTCTAAGATGAGATTGATGAGATATGAAAATGATTTTCTTACTATCATAATCTATAATGAGAAACAAAGATCCAAAGTACAAGTAAGATATCTGTAGTTTGCGTTGTTACGATCTTAGGGAATTCAGTTGTTCACTATGGTGATCACACTGTTACATATTTTGGATTGTTTTGTTAACGTTTCTTTCACTTCATATATATAAAATTAAAATCTTCCATTGTAAAATAAGCTTAAAAATATGGCTGTGATCATTTTAAAGAGAAGGGAATAATTCTGCCAAATGATTTACATGGCAGTTGTCTCTTGGGAAGCCCAGATAAACTAAGATGGGGCGGGGGGAAGAGGAGCTATTAGGGTTGACAAGTAAAAGGAGTTTAGAGGGACTGGAATAGAAAACAGATGGAGCTGATAAATATGGAGGGGCTGGTAGGGTATGGAAAGATAAACATTGGTTGCTCAGAAGCAGTTAAGCCAGAAAATCCTTGAAAATAAGCTACCGAAAAGAAATTGTTTAAGCAAAAAGGAGCCCAGGAAAAAGAAAATTAGATTAAAGAGGATTTCTATAGGGGACTGCACAGACTTGCCAGTTACAATCCATCATTTATAGGAAAAACAGCATAGTGTCTCATTTTAGCGAGGCTGGGAAGGTATAACAAGATACTCTATTTGGATCAAAGGTGTATTTTAAGTGATTGGTTGTTAAATATTTGGTTTTTTTTTTAAATTTTTATAGGATTTTTTAATTTATTTATACAAGAGCTGGGGCACAGGTCAGAGGCGTGGGAGGGTGAGAGAATTCACCAGAGGCAGAGTGGGGAGCAAGACAGACAGATGGACCGAAAACACTGCCTAGGGGAGCAGCGGGCGAGACCGAAGAGGTCTACCGCACCATGTGGATATCTCCCTGGCTGGCCGGGACTTAGCCCATGCTGCAGAGGCTGCGGACGGCTTCACTGTGCTGCGCTCAACCTGCTGCACCACCGGGGAGGTCCTGTTAAATATTTAAATATTTGAATATAGTTTGAAACTGAAATTTTTGCAACTTTAGTTAACTAAAAAGTATTTATACTGGCAATGGTGTTTTAGTAAAGTAAAACACTGCAGTTATGTTAGGGAGGTAAATATGAATATTGAGCCCATGAGTTGTAGATTTGGCTAAATTAGACTATGTGCTTTCAAGGATACCCTAGATAGACACCCCCTCTAAAGTGAGTAAATGCACAACATATAATATACATTGTGTATATAAATATGCCTAAGTGGCTGAGAATATAAAGCCCTTATCTTAGAATAAAGCACATTAGACTGTCTCTGAGGAAACATAAATAATTCTTGGTATTGTCTGATATTTCTATTTTTTCTACCTTCTTGCCTAATCAAAATTTATTGGTGTCATATTACCTTGAGCTTGCAAGGTTGAGAAATATTATTTGAAGTGGGTCAGTGCCTTCAAGGCCATGATAAAGTCTATTTTAATAGAGTTCTTTGGAAATTTGAAAATCCTCTATAATGGTAGGACAATGTGAAACTGTCTCCAAAATATATTTTCTTTTATTTCCTTAGCTTGTAACATCATTGTGATTTGGACATCAAAAATGTCAGCTCAAATGATTACTCAAAGAGCTTTCTGAATTTGCTACTCCTCTTTGTCACCCATTTTATGTATTCTATCCCACTCAACTGGCTCCCTCTCTCCATCAGTACTGCCCTTCAAAGGTCATCTGGCTGTCCAATTTTCTTTCCTTACTTGTCAACTTATCAGCATTTTTCACAATTTTGACATTTAAAAAAAATTCTTCCATTTCATTTTAGAAACCACTCATCATGTGTTTTTCTTCTACCTACCTGGTTCCTTTTTCTCACTACCTTGTAGAGGAATCTTCCTTTTTTTTAAAGTTGATGGGCATTTGAATTCTTCAGGACTCCACATTACCAGTTTTCTCATGCCTTTCAACAATTTCCTCCCAGATGATCACCAGCCACTGCCATGGAGTCATTTGTGATTACAGATTGGCATCTTTAAGTCAGACTCCTGAGTCTCAGACTCGCAATTTAACATATTTACATAATTAAGTGTTCTAAAGATTTTCTCATAATTTTTGTTCTGATTTCCATCTTAATAAATGGCACCAGTATTTATTTGTTTGTTCATGCCAGAAGCCTGTTCTGTGTTGTGACCTCTTTCTTCTCCCTATTCACTTAATCACCAATGCCTATTAAGAATCTTCTGAGGTAGACCTTGAATCTAGCCACTTTTTCCCATATCAGCTGCTACTTCCCTAACCTGAGGTATCAAATCTCTCATCCTGATTTCCTTCAAGAGTATCCCAAATGGTATAAGTTGTATTTTTCCTGTTTTTGGTCTATTTTCCAAATAGTTACAAGAAAAATTTTGCAAAAGACAAATCTAACTTTTATCATTCTGCCACTTAAAATTCTTCTGGATCTCCCTGGTTCTTAGATTATAGTTCCATTTGATTTAGTATGAAATGAACAACTCTTGTGGTCCTACAACCCTGTGTGGCCTCTTCCTAGCTTACCTTTCAGATCTTAAATTCTGAAAATTTCCATTTTTTCATTAGTGTTTCACCCTTGGTGACCAGTTTTTGGTTACAAATTCTTCTTGCATTAAGACAGTGACACATTTTAACCCTCTGCTGACATCCATTTGACCTTAACATTATGAGTTCCTCTTTACATTTAAAAGTTAATTTTGAAATATAAATTCCTCAGTGAAATGGTATGGTCCACCGTATGTAGCTAACTTGTTTTATTTTTTCAGTATATCTAGTGAATAGTTTCAATGTATTATACTGAATTATATTGAATATAAATTCAATTATATTGAATATAAATATAAATTATATTGAAATAATGAATGGAATAATGTTTTGTATCATTACCATCTCCTTCATTGTAATTTTTTTTTTTTAAAGAGAGTGGAATTCTTTTTTTTTTTTATTTTTATTTATTTATTTGTTTGGTTGGTTGGTTTATACATGCACTGGGTACAATCAGAAGCGTGGGAGGGTGAGAGAATTCACCAGAGCCAGAGCGGGGAGCAGAGCAGGCAGAAGGACCGAAGTACACTGCTGAGGGGAGCAGCGGGCGGCAGGAGAGGTCTGCGCGCCATGTGGGACCCTCCTCCAGTGGCCGGGGAGCAGCCGGGGATCGAACTGGCGCTGCAGAGGCTGCGGGCAGCTTCGCAACCCAGCGCTCAACCGCTGCGCCACCGGGGAGGCCCTCCTTCATTGTAATTTGTACAAGAATTTGATCTGGGTCTTTCTCACTTACCACTATTTTCCCAGTTCTATTTCTCTGCAGATCTTAATAAATGGCTAAACGGCTTTTGAGTTAATAAATGAATATACAAATGAATGCCTGAATGAGAAGAATTATCCCCATGATGCTTGTAAACTGAAAGAATAAGAATTTTAAAACATAAAAGTCTTTTACTTATTCCTGAGTTTGAATGACCAATGTAAAGAAATAACATTCACTACTTTTTTATGACCGGTAGGGTAGGTCAAAATATGGTTTTGAATGGTACTCTGATATCACTAGCAACAGATCAACACAGGCTTTGAAAAGCAATTTTACAATAGATATTAAGAAAGATGCTAATAATCACCACTTGCTGGCAGAGTTTTACATCATAAAATTAAAATTTGGAAACCATATAAATGTTCAAAAATAAGGAACTGGTTAAGTAGATTGTGGCACATTTATAAAATGGCATTACATGAAAAATGAACATTACAAATATATACTCACAAACACAATATTGTAACAGAAATCTCCATTAAAAGGGGAATTACCATGTTCCCTGTCCTACCTAATGTGGGATGAAGCTGAGCAGCCAGATGAAGCTACAAACACGAAGGCAGGTGGGCTTATGAGAGAAGAACACTTGGAGACACAGAGGGAGACACAAGGAGAGAGGAAGAGAGACACATGGAGAAGGTGGACTCACTTGCTTCCTGGCATTGGACTTGTACCATGGACTTGGGGGACTTGGAGAAGGCACATGGAGGAGAGTTGTATAGCGACACTTGAAAAAGACATGAGGGGGAGAGATACATGGAGAGGCTGACAATGGCTGCCTTTATCTTGATTTATACTTTGATTTTGCTCCTTTTGTTCCAGACTTGCCTGGATACTTTTCCCCCTTTCTATTGTTCCCTACCAGAAGGTGTCTTAGACTTTTGGGTCTCAGCAGCCCTGCTTTGGACCAACCTTATTTGGCTGGACATTTACTGGGAAGGGGGTGGATAATTTGAGTAGTTTTGCTGGGAAATTATTATCCCTTCTACCCCTTTTCTATGTATACTAATACTATTAAAATTTCTTTAGGCTAACTCTATTTTGTGTGCATGGATGGCTGGGCTCCTTTAGAGCCTACAAGTGTAGGGTCTCTGGGGTGTCCCTAGATTTGCCCACTAACAGCATGCTTGTGGAAAAAATAAAATATTCACACAAATAATTATGGCTGATTGATTAAGATGGTGAAGAGGTTATGGGAGATTATTTCATCTTATTTGCTGAACTGCAGCATTATTTTATTTCTAAGACTGGGTTTATTTTTTAACTTGCTTACCTTTTTTAGCTGGTAGTTTATTATTATGTCTTCAGCTTTAATTTCTTGCAACTTCATAAGCCACATGGTAGAAAAGAAAGCTATATTAACTTGTCTCTGTTCTAACATGCCTCATCTCCCACAATTCACTGACACCCAGAGTGCACCACCTTAGAGTGCAATAAATATTCTAATGAAGGCTGTTAAAAAACAACCAAAAAAGGACGGTTTGTACCTCCTAAATAATGAGAAGGAAATGGATTAAGAAACTGTTTTTAAGGAGTAGCGATTTAGACTAAGATAATAGAAAATTTTTCTCAGGAATTTTCAGCATCTCATTTTTCTTATACCTTTTCTTAATATCAATTCTTTCAGGATATTTTTGCAAAAGTTGAGAATTTGATGACTCCACACAATAAGACAGATTAGGACTGTCATAATAAGGTATACAACGGGATAGAAATGCCCATAACTTTCTCATTTTTCTTTAACAGAGATTTTTTTCCCTCCCTCATCAGAAATACTCACATCCTGCTTTAATGGCGAACCAAAAGCAATTCTGAGATTTTAATTTAAATACTTATATTCACACCAGAACCAGAGAAAAATTTTTTAAAAATTTGGGAAAGAATAATGTCCTCATTTGCTTCCTAGACTTTGATGACTCAGGCTGAGTATCTTTTGAGAAAAAAAAAAAAATTAAAGGTCATATTTAGCTTTCAGATACAAACAAGGCAATTCCTCTCTTTACAGGAAACTTTTTAGTAAACACTTGAGCTAAAACTTCTTCTGTAAAAATTTTTATTAAATTTTGATGGCAATTATGATATGTAGAAAAAAAAAGCAACTATCTTAGTTTTCCTTTTTATGGTTTTCTTCTTAATTGACAAGATTTCCAGGAAATGTCAAGCCTTTGTCCTCATTTGTCAAACTGTCCCAGGGTAGATTTTTTTCCTGCTTTAAATATTCATGAGCTGAAAATGTTTCAAAAATTACTCATAACTTCTTGGAAAGTTTTAATTTTTTTCCCCCTGTCATTCTCCTCAAATACAGCCAGGAATTTTTAGGAAGAGGCTGCTGGAGCAGATTGGCTCTACTGGAAGCACATTTTCTCCTGTTGTGGCCTCCAGTCTCACAAAGACATTCCATGCAGTTTGCTTAAGACAAGTTTATTCACGTTCATCCCAGCACCTGATATGCAGCCAAGAAGCATAACTTTTTACATATTTAGTGTAAGAGGAGCAGCTGCCTAGTATGAGACTTTTAAGGGACACATCCATTTGGGTTTATAGCAGTGTGTTTTCTTAAACTGCTGGTTCAGCAGACTCAGAGCACAAGGCCTATAAGCGCATAACCCCAGTTCCATGGCAGATCACAGCTCCCAGACTCGGACCCTTAGAAAGGCTACTGAAGTCAACAATTTGGGATTTCATCAAACTCAGAGCAAACTCTTTTCTCCTGCAGAGGCAAACTGATTCTTCACACTGAGACAGTGTATGAGTAGTCACTGTAGTGAAATTACCTGGATTGAGATTAGAAATTGGATTATAAACTGCCTCTGGGCAGGTAGAAGCAGCTTTAATCAGTTATGCCAGATGCTTCCATCCCAGAGGAATAACTTCTGAACAAGTGAGCAAAGGAAGTTCATTTCCCAGGCTGACCTCTAGTGTGTCATTTGAGTCTCAATATATATATTTCATTAGCTAGTTGTCTAGGGAACAAGAATATTACCAAGAGAATTTGCCAAAGCTAAACCCAAGAACAAAAGCTTATTTGGTATGAATGGCTATCATAAGAATAAATTCTCTTTGAAAATTAGTTTAAAGATATTTTTCTGTGAGAAAACTAGTGTTTTCAATGTAAAAAAAAAGACTTTAGTATAGCAAGGAGAGAAAATAGTCTTTAAAGCAGTGGTATATTTTATATAATTTCTATAGACATTTTATGAGTTTTCAGGCTTTTGCTGGTATACTGTCAGAAGACTAATAAAAACACAAGTGTTCCAGATGTCCCCGTATTTGGCTTAAAAAAATTAAATGGCAGAAAAATGATTATAAAGAAGAAAAGAACAATAAAGGTTATTGTTATTTGTAAAAAATATTAGTTTCATCTCCCTAAGTTTTCAAAAGAGTTCAAAATTTGCTTTACTATGAATTATGTGAACATTTTGAAACAAAATTTAAGAATCTTCATGAATTAAGTAGAAATAATGTTGGTCTCTTTCTAAATGTTAAGTTATAATTTAAACAGTATAAACTTTTTCTACTCACCAGCAACATATCTGCATTTTTGGCTTTTTCTCTTGGCCCTTATACATATGATATAATATTTCGAACACAATTGTTCACATCCTTAGAATCAGGTACAATCTTCACAAGGCACTTTAAGCTGGAAGGGAAAGAATAAGCCATTTGTATTTTATTACAGGAATTTAGTGCAATTTTTGTTTTGTTTTATTTTTTCATTTCCCCAATTCTTTCCTTAGAGTACATACAAGCAGAATCAGTGGAACTGAATACTGAACCATTCAAGTGGGATCTGTTATCCACTTGTTAATCATATAGTTGATCCAAATGAATACATGAGAAACTTTGTTAAAATTAATTGTTAACATTTAGAATAATATATAGAACAGTAAGTCATTTGCTTGATAACTCTCAATAGCTAGTTCATACTCTTAAACACACAGATCTATTTCCCACTCTTTTCTTCTCAAGATTTGCTGACATTAGACAATGACATACTGGAAAGGAACCCTAGTGAGTTTCGCAATGATATCAAAATTACGTTAAGCACAATTCTAAGGAAACCAGAATTGTCAATTTTGATCTAATGTTCGCATCATGCTGTCAAATGACTGTGTCATTTTGGGTAAGCTACTTAGATTTGGGGGATTTATCTTCCTTGTCTGCAAGAAGGATGTTGTATTAGAATACTTATTTCAAAACATTTTAGGAAGCAGTTTATAAAACTGATAAATTCAGGAGTTTCATTATTAGGATAATAACATGGATTGGGGTGCACAGTGTGCAGTTTAGTTAATCTTTCACTTTACCCATAATTACTATGGCATCTGAGGGATTTCTTTGATTATAGTTGAAAAACAACTGGGCCAGATATTCTGGAGGATTTAGAATTCAGAACTCAAATGGACATTAGAGTTTATTTAGTTCAATATCCTTATTTTGAAAAGACTAAAATTAAGAACCAATCTTATCATGGTGTAAACAGGCTATCTTCAAATGTCATAGTCAAATTAGCCAGAATTGATTCCCAAGATTATCTGAACTTTGACTGAAAGAAGAAAGAAGACACCTGCTCCCTTTCCTGCATAAACTGTGCAAATTCCCTTTATCCATAAGCTTGTGTAGGATAAATATGAGGAAATTGATTAGGTCAGAATGATCCAGACCTGAAAGACATGAAGAAGGCAGATTTATCCCTTGGGAATTTACATCTAAGATTTTGGATCTGTTTACAGGTGAAGTGTTAGATGTCTAGACTGATCTGAAACCCAGAATAATCTCCAGGCTTTATTATCCAAATCACACTCTAGACACATGTGGAACCTCTTAATAAAGGCCATTATTTGAATCATAATTAATAGCTGTGATCTTATTCCAGACTATCCCAAATGAATAAAAGTACATTTTAATCTTAGATTTTCTAAGTATGGTGCTATTTTCTTGGGAAGAACACAATTTGAGGCTTACAGAAAAGGAAGACATGAGAATTTTTATTGTGATAAGTTAAAATGAAAAAAACAGGCAAAGAGCAGTTATATGGGCGAGCTTTCCTGGAACCTCATCAGATGCACAGGTAGTTTAGCAAGCCACAACCACTTGTAAACTGTGTATGTATGAGATCTTCTTTCTAGTATATGCTGATTTGAACTGGAAACTATAAACTAGATTTCTAATCTCAGACTCAACCTAGACGTGTTGTGTGGTCCTGGGCAAATCAATTAACCTTTGTGACTTTATTTATACATACAATCAATATGCTAAAACTTGCTATCTGCTAGCTTTAAAGTAATTCTGTGAGAATAAAAATAGATAGACATTATAGCGATTTGAACACCATCACCAAAAAGATATTACTTTGGAGAAATTGTATGTGCAAAGAATTTCATGATTACTGGCAAGAAATGGTGAATTTCATCTGTCATGTCTGCCAGTAAGCAGTTCTATTTTTATATTTTGGAGGGCATGATAAGATATAACAATAAACATGGAACAGAATGGCCCCAGGGAGAAAATTGCATTTTGAGCAGCTCCTTCTGGACTCACTAATGATAAACAAATATTATTTCAGTAGAGATTGACTTAAAACTTAGAGATGGTTTAAAAATATTAACCTTCAACAAGGATAAATTTACTACATTTCTGGGAGTGTTCTAGGAAAATTTTATAATCAGAGAAGTGAAGTGGTGGTATACATTCTTTTCTCTTTGGCCTACTATGCTCATGTTTCAGTAGGTCTTTTTAAGAAAAAGGGCTCAGTCACCTTCTCTGCAGATTCACTTTATACATAAACCAAACACATAGCAGATGTTTAATCATTGCTAATTCATTGGAGTTTTGACATATTTCATTAATTTAATAGGGGTAAGATTGTGGTGGGAAGAAAAGAGTCATCAGGTAAGTTTGGGAAAGGGTTCAAAGCAGAACTTGAGGACACTGCCCATTAGCCAAAAGTAGGATTAAATTTGTTCAGGAGAAAGAAGAAAAGGGACACAAGGTCTTACATACATTATTTTCTTAAGTTATTCATTATTATTTAAGTCATAATATATAAACACCATGCTGCTACATATTTACAGAGGGACTAATACTTACTTTACTGATTTCTAGTACCTATGAGAATCAGACTTATTTCTACCACTCAGGTCACCACCTTACTTACTTACAATAAATCCATCTTCCTTATGGTAGTTTATATCATTTATAAAATATAGCTGACTAAAGCACTGGGAGTATATGAAAGATTTCCTTTGACAACTGAATTAAAATATTTTCATAATTAGTTGATATATTTCAATTCTTCCATTCTATAGATCTATTTCCATTCTTCCAAATAAATTGAGACCCAAAATAATTAAAATAACTAAACAAGTTTTCATCATTATACTAGTTGAGTCAAACCAAATGATGTGTGTTCTCGATTTTCTTCCACTGGTCTGTTTATCTGCTTTTATTTCAAAACCATGCTATTTTGATTACTACTGTTTCGTAGCATAGTTTGAAATCAGGAAGTGTGATGCCTCCATTTTCTTCTTTTCTGTTGAAAAGAAGGTTGCTTTGGTTGTTCAGAGTCTTCTGAGTTTCCATACAAATTCTATTTTATTTTATAAGATTTATTTATTTATGCATACAAGAACTGGGGTACAGGCCAGAGATGCAGGGGGTGAGAGGATGCACAAGAGACAGAGTGGGGAACAGAACAGGCAGGTCTACTGAAATACACTGCTGAGGGGAGCAGCAGGTGAGACAGGAGAGGACTGCTATGCCATGTGGTTTGCTCCCTGGCTGGGGATCAAACTCGTGCTGCAGCAGCTATGGATTGCTTCATAGGTTGAGTCTTAACCCCTTGTGCCACCAGGGAGGCCCTCCATACAAACTTTAAAATTGCTCAACTTCCTTAAAAAATACCATTGGGATTTTGATAGGAATTACATTGAATCTCTAAATCACTTTCAGTAAGATATTCATTTTAAGAATATTTATTCTTCCAATCCATGAAACTGTGATTATCTTTCTATTTTTATGTCTCCCATTTCTTTTAAGAGTTTTAATTGTACAGGTGTATTGTTTCCTTTGTTAAGTTTACTTCTAGGTATTTAACCCTTTTTGGTGTGATTATAAATGGAATTATTTTATTAATTTCTCCTTCCAATTCATGAATTTCTAATAACCATGTTAGCACTATTTTTCAATTTTAAATATATATTTTACTTCAACAAGTCAAAATTAATGATGTTTTGGGATAACTTGGAAAATTATGAAATATAATAATAGGTACAGAAAATATAGGCCCAAATAAAACACTGAAAAGTAATACCAATGAGAAATTCCAAAGAATTCTATATTCTTGCTTTGAAGAATCAAGTATTTCTTAAACAAAAATGAGTAAGCACCCAGAAGACATAAACTTTAGCCACTTCAGAATTTATATTTTTAGATAGAAGGAGGTGAATAACATCTAGTCTCCTCCAAAGAGATTTAGGAGTAAGATAAATAGAAAATTTGTCTACACATTTGACAATATTCAACATCAATTTATAATGAAAACTCACAGTAAAATGGGAATAGAAAGAACATACTTCTACATGGTAAAGTCCATACATGCCAAACCTACAGATAACATCATACACAATGATTCAAAATAAAACCTTTCCCTCTAAGATGAGGTACATGACAAAGATTTACACTTTCATCACTGCTATTCAGCATAGTGTTAGAAATCCAAACTAGAGAAATTAGGCAAGAGAAAGATATAATATGAATCTAAATTAGAAGGGGAGAAATAAAACTATCACTGTTTGTAGGCAGCATTATAATATATAGAGAAATCCCTGAAGAATCCACTAAAATTATTGGAAACAATGAATTGGTAAAGTGTCAGGCAACAAAATTAACATAGAAAAGTTAGTTGCATCTTTAAGCAATTCTACTATTAGCCAATGAACAGTTTCATCAAGTTCTACTTCTAACCCTTCTCCAAACTTATCTAATGACTCTTTTCTTCCCATCACAATCTTGCCACTATTAAGTTAATGAAATATGTCAAAAGTCCAATGAGTTAGCAATGGTTAAACATCTGCTAAGTGCTTGGTATATGTATAAAGTGAATCTTCAAAGAAGGTGACTGAGTCCTTTTTCTTAAAAAAACTTACAGAATTGTGAGCATAGTAGGCCAAAGAGAAAAGAATGTATACCAGCACTTCACTTCTCTGATTATAAAATTTTCCTAGAACACTCCCAGAAATGTAGTAATATTTATCCTTGTTAAAGGTTTTTTCAAACCATCTCTAAGTTTTAAGTCAATCTCTACTGAAACAATATTTGTTTATCATTAGTGGGTCTAGAAGGAGCTGCTCAAAATGCAATTTTCTCCCTGGGTCCATTCTGTTCCATGTTTATTGTTATATCTTATCATGCCCTCCAAAATAGAACTGCTTACTGGCGGATACAACAGATGAAATTCACCATTTCTTGTGAGTAATCATGAAATTCTTTGCTCATATGATTTCTCCAAAGTAATATTTTTGGCGATGGTGTTCAAATTGGAACCCAAATTAGAGAAATTGGGCAAGAGAAAGATATAATATGAATCCAGATAAGAAAAGAATAAAACTATTACTATCTGTAGATGACATGATAACATGTAGAGAAAACCCTGAAGATGCCACTAAAAAATATTAGAAACAATAAATTGGCATTGTAAATTATCAGGTAACAAAATTAACATAGAAAAGTTAATTGCAGCCCATATGCTAAAAAATGAACTAGAAGAGAAAGAAATCAAGAAAATAATCCCATTTATAGTAGCAATAAGCTATTAAATACCTAGGAATAAACCTAACAAGGGAAGTGAAAAACAAAGTCAACGAAAATTATAAGACATTGCTAAAAGAAATAAAAGCACAAGAAAATAGAAAGACATTCCATACTCATGGATAGGAAGAATTAACATTGTTAAAATGTCCATCTTACCAAAAGTTTACATAAATTCAATGTATTTCCTATTAAAGTTTCAATGAACTTCTTCAAGAAATAGAGCAAACATTACTAAATTCATATGGAATCACAAAAGTCCCCAAATAGCCAAAACAATCTGACAAAAAAGAAAAAGAATGGAGGTATCACAATCTAGATTTCAAATTATACTTCAAAGTTACTATAATCGAAATAACATGGACTCAGAGTAAAAACAGATCCACTAACCAACGGAATAGAACTGAGAGCCCAGAAATAAACCCACACTGACATGGACAGTTAATTTATGACAAAGAGCCAAGAGTATATAATGAAGAAAGTGTTCAATAAGTGGTGCTGGGAAAACTGGACAGAAACATGCAAAAGATGAAACTAGGTCACTTTCTCACACCTTAAACATTACCTCAAAATGAATTAATGACTTTGATGTAAGATCTAAATCCATAAAATGCATAGAAGAAACTATAGGAAAACACTCCATGGTATTAGTTTCAGGGATGTCTTTGGGGACTAAACTCTAAAGGCAGGGGAAATGAAGGTAAGAAAACAAATGGGACTAAAAAGTTCTTGCACATAAAAAGAACCTATCATTAAAATGAAAATACATACCAAATGGGAGAAGATATTTGCATATCATACATCCAACAAGGAGCTAATAGCCAAGCATTCACACAACTCAACAATAAAAAACAAAATCTCAATCAAATAAAAGGATGAGTTAAATATTCTCTGAAAAAAGACATACAAATGCCCAATAAGCACATAAAAATGCTCAATATCACTTATCATGAGGAAAGTATAAATCAAAACTATGTTAAGATGCAACCTCACTCCAGTAAGAATGAGCCATGTTAAAAAAAAAATCAGAAACAACAAATTTTGGAGAGGATGTGGAGAAAAATGAATCCCTGCGCATTTCTGGTGGGGTTGTAGAATGCTATAGCCCCTATAAAAATATACAGTGTCCTCAAAATATTTAAAATAGATCTACCATTTAATCCAGCAATTTTACCTCTAGGTATCTACTGAAGAACACAAAAACTGCAATGCAAAGAAATAAATGCACACCTATGTTCATTGCAGCATTATTTAAAATAGCCAAGTTAACAAGAAAACAACCTAAGTTCCAATAATTGATGAATAAAGAATATGTGTATATGTACACACAATGGAAAATACTCAGCTATAAAAAGATGTGAACTTTTGCCATTTGTGACAACATGGATGGAATTGGAGGAGATTACGTAAGTGAAATAAGTCAAAAGGACAAAGACAAATACCAGATGATTTCACTTAAATGTGGAATAGTCAGAAACAAAACAAAAAAGAGACAAAACTAAACCAAAGCAAATGCTGGAAATATGACTACAGAATTGAGGCTAGTAAAGGGGAAGTGTAGTGGGTAGGCAACAAAATGGGAAGGGGGTCCAATGGTACATGGTGGAGGACTTTGGTTATTTGGAAGTGGGTGTAGTGTTGTGTGGTAACATAACATCTGAAGTAGTGAATCCATAGCTCTAAATCATATATAGAAGTATAAACCAATGTTATATCACCTATAACTTTTTCTTTAACTATAACATTGGTATAGGTACAATTACATAAAAAATATAATCTGAAACAATAAATATAATCTGAAACAATAAACAATATAATAGATATTATACTTTTTGTCTGCTTTTCCTGCTCCTCCTTTTATTTTTCCCAAACCAGGGTCCTTCTTACCAAGTAATTCTGCCTTCTCAGATATACTTTTCTTACTCATCTATTTAAATATAGTCCCCTTTCTTACACTTGTAATTTCTTAACAGATTGATGTTTAATCATTATAAGTAACTATCAAGTCTAAATGCAATATACCTTTTGCTTATTTATAATTTGTTAATCCTCACTAGGATTTAAGTTCCAAGGAGGCAGAAACTTAGCCTATCTTATATATGACTGTATCAACAAGCACATAATATGTGCATGTTGAATGCCTGAATGAATGAAGACAAGGGAATGCAGAGTGATTAGCTGTTTTCTTAATTATATACAGCAAGCCAGTAGAACAGCTAGACTAAGTCAGTTCCTTAATTTATAGTCCTCTGCTCTTTTTTACTATATTATATATATTGTTTCTCCTTTGAAGATCTGTTTGTTTACATTCACACAGAGCTATCTATCTACCTGCCCATCTACCTATCTGTCTGTCCGTCTACATCAGGCAAGAGGCCCTCCAAAAATAAACAAGTTTCCATTTCTATAAAGGTCTGAAATAGTACATCAAGTCTATTCATTTCATTTTTAAAAATCATTTTTTAATGAAATCTCAATGAGTTCAGAAAAGAAACAAGAGCATTTGAGGGCCAGAGAAAGTGATTTATGAGGAGAGAGCAAAAGAACAGAATAAAATTTGGTTCCTAGATGGATATTCTCAAAATGCTGACAAACACAGAGAACAAAAACAGTAACAAAATACCCAGTGAAACATGAAAGAGAACAGTAGAACACTTGTAATCCATATACATAAGGTCTCTGATAAAACCTTTGCACTAACAGAGGATTTCTCAGCTCCAAATTTAGAATAAATGCAAATGTCCATGCTGAGATTGACCATCACCATTGACACAAAGGAAAATAACAGAGGCTAACAGAGGCTAAATATAATTTCAATATAAAAACTTTCTTTTCCATATTGAATTTATTCAAATAGCATTTAATTTGTGAAACATCCCTGTTCCCTGCAGGGTGCCTCACAAAATAAATGGGAAATACTGTAAGTCTAGTATAAAGAAAAAGAAAAAAATCTAGGCTTAACTCTAAAACAATTTTCCAGGAAGCAAATCTACTGAATTGAGAAATCCTCCAAGTGAAACAATTATGCTTAATTTTCAAAGGAACAAATTTGGCTCTTAGTATCTTAACAAATTTGGCTCTTAGTATCTTTTTACTTCATTGAAAATTTTCAAGGATTTCAAACCAAAGTCTTGTTTTCACCAATTAATTCTAATGAGAGCTTTTACTTTCTACTAATTCCAAATATAATAGAACTTGAAGAGGAAGTGATGAAGCAGAAATTGGCTTTCAAAAATCATTTGGGTAGGGAGTGGTTAAGTGAAGGAACATACATAGTTTTGATTTAAAAGGTTTACTCACATTAAAAATTTTAAAATATTATTCACTTTCATTGCTTCTCTGTTTTAAAAAGATGAACTTGGGAGGATCCATATTTGCCACATGGAATAATCAGGATTACTCATTTTATGCACATTATTTTCACTGTACTTTCTATAAAATGTACTAAAACAACATAGATATTAAATTATAGGTAATTTTAAAAATGATTTACGTAAGCCATTTAAAATTATTTTACTATCAGTAGCCCTTTCTTAAAGTTTGTCAAATATTTTCAGATGAAACTACAAAGTTATAATATTTGGATATCTTATCTTATTTGAACTTTTATTGCTTTTCCTAATGGTGGTTTAAAAAACATGAATTACAAACAAATAGGAAAGTAATGTACATTATTATTTAGAAGAAAGTTACGTTTTGTTTTTGTTTACTGTGTAGGGTAGATAATAGAGCATCTAGCACCTATTTGACCAATGTTAGTACTTCTCTCATTCTCTCTATTTAAAATATTTCATTCAATTAATTTGTTGGGTGTCTACTATGTGCTAGTGATTGACCCAACTTATTGCTACGCATCTTTCCTCCTCCAAGATGATCCTCAAAGATTTTTACCCTCCTAGAGTTCTTGCCCTGGTGTGGTCCTTGCAATAATAGGTCAATTTGTACATGTAACCAGTGAAATATGGCAAAGCGAATGTAGGTTTCAAGCTTAGGTCACGAAATACAATGTCACCTTCACCTTACTCTTTCTTGAATCACCTGTTTTGAATAAAAACAAAAACTCTATAAGGAGGATATTCAAGCAGTCCAATGGGGAGATCCATATAATGAGGAACTATGTCTTCCTGCAAATAGCCAACACCTGGCAAATAGCTTGCCAGCTATGGAGTGAGACACCTAGGATTTAGATCTTCCTAGCCCAGTTAAGCCTTCAGATGACTGTAATGCCCACCAATACCTTTAGGATGTTGTCTTTATGTGTATGTCCAGGAAAAAATATTAGGCTATTCTCAAAATTTGTAACATTTTCTTCTGAAAATGCTAAATTTTTCATTATTTGCTGTAAACAATTATCAAAACAGAGTTCAATTATTTTATCATTATTAATAATTTTCTTTGAGCAGTATTACAATATTACATTGCATTTACTCTCCAAAGTAATGAAATAAATGTCTTAGGTAGTCTAAAAAATGAATGGAACAAAACTGACAATAATACTCCATAACAGTATTAGTTGATTAGAGTCAGTTATTAAGATGTTATTTCTGTTCAATTATTTTTTATGGAAGGGGTTGTTCTGTTAATAAAATTTATGTAAATAAGAGGGAGACTCCTAATCAAACATGTACTTCTTACTGGTTCTGCAAAAGTATATGGGAAATCCCCATGTGGAGCCTGAGTTTTCACCATAGCAGCAAATTTTGACTACTGTTTATTAAGTGAAGTTTTATAAAATTTCTGCCTTCTTTCTGAGATAGGCAGGTGTCATCAATAGGAATGTATATATAACAGCTGTACATTCTCTGCTTAAAACAAATTGTTTGCTTAAAAACCACATTGGTCTATTTTTTAACATTTCTATAATTAAGAAGTCACTCACCCTTAGTGTCCAAAATGAGTAATAAAATGCTCAGCAGGATATTCCGTGGAAAGGTTAAAGAGTCAGAATACCCACTTACAATGACTATCTAGTCCAGTTGTCCCTTTGTCATGCATAATCATCTCTATTTCTACATGACAGGCCTAAAGTACAAAGGTTTCTGCATTTGGTGTGAGAGGGGAAGCAGAAAAAAATGCATCTGGTAATAATGGCTAATGTTTAGTTTTTATTTAATTATAGATTAATCAGAATTAAAAACTTTGCAACTGATCTATATTGTTGTGTACTTTAATATCATCCTCAGTGAACTAAAAATAGTATTTTTCCCCCTCAGAGGAAAGAGGTTACACAACATTTAATTCACTTTTGTTAGGTTTCTCTTTAAAACACAAATATCTAGGGCCTCCCTGGTAGTGCAGGGGTTAAGTCTCAGTGCTAACAAGCTATCACCAGCCACTGTGGCCTGAATTCAATCCCTGGCTAGGGAGCTAACCCACATGGCTCAGCAGTCCTCTCCTGTTTCACCAGTTGCTCCCCTCAGCAGTGTATTTCAGTAGATCCACCTGTTCTGCTCCCCACTCTGTCTGGTGAATCCTCACCCTCCCTCTCAGGACCTCTGGCCTAGACCCCAGTTCTTGTATGCATAAATAAATAAAAATGAATCTTTAAAAAAAACCCACAAATTTCTCTCCCATTGGTTATGCTACTTGTAATTTAAAATCTGTGTAAATTCTTTTGACTAAGATATGAATGTATTGTTTTGATATCTACTTAGAAGAAAGGGTTAGAAATCTTGCCTCCAGGAAAAAACAGGATAATTTGAGTGGAGGAGGATGGAGGGAACCCGCTTTCCATGCAATCTTTAGAATAGCCACAGGCCACAAGAAGAGAGTGGACATTTGGGCGTTGAAAGTGAGAGGGAAGAAGGCCCCAAGCTGTGAGACGTAAGCAGAAGACAGTAAATCAGTTAAGATAAATTGTATGAACTTGAGAACTGTGTCCAAGATTTAAGAGGTTGGTAATTGCTATTAAGGATTTTAAAATACGAGGCAGAAATTCTTATTGAATTTTGTCTCTGGGTCCTCAAGAGTCAGGAGAGGATATACTCTTTTTCAATTTGTGATTTTCCTGTTACCTTTCCAAAACAGAATTTGGAAACTCAGAACAAAGGCAATAGTCTTCCCCTTGTTCAAGCATAAATGTATGGAGTTTTTATGAAACTTGAAATTTTCATTTTTGCTTTTGGAAGTGCTTTCAGGAATCAAAGGAATAAGGAGATAAGAAGTCAGAGGACAGTTGGAAATTGTTCAAATCCAGGCCACCCTCTGGGCTAATATGCCGATCAAAGCAAATTTTCTCACTAGTATGGTTTCAAAACTGTTCTTAAAAGCCCTTGTTAATGACCTGGTAATTGTTTTAATAGCTCTTCAGTCAAGTGTGAAGTGCTGTAGCTGACATGTCAGCAGTGTATATGAAGTGTGGCAAGAGTTCACTCCCGTGTATCTAGAGTATCATTAAGAATACCTGCTTACACTTTGGATTACTTAGCAGTAAAAAATTTATTTAGTGTATCCATAAAACATGTCTCTGACTGCCTAAGGACCTCTCTGTTCAGGTTGGCTCTCTGAAAGGAATGTTGAAGGAATACTTGATGAACAGTATCTTTTACTTTTCTGGGCATGTTCTTCAGTGGGTAATGGAATCATTTTGTTCAAATCCTCTCTGCTACCTTCACATGAAGAAATCTCCCAATGGGAATCCCAATGGGAAAGTGACTTTAAAAATCTTACTTACTGGGCATCTATCAAAGAATGTCAAACTATGAAATAAAAAGTTTACGTGCTCTACAAAAAAAAAATTATTATTGAAACAAACAAAAAAAAAATCAAATACTTGGGAATAAACCTAACAAAAGAGGTAAAGGACCTATACAAAAAAAATTATAAAACACTGTTAAAAGAAATAGAAGACACAAAGAAATGGAAAGACATCCCCTGCTCATGGATTGGAAGAATTAACATTATCAAAATGGCCATCCTACCAAAAGCAATTTGCAAATTCAATGCTATTCCAATATAAATTTCAACAACATTCTTCAAAGAAATAGAACAATTATTGATGAAATTCATATGGAATCACCAAAAACCCCAAATAGCCAAAGCTCTCCTGAAAAAAAAAATAAATAAAGGAGGGAATGGAGGAATCACACTCCCAGATTTCAAACTATACTACAAAGCCATAATAATCAAAACTGCATGATATTGGAACAAGAACAGACACACAGACCAATGGAACTAAATAGAAAATCCAGAAATAAATCCACAGATTTAGGGTCAACTAATCTTTGACACAGGAGCAAAGAATAAGCAATGGAGCAAAGAAAGTTTGTTCAATAAATGGTGCTGGGAAAACTGGGTCACTACATGCAAAAGAATGAAGCTTGACTACTACCTAACACCATGCACAAAAGCCAACTCAAACTGGATTAAAGAACTAGACATAAAACCTGAAACCATAAAATATATAGAAGGAAAAATAGTTGAAACACTACATGACATACACCTCAGTAACATCTTTAAAGATACATCACCCAAAGCAGTGATAGTGAAGGCAAAGATAAACAGCTGGGACTACATCAAATTAAAGAGCTTCTGTACAGCAAAAGAGACAGTAACCAAAACAAAGAGACATCCCACAGATTGGGAGAAAATTCTTGCACACAACACTAATTACAAAGTACTGATCACAAAAATCTACAAAGGCCTGATGAGATTCAACAAAAAACAAAGTAAATAACCCAGTCAAAATATGGGCAGAAGAGCTAAATAAGGAACTTCTCCAAAGAGGAAATGCAAATGGCCAACAGGCATATGAAAAAATGTTCAACATCACTTGTAATGCAAATCAGGGAAATGCAAATCAAAACTATAATGAGATACTATCTCACACCAGTGAGAATGGCACATATTAAAAAAACTAGCAACAACAAATGTTGGCGAGGATGTGGAGAAAAAGGAACTCTCCTGCACTGCTGGTGAGAGTGCAAACTGGTCCAACCACTATGGAGAGCCATGTGGAGATTCCTCACTCTGCAAAAGATGTTGCTTCCATATGATCCAGCAATTCCACTGTTAGGTATTTACCCAAAGGACACAGAAATATTAATTCAAAAGAGCACCTGCACCCCTATGTTTATAGAAGCACTATTTAAAAAAGGTAAGCTATGGAAATGTCCCAAAATAGATGACTGGATCAAGAAGATGTTGTACATATACACAATGGAATATTACTCAGCAATCAAGAAAGATAAACTCATGCAATTTGCAGCAACATGTATGGAGCTAGAAGAGATCATGCTTAGTGAAATAAGCCAGAAAGAAAAATACTGGATGGTCTCGCTCAGAGCAGGAATTTAGAGAAAACCTATATAAGGGACCAGGAAAAAGACTAATATAATAAAGTAAAAATCAAAATTAACAAGCAACTGTAAACCAAAGACATGCTACAGGGGGTGGGGGGAGAAGGGAGTAGGATCAAAACAAGGGGGGGTGGGAATTGTATGGGGACTACAACCAAGATGAAAATGCATACATTGAGAAAAAGAAAAAAAAAGAAAAAAAATTATATACCAATATATCTGATAAATATTGATATGAAAATCTTCAACTGTCTATTGCTTGGTACAAGTGCTAGGCAGGATGCAGAGAAAGAGGAACCCAATTACAATTGTTGGTAAGAATGTGCTGAAAGTTTGTTCATTTCTTCACTGTTGGTGGAGCATCCATTTGGAAAGCAATCTGTATTTATATTAAGAAATGAAAATGGAAACAAAGAATGAGCCAGGAATCCCAATATTGGGCATTTATCAAAGAATGTAAAACTATGAAATAAAAAATTTATGTGCTCTGCAAAAAAAAAAAAAGCTTACTTATATTCAATTAATATTCATCTATTCATTTATTTCACAAATAGTTATTACCTCCTACATACCAACTACCATTCTAAGCACTGGGGATATAATACTGAATAAAATTTATGCCATTAGAATATATTTTAATGAGAGAAACAAAATGCATGTGTGCATACACATATATTTATATGTATGCAGAGGTATACACATGCATATATACACAAAAACACATAAATACTTAAGTAGTAGCTAAGTCCTATGTAGGAAATAAAGACAAATCAGAGTAAGAGAGCTGGTCTTATCATGGAGAGGGAATCTTAGGACTCAGGGAAGGCTAAACTGAGGTAAAGGAAGTGAGTGGGGAATCTTTAAGAAAAAGTTCCAGGAAGCAGAAAGGAGAAACGCAAAGACACAGAGGTGGAAACATACTTGCTATGTTTCAGCAACAGCAATGAACTCAAAGTGGCTGACAGTGTGTAAGGAATAGGACAGCTAAGGTAAGAAAGGGAAGGAGTGGAAGCAGACAGAACTTGTAGGAACTTGCAACTTATTGTCAAGACACTGACATTTTCTCTCAGTGAATGAGGAGAGTTATTAGCAGAGGAGTCCCATGATGAATTAGTTGAATACATGTCTGTGTTGTGGAGACAGCACTACGTACATGTGAAAGAGGAAGAAAGTGGAGGGTTAAAATAGAAGACAACTGCAAGGATCCAAAGGAAGGATGGTAAACTAGGATTGTGATGGTAGAGAGGAGAATGATTGCTTCTAGGTGTATTTTGAAGGCAGAGCTAATAGGGTTGGTTGATGTATTGACTGTGGGATTAGAGAGAGAAAGTGGATCACCCAGAGTAATAACAAGATTAACTGCTCATTAATGAAATGGAGACTATTGAGTACTTACTGTGTGCCAGACATGTGATGAAGTTCCTGAGTACCAGAGGTAGATTTGAAACCATATAGAGCAGAGACATTTCTTCTTGGTGCTCAATAGGCACTATCTGCTCTTGCCTATGTAGTTATGTGAGAATATATGCAATGCTTGGAGCTGCATTAACTATGTTGTGACTACGAGGTGCTATACCACTTTAGAATTTAGGCAAGAAAGAACTGGCACATGCAAATGTGTTAGCTGAGAGCTTAATAAAGCATGCGCAGGATAAAAATGAACTGTAAGGAACAGTTAACACCTTGTAACTTTCAGTTGCAGGAAATCTTTACCATCAGCAGACCTGAAGATGCAAAGGGAGTAACGTATCTTATGTTAAGGTATGTTCTATCTATTCCCTATTTTTCGAGGGTTTTTATCATAAATGGTTGTTCAATCTTATCAAATGCCCTCTTGGTATCTAATAATATGATCATATGATTTTTATTTTTCCTGTTGTTGATGTGGTGATTTACGACGATTGATTTTCGGATGTTGGACCATCCTTGTGTGCCTTGTGTGCCTGGAATAAATCCCACTTGGTAATGATATATGATTCTTTTGATATATTGTTTCATTCAATTTGCTAAGATTTTGCTGAAGATTGTTGCATCTATGTTCACTGGGGATATTGGTCTATAATTTTGTTTTCATGATGTCTCTGTCAGGTTTTGGTATCATAGTGATGTTGACTTTAGAATACGTGCTTAGAAGCTCAATTTTATTTTTAATTCTTTTTTATGTTAAGTGAAGTCAATCTTACTATTATTTCCCCAGTGATTTTATGCACTGGGGCTTTTTAGAAAGAAAAAAAAACTCAAAAGAACTCTTCCCAAGTTTTAAAACATTCCAAATTATTAATTGTGACTAAGAACTAGTTGCTAGGATGGGGCCAAAGATAGAAGAATTCTATACTACAAGGCCTTTTCATCCTGTTGGCATCAATTGAGTAACCGACCATGTTTGGACACAGTTGATCATCTCTAAATCCATTTAATTATTTTATTCATACAAATTACCTTATCTTCTTCAAGGGGACATATAAAGAGTGAATTTATTAAAGAAACACTAATAAACTTTTCTTAAATAGAAGTCTAAAATAGGTTTTCTGATCAGCAGGTATCTACCTTCACATACAACGCAGGGATCCAGGCTCCTGACATTTTGTGGTTGTGCCTGTCCTAGATTCTTCTGATAAAATGCATAGGAAGAGTCCCTGTTTCTTAAAAACTTTGTCCTGGAAATGATATATATCATTTCACTGGCAAAGCTTGCCACATAGGCAAGCCTAAAGAAAGGAACCTAGGAAATATAATTATAGTGGGCAGGCATCCCCCAGAGTTTTGTCTAGAATATGAGGAAAAACTTGTATTTTGCACTAGAGTTAGTTGTCTTTGTCAGAGGTGGCACTGTTAAGCACCTGAAATGCAGACAAACTCCTGAAATACAGACAAAGCCTGGAGTGTTTCTCTGTTCAAGTAGTCTAGTACAGGACTCTGAAAAGTTTTCTGTTATGAGTCTGACTATAAATATTTTGCAGGTTATATGATCTCTGTTGCAACTAGATAATTCTCATTCTAACAGGAGGGCTGCTTAAGACATAATGCAAATGAATGAGTGTGGTTGTGTTCTAATAAAATATTTATGGACTTCAAAATTTGAATTATACTTATGAATTCTATAATTTGAATTTCACATAATTTTCATATGAAATTCTCAGAAATACTTTTTGGTTCTCAGGCCATACAATAACAGTCTATAGGCCAGATTTTGCACTAACCCCTTATCTAGCATTACTCTTTATAAAATAAGTGAAATTAACATACCATGATTTCATTTCAGTGATTATTTGCCAAGTCTTAGCACTCAAATTTCCCTCAAAGTTCTGAGATATCATTTAGCTAGTTGATTTCATACTTTGTTATTATACCTGACCTACAATTTATTAAGTACAACAATTTTACATACATTATTTTAGTTCTTCAAAAATACCCTATGACTCAGCTATTACCACACCCCCTTAATCAAAGATACCAAAACTCAAAGTAGATAAGTATTTTGATCATATTTCCCACAGTAAGAAATGGAAAATCCAGAATTCAAACCCAAGTGGCTATGATAAATTGTACTTTTGACTCCACACCAACTTTTCTTAGCTTTAGAAGTGTGAGTTCAATAAAAGCTGATAGCTATTCTTTTATTCTCTCTCTTGACCATCCTTTGGGCTCAATTACACCTTTTTATTTATATTTTATCCCTTTCAACTTGAAAATAATAATCTTTCAATGGAGCCAAAGCAGCACAACTAATGCCAAAGGACAATAAGCTGAATAAGTAGTTCAGTATGAGGAAAAGTCCCTTATTGTGGAGTGTAGCTCTGAAACCACAATGCCCATTATTGTTAGAATGAGCAGGAGAAAATTCTCATAAGAACAAACTCTCCTGATGAGAGAAAATAAAAGCAAGTAGAATTTCAGCAGTTCTGCCCTTGAGCTGTACAGTAATGTAGGTTCTGCTCCTCACAACCAGTACGATGACCTTAAGCAATATACTTAACTTCTCAGTTTTCTCATCTCAGAATTGCTTATTGAATTTTATACTCTGACCTTTTGCAAAGGGACTTAAGGTAACATTGGTGCATCTAATTTAACACCTATTTTGCAAAACTCACCAAGTTGCTAAAAGACATCAAGGGTATATGAAAATGTTTTGTAAATTGCAGATACCTTACAACTAAAAGCTATTGTTATGAATATTCTAGGTTTTATCACTGATTATATGCAGTTAAGGTCACAACATATCACTGCTATTTATTTTTTTATCGAACAGAGAAACGTCAACTGAAGAAATGTTATTTGCCCCTTCTTGTACTATATAGATTTTAAGCTGACGAGTTCATTAATCTTTGTTTGTATTTGCCCTTTAGATGAAATTTTTCTTTAATAACAGTATATGTCTTATCATAATAAATCTGTCCTTGGAATACTGTAAGAGTGTTTAAGCATAGACATTAGTGAAATATTATTTTGGAGGCTAAAAATAACCATTTTGCAGCTCATTGCCCCTTCAATGGTGTTTTCATGGGGATGTTACAGGCAAAGCAAGATGGTGCAGCATCAGCAGAACAGGTGAAATCAATATCTATGTACCATGGCCTTTACACCATCTCCTGCAGTAAAATTCAGTGAAAAGAAAATTGATATGCACAGTATTAAATAACTTAACAACAAAGAGCTAGAGAAATTCTTTGTAGCACTACATCCTGCAACACACGTCTCTCTTTTGGCAGACTATTTCCTTTTAACCATTTGAGGCTTCGCACACATCCGTTGCAGCTGGAGCATATCCCAAGGCACTTCCTGCCGCTTAGGATTTTTGGCAGTGGCCTTGCTTCTATTCCCTGTGGTTCCTCCAGGCATATGATTGGTTGCTATGAGGATCAATTCTGTCTCTATTGTTGTCTTCGTCTTAAGTGAAAGATGTCTTGTCTACTTTAAGCAGAGAGATATACCACCTCTGATGTGGGGCGGGGGGGGGGCGGATGAGAAGGGAGCAACACATGCCATTCTTTATTTTTTGATACCGACAGTTTTAATGTGCTCTTAGGAAAAACATAACGAAGGCAAATGTCCTTATTAAATACAAATGCCACATTATGTTTAGGGAATCCTCATCAAGATCTAACCAGATCTACCCTTCACCTCAATATCAGGGAAAAGCTTTTACATTTGGTAATGCTGCAACAGTAACCACTGCCTTCTTTTTAATTGCATCAATCAGAATCTCAAAAGTGCATTTATTTTGACCCAGCAATATGTTGTCTGTGAATTTATTTGACACACAGACTGACAAAAATATACCATGGATGTGTATTAAAATTCCTTAATCGTAATGGTCCTATGGTTACAATAGCCTGAGGTTAAGGAACATGTTGTGTTCTTCACGCCACCTCATTCTTGTCTCTGCACTCTTTATTCACAGCTGATTCCTCCTGACTCCCTGTAAGTACTTATGTGTGTGACACACATACATGCTTTTCAAAGGGCAACTGTCCCTGTAATTATAGGAGCACTTCACATAAAGGAACATGCAGCCTTTTCAAGAAGCCAAGATGATTTCCTTTTGATTGATGATCGATCCGATTTTAGTAATGCAAGGAGTAAGTGAATATAGAGATACGAAAAGAAAGTAAATACATAGAAGATAAAATTAGAAATCCTCTCTCCATCCCCTCATGTCCTAGCTGTAATTACTACAAGTTTTATATATCATTCCAGTATACATTTCTAAGTGTGTGTGTAGGTATCAAATATTTATCTTGGGCTTCCTCGGTTGCACAAAGGGTTAAGCACAGCACTTTGAAGCTATCTGCAGCCTCTGCAGCAGAAGAGTTTGATCCCCTGCTGGACAGGGAGTTACGCACATGGCGCAGCAGACCTCTCCCATCCTTCCCGCTGCTCCCCTCCGTATTTCAGTGGATATGCTGTTCTGCTGTTCTGCTCCCCACTCTGTCTCTGGTGAATCCTCTCACCCCCCCATACCTCTGGCCTGTACCCCAGTTCTTATATGCATAAATAAATAAATCTTTACAAAAATTTATCTTGTCCCATGAATTATTTTTTACTTAATGGAGCCTTTTTAGCCTCCCCAGTGGCACAGCAGTTGAGTGCTGGGTTGCGAAGCTGCCAGCCTCTGTGGCGCCAGTTGGATCCCCGGCTGCAGGGCGAGGGTACCACATGGCACGCAGACCTCTCCTGCTGCCCACTGCTCCCCTCAGCAGTGTACTTCATCAGTCTGCCTGCTCTGCTCTCCGCTCTGACTCTGGTAAACTCTCTCACCCTCCCCCGCTTCTGACTGTACCCCAGTGCTTGTATAAATAAATCTTTAAAAAAAGTAGAGCCCTTTTATACAGATACATGTAGATCTGTACTATAATTTTGATAGCATAACATTCAGGATGCACATAACAAATCATTTAAGTATTCCATCATTGAACACATTTAGGTGTTTGAAAAATAAAAAAATAAAATCTAGGAAACAAACTCCAAAGATTGCAATCCTGCCTATCTTAGCTTTATGAAATTTGTATTATAATAGGTATATTGAATATATTTTTCAATTCACACACATTTTCTTCTCTCTTGCTTGCCCTGTCCCTAAGATTCAAATTGTAGTATGGTGAACTGTTCTTGGTTCTGTTGAAAAACTGCACTATTAGAACAAATGAATAACCTAATAAACAACAGTTTTCAGCAGCAAAAATATCCTCATAGATAAATTCCTTTATTTGTTTCTACTTTGAGTTTCAGAAATTCCAGATCTTTCTCTCTTTCATCCTGCATCCCATAGTTTCTCTTCTCCCATAATTAAATGCTGTTTTTCTCTTTACATTAGCCTCATCCTCTTTTTTTTTTAAAGATTTATTTATTTATACAATAGCTGGGGTACAGGCCAGAGGTGCCGGAGGGTGAGAGGATTCACCAGAGACAGAACGGGGAGCAGAACAGACAGACAGACTGAATGCACTGCTGAGGGAAGCAGCAGGTGAGACAGGAGAGGTCTGACATAACATGTGGGCATCTCCCTGGCTGGCCAGGAATCAAACCTGCGCTGCAAAGGCTGCGGACTGCTTCACAGTGCTGAGCTCAACCCACTGTGCCACCGGGGAGGCCCCAGCCTCATCCTCTTAAAGCATTACCAAAAAAGATTTCAGGTTTACATTGCCTCTTTTATGGTGATTTGAGAAGAGAGAGAGAGACATTCTTTCTACTAGTTTTCCAAAATAAAATCCCAGGGAAGGAGTCTCATTGGCTAATGCTATAACCAGAGGGCTGGAATTAAATAGTGTCCTCCCAATATACTGGATTAAATAGTGTCTCCCCAAAATTCATGTCTTTCTGGAACCTGAAAATGTGACCTTATTTAGAAATAAGTTCATTGTAGATGTAATTAGTAAAATGAGGCCATATTGGAGAAAGGTGGGCCCTTAATCTAATCTGACCAGTGTCTTCATGAGAAGTGGCATGGAGACTGACGTATACAAACACAAGATAATGCTAAGATACACAGGGCGGATATCATGTGAAGATGTAAGCAGTAATTTTAGTGATGCATCTACAAGGTAAGGATGGCCAGCAACCACTACACACTAGGAGAAAGGTACGGGATAGATTCTCCCTCTCAGCACCCAAGAAGGAAACAACTCTGTCAACACCTTAATTTTGACCTTCTGATTCCTAGAACTATAACAGAAAAAAATTCATTGTCTTTAGTCACTTAGTTTGTGGTACTTTGTTATGCAGCCCTAGGAAACCAAGACGCCCACCTAAACCACACAAGTAGGAGAGGAGTGGTTCTTCAAATAATGAAGATGCTATTACTACATCATTACTAAGTGGTAATATTGAGCAAACCAAATAAGATCAAAACAAATAAATGAACTCCACAAAATTAAAATTACTTGGTGGTATAACCTTGAAATGTTCACAAGGCTTCAATCCCCACATGATTATGCTTATTTATTTGATATTTCCAGGTCAGCTACTTCCACAAACAATTTGAGAAAATGTAATTAAAAGCAACATAATAAAACCAAATATTTATGTGAGGAAAGAAAGAGCTAAACGATGATGGAAGGTAGAGAAGATAGAAAGACTTCTGTGGAATCAAACACTTAACACTGTTTTCTGGTATTCAGCATCAAGCAGAGAACTCTTGTTCATACAATTTTCATTTCCCCTTGAGCCTCCCTTGGTGGCACAGCAGTTGAGCGCTGGGCTGCGAAGCTGCCCTCAGCCTCTGCAGCGCTGGTTCAATCCCCGGCCACTGGCAAGGGTCCCACATGGCGCGACAGACCTCTTCTACCATGCCCGCTGCTCCCCTCAGCAGTCTATTTCATTGGTCTGCCTATTCTGTTCCCTGCTCTGGCTCTGGTGAATTCTCTCACCCTCCCACACTTCTGACTGTACCCAGTGCTTGTATAAATAAATATATCAATCTTAATTTTTTTTTTTTTACCCAATGAAGGAAGCATACCTGACTATTTAGAAAGAACTGCACTTTTTTTATCCACAAGAAGAAATGTGTATTTTAATAATTCAAGTAAAATAACCTTCAGCATAAAAAGAATATACAGTTTCAAATTATATTCCAGAAGCCAGAGAAAATTGAATCTGGAGGAAAGTAACACTGTCAAAAGTTTTAAAACAGCAGTTCAACTTTTCATACATAATATCTGACACTTAAAATTTTTTCAACTATTTTAGGACTTAGAACCAAATGAGCCAAAAACAAAACAAAACAAAACAAACAAAAAAAGCGGACACTACAAATATACCCACTGGTGAGCTAGATATTGCAGTAATCAATCATAGATCTTAAAATAATTGGGATTAGCAGTTTAAGGGCATTAAATGACAAAATGGGGTTTTGGGAAATTCCAAGAACTAGACTTTGAGAAATTTAAAAAACAGGCAAGTTAGAAAGATGTACTTTTACATAATGAGTATGGAGTTTAGGTGTGTTTACAAGGAGAGTTTTGGAGCTTCTCTTAACTAGATTTGATCAACTGGTTGATGATTCCATGATGTGTTTCCCTGCTGATAATTATGAATGGTGCAGTCTCTATATATAATGTATACTTCAATTAGAAAATAAAGATTACACTAACTGCTGAAGATCTGGAATTAAAGCATATGCTAGTGTTGACTGAAAGGAGATAAGTCTATAACTGTCAGTAATATCTATATGTGAATGTGTTTGGGAGATGAATAACAATTGCCTTATTCAAGGATAAATGCTGAATTGGTAGAAAAAAGAGATTGTAATCTAGAGTAGTAGCTCAATATGTATTTATTAAAAGAATGAATAAATTACAACTTTATTCCTCCTACTGAAAAGAGTGCCAATGCAGAACTGAAATAAAGAAAACATTTATTTTGCAGATCTCTTTAGGGTATTTAGTTCATTTACATTTAGGGACAGAACAAATTCTGTGACATTTAAATTAGGAGAAAAAGAGTAATCTTTTCATATTAGACCCTGTCTTGGATTTACTATGTGTTTTCTGGGAAATGTTTTTTCTCCAACTTCTTTGAAAAGAGCACTATACATATTCCCTGTCATATGGCTATAAAAAACTTAGTTACTAGGAATATCCTATTTAGGATCATGCAGATGGGAACTTGTGGGCATGTTGGGCTTAGCTCTCAACAGTCCATGGTGATATTCAAACCCAGTAACTCCATATGATTGATTTAACAGATTTTAAAGAACAAACAGGTTCTATTTCTATTGTTCATTATGGCAAGCCAGTACAGTCTCTTTTTCTGAATGAGGAACGTAAGCACTGACAGAAGAAAAATCTAATGGCCTGTTTGATAACCACAGAATTGAATGAAATTTCCTTTCCACCATTTTAAATGATGGGACCATTTGGGCCTCAATAAATGTTTCCAGTGTGGTTAAACTGAATACTTTAATAATATTTTAAAGGAAAAATCAACACTCTTTGTTGTTACACTTCATATGGAATTCACAAATGGATCAGTTTAGAGGAAATAAAGATTAAATAATTGTGGCTGGGTTGTATGCTAGGAAAATAGGTCAATTGCATATACTCATAATCATTTATTCAGCAAATATTGAGAATCCATGATATCTGTCAATTAAATTATATGGGTCCCCTACTGCCTATGATTTAACTGGATGGGAGGATACACACAGCACTAAGTTAATAACAGTACATAGTGACTATAGAAAAAATATTGAAAGGAAATGACTAAAGTTTATGATTAAAAGTACAAATTGGATGTTCACTGGGGAAGTTATGGAGGAGAAAATCATGAATTAAAGTGGCCTTGGAAAATGACATGAAGTGAGATAAGGAAGAACAAAGACCTTCAATTGTTCTTTTCTTAGGTAAGAGGCAACATAGGAAAACACACGATCATGACAAGTTTGGGGAGAATAACGAGATAACCCAGTGAAGCAGAAACTATAAAAAAAGAGTCAAGTAAGAAATATCTGGAAAGAATTCAAGGGAAAAAGCATTTATGCAAGGCTAAGTAAGATGTCTGAACTTTCGACAAAATGACATAGTGAAGACAAGTTGGTGTAAGAAAAATCCTAAGTTTTGATGTAACGAGAGACTTAGATTTGAATTCAAGCTCTGCTAAATATATATGCATCTTGATTTCCTCCTTATAAAAAGAAGAGGATGTTATCATATCAGTTTATTATGCTTCTTAACTTTAATATGTATAAAGTGGCTGAGTCATATAAACCCTTAATACATATTAAAACATCATTCAAGCCTTCCATATTAGACTCTATATAATTGAATTCTATAAAAAAATTTGAGAAGGCTAATGGCTTGATAAAAGACTATTTTAGGGAGATAAATCTGACAACAATTTGCTGGAAGCTAGCCGGTAAACCATTTTTGGGGGGATGGGGATTTTGAATCTCCTCAAAAATATGTTTGGATACGGCCTCCCCGTTGGCGGTTGAGCAGCTGCTGAGCGCTGGGCTGCGAAGCTGCCTGCAGCCTCTGCAGTGCCGCTTGGATCCACGGCTACCGGCGAGGGGCCCACATGGTGCAACAGACCTCTCCTGCCGCGCCCGCTGCTCCCCTTAGCAGTGTATTTCTTCATCAGTCTGCCTGTTCTGTTCCCTGCTCTGGCTCTGGTGAATTCTCTCACCCTCCCACGCTTCTGACTATACCCAGTGCTTGTATAAATAAATAAATAAATCTTTAAAAAAAAAGTTAGAAAAAATGTATGGATAATCTATATCCTCTGGGGAGGAAGACATGGGCTTCTGAGTATTAAAGGAGTTCATGACTTCCAAAAGAGTTAAAGACTGCTTTGAGTATCATAGAATCTAGACTATGAGCAACCAAGGAAGAGAAGTGGAGCAGAATAATAAGATATAAGTATCCTATATGCAAATTAAAGAGAAATTGAAAATAACACAAATTTTAGCCTTGTGTCACTGGGAGCTTCATGATATCACTTCCAGAAAGAGGGCAGTCATTTTGGAAGGAAAGGTTTAAAATTTGGCTATTAACTTGTTAAGTTTTAGTTATTTGTCATAAATGTGAGCTAAAACCCTAACTAGACAGGATTTTGCCTCAACTTGGAACTCAGGTCAGGGCTGGAAATAAAGACAGTTTAAAACAAGCTGCTCAGGTTGTACTTTTGCTACAACAGTAAATGGCAAGAGGCGGGAGGATGCATAAAGCCAGGGGATATAATGAGGCCGCTTTTGAAAACAGATTCCAAGGTATGGGGAAAAAGCTTAAAGACTTTTGAAATGCCAAAAAACTTGTTATGCACACATGCAATGAAGTGTTATGAAATAGGAAATAACATTTTTAAGGTAAAATAAAATGGAATGAATTTACTTTAACTCGTTGTTGAATGAAAGAAGTCAGAGGAAAAAAAAATGTGAGAAATCAGACATAGCGGGAAGTTAATTTTCTGAGAATGTTGAGAATAAAATGAGGGAAAATAAGGAGCAAGGGCTAGGTCCTTGAAAACCCATAGTTAGAGGGTAGAAGGAAGGAGATTCAACTAAGAACTTGTCAAAAAGGTAAATAAGGTAAGTAGACGCACCAGGAGAACTAAAGCATCAGAAACCTGGAAAAGAGAGGATTTTGTCAAATGTAGCAGGCAAGGCACACAAAATGCAGAAGAGTCATCAAATTTCTGTCCTTTTCCTAAACAAGCCTTGAAGTAATGTTGCACTGTGAAAGTTGCATGTAAAGATGTGTAAAGAGTAATCCAGAATATGGTGTCATACAGAAACTTTTCTGCTTGTAGGAAGCTCTTCAGGAAATCGAGAATCAATCATAGATGTGAATGCCTAGAAGATCATTTATTTTGCGTGCTTTTTACTCTCCTCATTACAGTAGTACATAGCTTGCTTTCCCCAAATTTTAGCATCTGACAGTCTCATCCACTTTAGACTCAATTAGAAGCTAAATACTTCTGAGAATGGAGTAATTTATATTCTCAGAATTTCATACTTTAGGGATAATAATGGAACAAATCCATTTTTATTATTGTTACAGAAGTGACTCAAATACCCAGAGCTCTATTATGCAGGCTCCTGAATTAGTCAACATAAGAAAATAACAACAAAAAGCAAAACTAAAATGAATCCAGAAAATCTATTATTATTGTTGGCTATTGTTCCATTAGGAAAACAATCCATATCACTCTCAGTTTTGAAAACTGCTAAAACTTCAAAAGTGCAATAAAGGCACTACTTGGAAGCTAATGCATTAAAAGAAAATTCTCATCATATAGTTATTGTTTAACTTTCATGCTTTTCTTCAAAAAGGTGCAAAGAATATGTGAGCAAGTTTTCTGTCACAGGGGCATAGAAGAGGGAGCAAGCACTGAACTAGACATCAGGTTCTGCTACTAGAGCGTTTCTTTTGTGATATGTGCAAATGATCTTCATTCCACAGACCTCCCTTGGTCTGTCTGTAAACAGGTAAAGACAGAATCTCCCCAGTCCAGTTTACCATTCTGGGCATAAGAGTGATCATTTTTGATAGGCAGGCAATTACACCTTTCTTTACAAACATTTTGTGCGGATTATACTCAATAGCATCTGTACATGTGCTTAGCATATGATAAGCATTCACTGGCATTCTTTCCTTCCTTCTCTTCTACGTTAGGAATTTTTTGGAAGAAACAAATAACAAGTCATTATGTGGTATCCTAGGCATTCATATATTGTACAATAAATATATGTGGCAGACAGAGATAGATAGAATGGTGGGGGGAGGGAGGGCTGTTATTACTTCTATTAGAAGGTACTATTTACTACAGAGAGACCTGAGATGGATAATAGCTTCATGGCAGATCTTGAAAAGAGACAACATCTGGCAATTCTGCAATTACAGAAATGGATTTGGAAAGATCTCTGTCTTTAAGACTCTGACAGGTACAGTCAGATTATGCATATCTTGTGCAAAACTATTTTCCATGAAAATAAGCAAAAATGTCAACAAGGGTGACATTTAATTATTTAAAATCTCTATAACTCATATTTTCTAATAATAAGGCTAAGATTTCCCTTTAGATTAGATTGTGAGAGGGGCATATATGCAAGAAAGGACTTTTTTAGTTTTACTAAGAGTGCTAGAATGACTTTCCAAAGATTTTGCTCTGACCCACATATTTGGAGAGCATAAAAAATAATACTTAGACATTTTATGTGTAATGCATGCTATTTTCTACTTTAAATAACTTTTTCAACTTGCTAATGAGCCTTGGTCTGTACTTAAACATAACAGAAACAACAAAGACCCCAACTTCTTAGTAATCCTTTTTAATATATCAGTCCCTAATAAAATGCTATCACAAATGAGCACCGGTTATGTTAGGGGGAAATGACGTCCTGAGCTAATCCCATATAGGCTTTGTGGACCTCACCCCCATTGGAAAAGACAAATCCCGTCACCACCAAAGGGAGGGTGGCTGGGACCTGACAGTGGAGTTGGGCAGCCAGGTTGGATATAAAAACCAAACATGTGGGCCTTGGGGGGTTCACTATCGCTTACCTCCTGGCTTCACGGCTCCTGGCTTGCAGCCAGCTCTCAGAGTGCCATTTGGGAGTCCAGATCGGCAGATCGGGTAGGACTCATTTAAAACTTTGTCTCCCACTTTTCTCCCTGAGCTGTACATTTCCTCATTTCCCCTTCCCTTGTAAATAAACCTTTTATTAACCTTTCACATGTGCCTGCAGTAGAGCATTGATAAGTCCTTTTGTTGTAGAGCAACCCCGATACAAAACGGGGTGCCTGACTGTGGGTCCTCACCCGCGCGCTTAAAAGGACTTATCAATGCTCTACTGCAGGCACACGTGAAAGGTTAATAAAAGGTTTATTTACAAAGGGAAGGGGAAATGAGGAAATGTACAGCTCTGGGAGAAAAGTGGGAGACAAAGTTTTAAATGAGTCCTACCCGATCTGCCGATTAGGAATCCCAAAATGGCGCTCTGAGAGCTGGCCGCCAGCCAGGAGCGGTGAAGCCAGGAGGCGAGCGATCGCGAGCCAGAGAGCGAGCAAGGCCCACGTGTTTGGTTTTTATATCCAACCTGGCTGCCCAACTCCACCCTCAGGTCCCAGCCACCCTCCCCTTGGTGGTGATGGGATTTGTCTTCCCCAATGTCCTGATGGCTTTAGTCTGGAGTGGGGGTGGAGTCCACAAAGCCTGTATGAGATTATCTCAGGACATCCTTTCCCCCTAACACTTTTAAGTGCGTGGGTGAGGACCCACAGTCAGGCACCCCATTTTGTATCGGGGCTGCCCTATAACAGTTTGGCGCCCAGCGTGGTTTCCAAGTTAAACCCGCGGTTGACCAGCCCAAAGTAACATTCCTTGCATTGGTCACCATAAGCGCACTAGTTCTTCAGGACTCGCAGTATAATATTTGTCTCAAGTCCGGGGCTGCCCTATAACAGTTATATAGTCTATTCATAAATAGATAGTTATTAACCAAGATCCATTTTAGATCATCTTTGGTATGATGATCTTTTTATTCCATCTTTTTATTCCATATGGTATCATCTTTTTATTCCATATTAAGTTATATAATTAGATTTAAATTTTCATCAAATTCTCCATAAAAGAATTGGAGTTATGGGTTGAGTGGTCATTTAAGATTTTTCCTAATATCATCATTTTCAATGTTTTATCCAGATTATGTTCAGAGTATATACCCTTAATTTTCATTCAAGAAAATTGTTATGATGTTTCTGAGTAGGGCTACTTGCCCATTCCTTTTCACTTTCTTTGGGGGAAAGGATTGCCTGCAGTAGAGTATTGATAAGTCCTTTTAAGTGTGTGGGTGAGGACCCACAGTCAGGCACCCCGTTTTGTATCAGGGCTGCCCTATAACAACTTTACTAAATTTGTGGAGTACAAAGATCATAGAGTGACCTTGAATTTAAGAAAGAAAAAAACTTGGGAATTTTCTCTAGAACCATAATCCAAATGGCAAAGTAGGTGAATTTTATTCTAGACTCACTCTCCTTCCCTTTCATAGTTCTTGTTGACCTTACAGAGAAGTCTGTACCCACTATTACTACCAGCACTGACTTTAAGGTGAAATAACCCAGTGTTTGAATTGAATTTAAAGTTGTGTATGGGAGAAAAAAAATCTGTCACCCCAAAATATGTCTTTGGCAAAAGTTTCATTTCATGGGAGGGACTCAGAAGGCTGAATGAAGGTTACTTTTGAAAAAAATGTTTATATATAAACTTCTCTCTGTAAGCACAACTTCCTCATTGTACTTGGGAACACCTAATCTCTTTATCTCTTTCAAAGGAGAAGATAGAATTTAAATCAGCTTAACTTTGTTATTGTGTCTTCCCTGGCAAATTCCCTCCTTTATCCACCCACCTCAACCCTAATCAAACTCAACTGCTCAGCTATTTAAGAAGACAGTGTGAGCTACAATCATACTGAGTCTCTCCCATGTATAAAGTAGTTATACATGTTATTTTGGATTTTGTTCTCTTATCAGTCTGTCTGATGCTTGTTTGATTATTTGCCAGCCTAGGGGAAGGTAAAAGGGTATGGAATGATTTTCTTTGAGCACTTTAATAAATTATAAATTATCCTAAATTGTGTGTGTACATGCACACACGTGTGTGTGTGTATGTGTGTGTGAGAGAGAGAGAGAGAGAGAGAGAGAGAGAGAGAGAGAGAGAGAGAGAGAGAGAGAAAATTCCTTATATTAGAGTTACCAGATGAAATATCTATTTATTTCATGTAGGGCATACCCATACTAAACTGTTATTCATGGTCTATCCGAAATTCAAATTTAGCTGGGCATCCTATAATTTTATTTGTAAAATTTTTTAGCTCCACACTTAGTCTGATCCTTGGCATATCATAGGAATTATGAAATACCTCCATAAGCAAAAAGTTGTGATACAGAACCAAGAATTTTGCACATAGATCCGGATTCAAATTCTCTTTGTTCTTGAATTTTATTTTGGTCAAGATTTTCACTGGAATTTAACCTGATCTTCCCAAAGCAGTGTCATGTAGTGTGAATCTACTTTCTCTTCATGATCAATAAAATTCTGCTCTCAGCTTATTGCTTTGGAAGTGAATACGTGTACATTATACTGAGGACCCCAAGTTGCATCTAAGTGCATAGAAAGGAAAAACATCACATTCTCATGTACTTTATAGTTTATTATCTACTCCATCTATACCCTAAATCAGACACCTAGGAGAAGGTTCCAATCCACAACATCTGCTTTTTTCTAAATGTGCATTTAAGGGAAAACACCCTGGAGCATGATATTGATGGGCAAAACCACAATGAACTATCAAGATTAAGATGTTGTCCATTATCATTTTGTTGGGTAGCCACAAATCTGAAAATGTAAGAAATTTACATAAAAACATGTGTTTAAGTTTTGATAAATGAATTTATGTAGTATGTTCTATAGGGTGTTCTAAAGGGTATATTTTGCTCATTACCAATGCATAGATCTACATGCTATATGAATTTGCCATAAGGCTTTGGTTTTACACAATATTTCCATTAGCCCCTGCCCATGGATATGTGATGCATTGCTGTGATGATTTATTCTGAACAGACCTGTACCTTTAGGATAACCTAGAAAAAAAATAATTGAAGGGGTTCAAATCTGGTGTGTAGCAGCTCATTCCAGATGGCCATATTGGCCAATATAGATTAGGAAATTAACATCAAATTAGTCCTTCACAACTCCAACATAATGAGGTGGAACATTATCCTACGGGAACCCCTCTAAGTGACTTTCCCCTAGCTTTCAAATGCATTCATTAATTGTTTATTCTTTTGTGTCAGTCTCAGCCTATTGATATTATTGATATTTTAAGACAGCACTGTCAGAGTTCTCATGATTGTAATATGCCCTTCAACAATAACCATCAGGAAACTTTGAAAAAAATAGAGGATTATTACTTATAAAATCAGGAAGTTACACAGCATACCTGGGCTTCAGTGAGGTTGAGGGTGGAGACAGAGAGCCGGAGTTGGGCTTCCTATATTTCAATGGGGCTGAAGGTGAGGGATCTTGGATTTCACCAATTTACTCTATTGGTAAATTCTAATCATGAGTGGGAATTTAAATCACAGGAAGAGAGACAAAAGAAAAAGGGGAAAGATATGTCAGTCCTAATTGACTAGTTATCTAAATTAATCAGGATCTATAAAATAGAGGAATTTCAGTTAGAAGGGAGAGGGAGGCAGCCTGGCTTTTTTCTAGTTCGATGGCTGCCATGTGTTTGAGTTAGCTCACTTTGAAGTGGATGCTCCTTCTATTATGGATCCCACCTCATCAAGCTTCAATCAGGTATTTGTATTACAAAAGTTCAAGGAGTTTATAATACAATAATTTAATATGTTGATTTCATACATAAACATTTATTTATGTTTCCAGACTTCATGATCAAGTTGTAGCTGGTAGTTATTAATAATATACATGTCATTTTAACTTATGATATACTATAAGTTATCATTATTATCCTTACTTTGCAGGTGAGAAAACTAAATCAGAGAGAGGGTATACAATTGCATGGTTAGTAACTAACTAGACAAACTGAACTTAGAATCCATATTCTTAAATTCTAAGCAGTATTGTTGATAATACTGGAGTAATAAAAGGCATTAATGAAACCATTTCTTTTTGTATCACTTCTGTGGAATGAAGTCAGTTTATATAAAGAGTTGTATCTTTATTTGTAACGGGATCTAAGCCAGAGAATTTCATTTTGAGAGACACTATTCATCACCTCAGGCTAAGAGTTAGCTGGATGCCTCTGCCAAATGTCAGTGATTGCATTTATATTCCAACAGAGGTTTTATTCAGACATTATTTTGGATTTGTTTTTAAAGTTACACTTCTTCTATCACAAGCTGTGTCTCTTGGTTTTTGTGTTTTTTTTTTTTTTTAAACAAGGGGACTGACATAGCAGATATTTCAATGTTAAAATCTTATTTAAGACAAAACATAGAAACTTGATTTGAAAAACTGAGGTAAAGTACTTCAAAAAGGCCTTTTTTATATAGATTCAAGCTCCCAAATTCTTACTCTAATTTGCAAAAGAGAAATTATGAAGGGTTTAAGTGATTTTTAGAAAATAAAATGCTACTAAGGAAGAAAAAGAAAACAATTTGCTTTTTCTATTATAACATTACATGTCAGCAAAGGGGTGTCTGTCCTAACTGACTGGAGGAAGTTAGCTGTTGGTTTCAAAATCACTCTTTCCAGAGAAGTAGGATGTGTGACTCAGATTTCCACACCAACATGGTTCTTGAGAGAAGACTTCAGGTTTAGAGGAGGTTATGTTAAATTCTTTGGTTTCACTTATTTCCTTCAGACAAACCACATGTCAGAGAACCTCAATCTGAAGATGATATGAGTTGCATATGTTTCTTCCTTTTCTTTCATAAAAGGTTTTTATGTCCTTCATTTTCCATGCATGGCCTTGATTGATATCTTTTTATACATAAATGTACTTAATCAGAATGAAATTCTAATCCTCAATTGAGATAACTTTTCTATTCTCCTGAAGAGTTGAGATGTGATATGAAACTGTACATATAGAATTTTATACTTTTCAAAGGTTTGGATGGTCAAAATGATGACATAAGTGAGAAAGAAAAATAGGAGAGCAAAAATTAACATTATTTGTGAACCTAGGTCACCTCTTACACCATGCTAGATATTTTGCACACAGACTTGATTTTAATCCTACTCTATTTTATCGATGAGGCACTTAAGTGTGGAGTTATGAAAATAACCTCCCTCAAATTATGTATGAAATATAACTATAGGAATCAGGATTCAAAAATAAAATATAAAGTTAGAATTTGTGATGTTCCTATGATACCTCTCTATGAATTTGGGAATAATGTTGAGTAAACACTCTGGAAATGATGGGTAAAATGGAGAACCCCCAAATATCTCAACAATTGAAATTAAAAAATAATTACTTAAAATATTTTCAAAGTTAATGTTCTAAAAGTAATTTTGTGTATCCATAAAAGAGAAATCCAATTGGGAAAGTATGTCATTAACCCATGAGACATGAGATGCCTGAAGAATTTTACACAAACTTAAAATCAAGTGTTAGGCATTTTGTTTCAATATAAAATATATACTTCAATATTAGTTGGAAGTTAAATAGTATATCACCTCCAGAGTGTTTGGATTATAAGCCATTTGGCAATATGCCCCTAGTGCATTTTTTTCTTCATAAGAACCACAGTTTCCTACTAAGTAGGAAGTGGTAGATTACAATAATACAAATAGTAGTTGCCTCTTGGTGTAACATTTTTTCATTAGCATTTACCGCACTATACAAGTGTTAGGCAGGTCCTAACTGGGAAATTTAATATTTCAAATATCTGGGAACTGAGCCTTTTACTTCATTCCTATCCATCAATTATATTACTGAGTGTTTTATTCAGAAACAGGTTTGTAGAAAGCACTAAAGTTACAATGGTGAACAAAGAAAGTCAAGTGGAGGAGGTATTTATCAATTAATCAGCAGTAACTGTAAAATCATAACTGTGATAAATATAAAGGTACATGGTGCTTTGAGATGGAGTGATTGGGAAATTAACCTATACAGAGAGTGTGGGAAAGGTTTCCCTAGGGGAGTGATGACTAATCTGTATTATGAAGGGTGAACAGCAGTAAACTTGGACTGGAGGATGGAAACAGGGCTCTACCAGTTGAATACTGGTTGGATAAGGGAAAATGCCAAGACACACACTGGTTGGGTGCTCAGTATGTAAAGGTCAACATGGTGGGGGAGGTGAGGGCACTTATGAGAGGTTGGGTGGGAGATGAAAGGGTTCAAAGATGGGAGCTGAGGGCATTCACTAGGAGTGACAAAATCATGTTTGTGTTCAAAGTAATTGCAAAGATCTCCATAGATGTAGCTGGAAAAATGTTGTAAAGGAAATAAGACTGGATGTCAGTAGATCCCCCTTATGAGGTGTGTGCAGCAGTCCAGTAAAGATACTGGTAGCCTGGTTAGGGTGGTAGTGAGTCTGGAGATATAGAGCGAAGGATGAAAGAGTTGTGTCTAGATTATCCATGAACAGACATTGATAAGTAAATGTGGATGGGAGATGGGAAGGACCTGTTTAGAATAACTCAGATGTCTCATTCTCTAGGAGGCACCAGATTGAAATGGGAGGAAAAATGGAAGACCCTGAATTCAGTTTTGTACATGCTAAGATCAAGGTAACTTAGAAATATCTAACTAATGATGTCCCACACACTTTTGACATCAGTTCATTTTACTTGAGTATCAAGTATGGTTTGTTTAAGCTTTTTTCCCTGTAATTGAACATGTATTTTATCAAATACATATTCCTAATTAACCTAGTAAAATAGCTACATCTTAAGTTTGGCTTAAACCTCACACTTCTGGGATGAATGCACTGCTTTTTTAATGCTTCCAAAGAAAACAGTTTAATTTAAAAAAATGAGTAAGTCACATTATTAAGAAATGCAGATTGCTAATGATAGATATAATACAACCTGATTAGAGCTCTCAACGATATGAAACTTTAGCAAGTTAATCAGGAAGGAAAGCACCTATTCCCTTGAATTGGAGTATGTCTGTATTATTTTAAGGAAAGTTCCCTTGAATTCATGTATCTATTTCCCTTATATATTACTCTTCTTTGTACATTATGTGGAAAAACAGCAAAACTGCAACATAATTCTCTAGCATTTTTACTTTTGTAAGTTTTGCCTCTTTTTCATTAAAAGAAGGAAACTATTCAAAACAGTAAGATTTGCCATGGTGAACTCTATTAAATGAGTAGTCACTTGCCATGGGGTGTGATGGAAGTAGAGAACCTTAACAATTTGGAGGGTTTTTTTGTTAGATCGTGGATGAAACTTTAGGATTGGGCAGAGGAAAGCAGGTTTAGTCCGAATTACAATCTTAGCTCTAGTGTATATCTACCTCCCCTGAATTTAAGATTCATAACTGGCATTTTTATCCCCAATGTACATCTGTAAACAGTCCTCATCCTCTACCTATTAACTGTGGTACACAAATCCAGAAACAAGAATTGATAATAATTTGTCTGAGAATACCTGTGGGAAATACCAAGAAATCACAAACCACTTTGCAACAGAACACTAATGTATATTTGTTTAGACTAACCCAAGAGTATATAACTGCATTTAAATAATCCTGCAGATATTATAACTTATTCCACTTTGCAGAAAGAAGGCAAATATTTAGGAATGGACAGTATTTAGTTTGCAAGTGGGAGTATAAGATAAAAATCAACACTTATGCAAAGGTTGAAAGAAAAGAAAAAAGACTTTCAGCAGGAAAGTTTTAGGGTTGATGGAGAAAAGCTGAGTATTTGTGAAGACTTCCATTAGATACTGTGTTTGGAATTCTTTGAAATTTGCAAATGTATTCAAATCTACATTTCTTTAAAATAGATGCAAATGTATCCAGCTTTAAAACTTATTAATAATGTAATAGGTAGAGGCAACAACTTCAGCCTGCAAATGGTATGGTCTATAGGATGAGAGAATAAGGGAATATAGAATTGAGAAGACATGCAAGATGGATTTTGTTACTTTGAAAAATGCCAGTGACTGCCAAGCTCCCCATTCCCAGAGATGATGGCTTGATTATCTAAGTTGGGCCTGAGAATTAGTGTTTTTAAAAGTTCCAGGTGATTCTCATGTATAGTTTAACTGGAAAACTACCTACCTCAGAGATAGTTACATTAGTTATAAACCACGTATAAAATTAATCAAACCTGCTCTGCATGGCTATCAGCCTATTGCTAAATCTTCCTGGATGTTTGGTCTCTATAGATGTCCTGTTCTTATAAAAATGAATTTGACAAAAATGCTGTTTTTAATTTCTACCATTATGTTAACCTAAAAAAAAAAAAACTATGGAACTTGTTACTAGCATTTTCCTTGTTTTAGAGAAAACGGACAAAGCATAATGGACAGAGAAAAAGCGAAGAACCCATGGAATAGAATATCCAAGGGCACACACCTTGAAAATGGTGGCTTCAGGATTCACACCCAATCTCCTTGAGAGTGGCTAGACATTCAGCCTCTCCTATCAATTATGCTGTCTGCACTTTAAGGATATGTCTTGTAACATTATCCTTGTCTCAACATGATAGCACGCAAAATGAAAATCAAGAGAAAAAGGAAGATTGGAAAGATTTTTGATACTAATATATTATATAGTATTTCCATTTCAAGGCAAATTTTCATCTGTAATTCTAAGGGAGAGAGGATAACTGCAATTTTCTCTTATACAGCTAAGGGAGAGTCGTAAGAGAAGAAAGCACATCTGTAAGAAACTTCAAGAAGAGCTGAATTTGGAGACTGTGTCCATATGGGGTCTCTTATTCAACATTTAAACTCATCAATAGGAGGCATAAAAGGTGTCTGATATTCCTACACATGAACTAAAATCTGTATTTAGACTTGGATATCAAAATTCAGTTACCTTCTGACTTGTGATCTGGATACCATCCATTAATACTACATATTATTCTTATAAAAAGATTAAAAGATTGAGATTAATTCACAACCACATCTAAAAACTAGAAAAATGCTGCTCATGTACTATATCGTTAGTTGTTGCATTCTAGCACCCAGAGTGATATTATGCCCACCAGGTACTTGATAAATGGTACTTCATGGCTTGATGATTTTGTGTGATGAAAAAATAGCACAAATTAGTTGGCTTTTATTACCTATAACAGGGGAATAATTTTTTTTTTGTTTTGCAAGGAAAATACATATTTTCCTTATTCCCCTTAAGTATTTTTAACTATTATAAAACATGGCTTACTTTTTCTTTTTAGAACCATGCAGAATATAGAAACAGACAAAAATTATAGTCATAGTCAATTCTGAGTGGAATATGCAAAAAGCATAGAGATAAAATCACAATTGAGAACATAGCATAATATGTAATCCACCTAATTAAATGGATTCTTCTCAAGGCCATGACTACATACATTAGGTACTATTATTGTCTACACATTTCCAATGAGGAAACCATAAACTTAGAGGAAAATGTTCAGGTTCATTCATCTAGCTAAGTGGCAGGGTTGGTATTTAAACCCAAGGCTAATTTGAACCTCATCTCCAGGGTGGGGCCTGCATTTGGGGGAGTTCAGCACAGCCCAGGAAATTTCCAATAATCTCTTTAAAGTTATATAACTATTTGTGGCTGTTAAAGGCTATTTGGAAACAAATGTGAATATACATGGTTTCTGATACCTATTCTTCGCTTAATTAGATGTTTTCGTAGGTCTTATCCGCTTCTTACACGGAAGGCTGAAAGAGACAATTATGAAGATGGTTTCATATAACTCCAGGTTTTTTCTACCCATTGACCATGCAGAATCTAAACCCTTAATGTGCATAATGGAGCCATTACTTCATTCTGCTTTATAATTTCTCCTAAAGTGCACACAAATCTATTAGATCATTCAAAATGGACTGGGATAGAAATAGCAACAGATGTTTAAATCTTAGAACCCAGTCTGACAACTGTCTGTGTAAGAGTCTATACTGCCTTATTACTATCTTAGTTTGTTTATATCAGAAAGTGAAGGTCAGTAGGTCAAACAAGACTTGTGAATTAGTGTTTATTTGTGTGCATGTTTTCTAGCAGAAAGCAATAATGTGTGAATATTAGAAATGAAACTGTCACTAAAGAAGTGATAATAGTACACAAAATGCTTTGAATGCTACGTACTAAGCACCAGTTTACATGCTCCACATAGATTATCTCACAATCACCCTATAGGAAGTTACAATTATTGACCTCCCTTTACAGGTGAGGAGATATAACTTCCCTAACAGTGCAGAGCTTAGTGATTGGCTGAGTCACCTAGGCAGTCTTACTTCAGAGCTCACGATGAACCTAAAAATGATCTTGGCATGAAATTCTGTTCTTATTGAAAGTCAGGAGACTGACTAAATTACAAAGTTTAATTGCTTTAGATATGAACGTTCTGGGTTCTGCTTGTGTCAGCATTTATCACTTAATATCCTTATGTCAGTTAGTTGCCTCATTTGTTAACTAAAGATAATAGCAACACCTACCTCATATGTTCCTGTGAGGCTTAGATAAACAAATTCATGTATGGCACTTTTTAGCACAGTGACCTGAAAATGAAGTACCCTATCATCATCATCACCATCATCATCATCATTATTTGATGTATCAGACTTATGTTTCCCTGAATTGTTTCAACGAAAATATGTACCCAATGCATTAGGAATAATTGATTATTTTCTTTTAACTGTTAGTAACTTCACATTATTAAGAAAAATTTAGTGCAATCTGGTATTTGTAAACATCCCTTCCCACAAGGATAATTGCTCTCACAAATCATCAGCATACTTGGAGCTGGCAAAGGATTAGAAAGCCCACAAGTTCCACATGAGGGAACAGGCAGGGAAGTAAAAAGTTTTGCCCTAGGACACACTTGAATTCAAGAATTGAGGATTAGCTCCAAAGTATGTTACCTCGCCAGAGGAGCCACTTATCTTCTTTGAAATTTTCTGACAACTTGAGGAAATGAGGAGGCAAAGACTCAATGACTCCAAGAAGAAAGAAAAGACATCTGAGAAAGAAAATAAGGCCAGTCATAGGGAATGACACAGGTCCTTGTTCAGCGTTGGATATTTTCCAACAACATTAAGAGTTCTCTACACTATACTTGCTCTGGATCTTGGCAAACTCTGCCTTGGATGAGGCATCACATAAACAGTATTCAGTAGAGAAGAGAGAAAATATCACTCTAACTGGCTGTTCATTTCATTAACCCAAAGGCTCTGAGAAAAAAAGTTTTTCAGCTTCTGTGATGATCTAATAAATTAATTTTAGAAGAGGATTTTTTTCATTCACTTAATTTTTACCAAGTGCATTATAGCATGTAAGCTGACAGCTATATTTACATAAAAATAAATTCATATGTGAGGTACAGAGGCCTCATTGCAAGCTGTTTTGCATAGTTACTGAAAGTATTCTTCACACTGGTTCTGGGCTCTCCCCCTCTACACACCCTAAAAATTTTGTTCATATTACTTCATTGGGAATGAAAACAGAATTATTCCAGTTTTATGAGTTAGCTGAGATAAAGTGGGAAAATATGTTTTAGTGTAATTAATAGACAAATATACACCATATATATATATATGTTAAAGTACTAAGCACCAGTTTACATGCTCCACATAGATTATCTCACAATCACCCTATAGGAAGTTACAATTATTGACCTCCCTTTACAGGTGAGGAGATATAACTTAAAAGTTATATATATATATATATATATATATATATATATATATATACACTTTGATTTATTTTGGAGGAAGCTAGAAAGGAGTTCAATAATATAAAGTTGATAGCTTGATTTTGCCTAAAAATAAGAAAAAAAGACTAAAAGCATTTATAGTAATCGAGACATTTACTGAAGATATGACTATGGATAGTGTTCTACATACTTGGATGATACTTCAAATAACATTTTGTTGGTTAAGTCTAAGCTTTCTTGATCATTAAGGGGGATTTTTTTTTCCCTAAAAGCATAGATATATGAATTCCTAGAAAAGATGTTCCAGTGAAATTATATATGCAAATGCTTTGGACTAAATGATTGTGTCACCTTAAAATTCACAGGTGAAAGCCTTAACTCCAAAAGTGATGGATGGTATTTTGTGGTGGGGCCTTTGGGAGATAATTAGGGTTAGATTAAGCCATGTGGTTGAGGCACTCATTATGGGATTAATGCCCTTAGATAAAAAGTAAGTGACAGGAAATTTCTCTCTCCAAGTAAATGTGAGAACTTAAGAAAATGGCCATCTACAAACTAAAAAGCAAGCATCACCAAACACCAAATCTGCCAACTCCTTGATCTTGATTCTCAGACTCCAGAATTGTGAGAAATAAATATTTTTTTTTGTGTAAGCTACCCAGTCTTTGGTATTCTGTTACAGCAGCATAAGCGGATTAATACAGGAAGGAAGGCCTGTGTAGGCAACAAGATATGCAAGGTAAAATTTATTTTTACTGGGTGTCCATCTCTCTGTTTAGGCAGATACTACCTTATGATACTCATCTGCCTTCCTACTTTCCCAAATTCTTGCTAGAGGGTTAAATGAGAGATAAAATATTAGACAGGACAAACTTGAGGGCATTGCCTTCCAAAGGAGATATCTTCAAATATAGAAAATGAGTATTTTTTTTTCAGGAAAGGACCACCAACACATGATCCTAGATAGCCTGGGTGTCAGTAAGTTAAGCATTGAAATAAAAGTGTTTAAATCAAGTTTTGTCACTTCTCACTTTTATGTCCATGGGTAAATTACTTTAACCTCTTCTGAGGTTAGTTTCCCCATATGAAAAAAAAATTGGAAAGAACAATAGTAGTTACTTCATGTTGAAAATTAAATAAGGGGCCTTCCTGGTGGTGCAAGGGGTTAAGCACAGCACTGTGAAGCTATCCACAGCCTCTGCAGCATGAGTTCAATCCCCGGCTGGCTAGGGAGCTACCTACATGGCTCAGCAGACCTCTCCTGTCTCGCCCACTGCTCCCCTCAGCAATGTATTTCCGTCAGTCCGCCTGTTCTGTTCCCCACTGTCTCTGGTGAATCCTTTCACCCCCTGCACCTCTGGTCTGTACCCCAGTTCTTGTACGCATAAATTAAAAAAAAAGAAAATTAAATAAGAACATTGTGAAGCACCGAGCTTAATGTCTAGATCAAAACAAGATGCAAATGGGCAGCAAGGTTGATATTTTGTGCAAGGGGTATCTGACTAGTGTCCTTTTAATATCTATGGCCACAAACACAACTTGCTGATGGGACAGCTCACCATGCTAGTCCAGATTGTCAGAACTTGATGAAGCCCTAAAAATCATCCACTCCAAGCTACCTCAGAGAAGAGAACCAATTCATCTTGGTTATAAAGGAGATAAGAGACTGGGTTAGGTCTCCACTGGACTTTTTACTGCAGTTCTAGTTCTGCTCATTTATAATTCTAGTTCTTTCATTTCACTGACAATTCCTGAGTCTCTAGAGAGATAAAGATGAAGACTTTCATTTTTAAATAAAATATGCATAATCATTACATATGTGTCTTTTGCATAAGTTTTTTAAAAGATTTCTTTATGTATACAAGAACTGGGGTACAGGCCAGAAGTGTGGGGGTGAGAGGATTCACCAGAGGCAGACTGGGGAACAGAACAGGCAGATTAACTGAAGTAAACTGCCTAGGGGAGCAACGGGTGAGTCAGTAGAGCTCTGCTGTGCCATGTGGGTATCTCCCTGGTCAGGGATAGAACTAGTGCTGAAGTGGCTTCAGATAGCTTCATAGGATGCGTCTTAACCCCAGCGCCACCAGAGAGGCCCATCTTTTGCATAAGTTTTAATGTAGAGATGCAAATTCTCCATTTTAATCATTCATGTGTTCATTGAAAACATTTAGGTCAATATCAAAATGATATCATTCATGGTTAAAAAGTTGATCTAAGCTTAAATCTATGGAATAAATAAAATCTAATTCTAAAGAGAGGCATGTGTGCACGTGTGTGTGCGTGCATGCACGTGCACGCACACACACGCACGCATGCACACGCGCGCACACACACACACACTGCACAGATACCTCAATGCAAAGAAAAAAAAAAAAACAAAGTTCTAAGTTTCTCCTTATGTTCAGGGAAGACAAGGATTGATATAAATGTTGTGGTCATTGCTGTTTTTAAAAATATTGAAGTAACATTCTAAAGTTCAAACAGAGGATATCTGTTGAATAAATCAATCCTTTAGAGGAGGGATTGGCAAGAATTGTCTACAAAGGGATATTAAATATATAAATAATTTAGACTCTGAACCGAGAGACTAAATTAACATTAGTAGCTACTTTATAATTAGAAAGAAAACCAATTTTCACAATTTTATTAATAAAATTCAAATATAATAACAGTTATTATTTAAATAATGAAACAATATTTCTGTAATACAGGTCTACTATTGAAAAAATTGAAATCTTTTATGAAGGGTTAACATTTCATGTAATTGGTGTTCTAATCAATGTTGCTTATCATCAAACTGATTGCAAACATTCATCTTTAACAACTATTCTCAACTTACAGGCTTTTCAAAAACAATCTTAAGAAGAATGATAAAGCAGTGAACCGAAGTTAATCCAGTGAGGACAAAAATGTTATACAGAATGTCAATGGTTGCTCCTGGGGTGGGGGTGGGGGTTTGGGAAGAAATAATGTAGAATAAGAAAGACAGAAAAAAGCATATAAGGCAACTCCAATAATTGATTGCATATAAGAAATTCATGAATTAAATTGAGGTAAGTCACAGATTAAAACACAGTATCTGAATCTTGCCTTCTATTATAATTCCTTTACCTTTAGAATATGTATTCATTATCATGTCTCTATCTTTCCCTTAAATCTAGGATTAAGAAGGACTTCTAGGGCCTCCCTGGTTGTGCAAGAGGTTAAGTTTCAGCACTATGAAGCTATCAGCAGTCACTGCAGCATGAATTACATCCCTGGCCAGGGAGCTAACCCACATAGTGCAGCAGACCTCTCTTGTCTCACCTGCTGTTCCCCTCAGCAGTGTATTTCAGTCATCTGCCTGTTCTGCTCCCCACTCTGTCTCTGGTGAATTCGCTCACCCTCTACACTGCACCTCAACCCTTGTATGCATAAATAAATAAAATAAATCTCTCAAAAAAAAGTACTTCTAAACTAAACAAAATAATAATGTTCCTGGAAATGAATGCTGCAGAATTGAGTTGGAAAAAGAATGTCATCTGTGTTTAATATTTGGGGACAGAGTAGATTATAAGAAAATACTACTGGTTTTGAACATTGCTTGAAAATCTGTGTTTGAAGGATCAGAGTATACACTTTAAATATGCCACTTTGGGCCTCCCTGGTGGCGCAGCGGTTGAGCGCTGGGTTGCGAAGCTGCCCGCAGCCTCTGCAGTGCCGGTTCGATCTCTGGCTGCTCCCTGGCCACCAAAGGAGGGTCCCACATGGCACTCAGACCTCTCCCGCTACCCGCTGCTCCCCTCAGCAGTGTACTTCGGTCCTTCTGCCTGCTCTGCTCCCTGCTCTGGCTCTGGTGAATTCTCTCACCCTCTCGCGCTTCTGACTGTACCCAGTGCTTGTATAAATAAATAAATCTTAAAAAAAAAGAACTTAACTATAAAAAAAATAAATAAATATGCCACTTTGTCATAAGGACTATTGAGTTGAGGGCAAATGAGCTAAAACAAATTCATCAAGCATTTTCTCTATTAACTCTATCTTCCTAGTTCCTGTAGTAAAGGTGCTACTCTCCCCATCCCCACTGCACTAGAAAGATTCCTTATCATTGAAGGTAGAGATGTGACCAAAATGACTGTAAATAAACTTTACTGAGTAACCCTTATCTGCTAATAGTTTCCTTGATAAATTTACCTTTCCACATTTTGCTGCTACCAGATATCTAAAACCTTTTTTCTTTGTCTAGTCAGTTCTCCATAATGTGTTGCCCTTTTTGAAAATGGAATATACTAAACATTTTATGTCATACAATGTTTTATCTATGTTTTCTTCTATGTATTTCATGGTTTCGGGTTTTACATCTAAGTCTTTGATCCGTTTAGGACTGATTTTGTTTTATGGTGTGAGGTCATAGTCTAGCTTCATTCTTTTGCATGCAATTGTCCAGTTTTCCCCAACACCATTTAATGAAGAGGTTATCTTTCTTCTATCACATGATTTGGGGGATACCCCAGTGTTACCTCAGTTAAAAATAAATAAATGAAATGAAAAAAAAATTTTGAAAATGGTATGTAAGCTTGAAATCCTAACAGATCCTTTGACTTTCCTTTCTTTACTGTGGAGCCCCTGTATGCCTCTAACTAAAACTCAAATTTGCATTGTTTTTTTCAATTAGTCTGCCTTTTGTCAGTTTAATTTACAGTCTTGAGGTACCGAATCTAAAAGGTTGGAGGAAAAGATTTTCTTCCTTATGTGTACTTGCAATTAATTAACAAAAATACAAGAAAATCAAAAATATGCCTATGAAAAATAGTCTTCACAACTGGAAAGTGAGGACTGAGGGTAAGGAGGAGTGGCTGCATTAAGTAAGGTGAAATCTTCAAGAGATGATCATGAAACACCTCAGTTTTACCAAATAGTGAAATATTTAGTCTTCGATTATCTATGCTTTCCTAGTTTCATTTTCTATCTACATTTTTTTATTAATCTGAATTAACTAAAAACATTTTGTGACTATCAACACTAAAATTTTAAATAAATTCTTTCAAACCAATGTCCCATAAGTACAATTTTCATACAACACATTTTTTATTTTTAAAAATGTGATATAGTGAGTAAGACTTGGGTCTCTTTCCAAAAGAAAGCTTGCTGTGAATCTTGGATCTATCACTAGTCTAGTGAGTGTCCTTTAACAAGCTTTTCAATCTCTTTCTGATTTAAAAAGAAAAAATAAACCTAATGGAATGTCTTAACTCCTAGAGTTCTTATAATCAAATAAGATAATGTGCATAATATATGATAAGATCAAATTTGTAAGGCAATTTCAAAGATGAGAACCATATAACTTCCTTTTCTAATATGTATCATGATTTTATATAAATTATATTATAAAATAGATGCAATGAAAATCAAATATTAAAAATTGGAGCCATCATGATAAAGGACTACAGCAGTCATTTGCTAAGGAGTATCCTAAGTTTTAGTTTCCATTCCATTTATTCCTTAAATAAGAAATGCTGACAAATTCAAAAGTCTATATTTCAACCAAGCTATTCCTTCTTAAATGGAAAATTGATGAAATTAGGTGGCATGCAATAAGCCTAGGTTAAAAGGAAAAATGATAAAGTAGAATTTACTCTAATTCTGTTTAATTATATAACATAATAATATACTCATAAGAAAGAAAAACAAAACTGTAGGTCTCACACTGCCTGTATTTCAGACCTTATTACAAAGCTGTTGCGATCAAAAAACAGTTAAATACTTGGCATAAAAACACACGGATCAATGGAACAGAATACAGAGTCCAAAAATAAACCCATTCATACATTGTTGATTAACTTGTGATACTAAAAATGTAATATGGAGAAATAATAATCTCTTCAGAAAATCATGCTGGGAAAACTGGACAGCCACACGCAAAAAAATGAAACTGAACCATCCATCTTACTTACACACACACACACACACACACACCCCAATTCAAACTGAACTAAAAACCTAATGTAAGACCTGAAAATATAAAACACCTAAAAGATAATATGAAAGAGGAGGTCACTGGCATTATCCTGGCCATGATTTTCTTGCATTTAATACTAAAAGTAAAGACAACAAAAGTAAAAATAAATAACTAAATTGCATCAAGCTACATCAAACTGAAAAGCTTCTGCATAGCAACAAAAAGCCAAAAAAATGAAAGGATAATTTACTGAATGGGAGAAAATATTTTCAAATTATATATATAATATTAATATAATATATATAGCTATATAGCAAATCACTATACAGAAAAAAGAATAACCCAAAAAATAAAAAAAGTGGGCAGAAAAACTGAATATTTTCCAAAGAATGCATAAAATGGTCAACAGGTAAATGAAAAAATGCTCAGCATCACTAACCATCAGAGAAATCAAAACCATAATGAGTTATTAACTCACAACTGTGAGAATGGTTGCTGTCAAAAAACCAAGAGAAAACAAATGTTGTTAGGATGTGGAGAAAAGGGAGCCCTTGCTGTTTGTGGGAACGTAAATTAGTGTAGTCACTATGGAAAAGAGTAGAGGTTTTCTAAAATTAAAAATAGAACTACCATATGGCCTAGTTATTCTATTTATGGTTATTTATCTGAAGGAAATAAAACACTAACTCCAAAATATATATACACTCCCATGTTCACTGAAGCATTGCTTATAATAGCCAAGAGAAGGAAACAACCTAAGTCTCCACTGATGGATGAATGAATAAAGAAAACGTGATATTTAGATGCAATTAATATTATTCAGCCACAACAAGAAGAAAATCCTGTCATTTGCAACAACATGGATGGACCTAGATAGAATTATACTTCATGAAATAAATCAGACAAGGAAAAACAAGTAACATATTATTTCACTCACGTGGTATACAGAGAAAACAAACATGAACTTAAACAATAAGAGCAAAATCACCTTAGACTATTAATCTGATTAGTTATTACCATAAATCATGTAAAAGGGATCCATGTTATGGTGACTCATAGAACTGCACTTTTAGCGGTGAACTTAATAAAGACACATGTTGATTTACATGTACACTGGAAACATATTATGATGAAATGTAACTTAAAAAAAAAAAACAAAAAACAACCCTGGGCCTCCCTGGTGGTGCAGGGGTTAAAGTCAGCGCTATCAAGCTACTGCCAGCCAGTACAGCACCAGTTAGATCCCTGGCAGGCCCGCTAGCTAACCCACATGGTAAAACAGACCTCTCCTGTCTTGCCCTCTGCTCCCCTCAGCAGAGTATTTCAGTATATCTGCCTGTTCTGCTCCCCCCTCTCTCTAGTGAATCCTCTCATTCCCTGTACCTTTGTCCTGTACCCCAGTTCTTGTATGGATAAATAAATAAATCTTAAAAAAAAAAACCTAGGGGTGGGGAGATGGTTGTAGGTGGTCAAAGGTTACCTAAGTGCTGGGGATAATGTGTAGCAAGAGGACTGAAGTTAACAGTACTGTATTGTACATTTGAAAGTTACTAAGAGAGTAAATCTTAGAAGCACTATTCACACGGACACGTTTATAATTATATGAGGTGATGCATATGATCTAATTTGTAGTAAACATTTCCCAATAGATACATATATCGAATCATTATGCTATACAGTTTAAATTAATACAATATAATGTATCAATTATATTTCAATAAACAGGGGAAAAACAATATGTCAATAGAATTATGAAGAAGCATTCAGATGCTCCTTAATAAGTTACCATTCTAATTTGTTATTTGGGTATTGGTTTAAAAAAATTGTTTTAGGAAAGAAGTAAATGAAAGAAAATCCATGATAAATTTTAATATACAATTCTGGTTTCATTTACATGTCACAATCAGAGTTTACCTAGCACAATTTGCTGTGTGAATTGGTTACTTTATAAATTGAGGATAATATTGACAACTTACTAACATCTCTTTAAGTTTTGTGGATCAGGGAAATGGTTAAGATCAGAGGTACTGTAGGGTAAAGAAAATGTCAAGCTTTTCTGCCCACCGCCATCAGGATAGATGATGGATCCTTGTCCTGAATGCATGCCTGATGGCGGGCACCTGGAATAGGGTGTGGGCATAGGTAGATGGGATTCAGCTGAGCTAAGACTGTGCTTTTAAGGGCGGCATCATGGGGACGCCAGCTGCAGTAGAAGCTGAAGCAGCAGGAGAAGCCGAAGCCGAAAGAGAAGCCGAGAAGCAGCAGAAGGAACTCCAGAGAGCTCAGATAGAGTAAAGACTTGCTGGGGGCTGGGAGGCCTGCCAGCCTCCCAGCCCCCCAGCCAGCACCCCTGCCTGCCATATGCCTGGTGAACCCCAAATAAAAAACCTGCAAAACCGCTGAGGACTCTGACTCTTCCTTTACCTGGTCTGCATGGGATCAGAAAACCTGCACTGTGGCCAGTCCTGCCCCTACAGGGACATAAATTCCAAGATTGAACATTAAATTTAAAAAAGGAATTATTTTCTTTCTTTCAGCCAATAATTTTCTGCACTTCAAAAAAAAAAATTTCCTTTCTTGGTAAATACCAAGCTCCTTTCAACTTATTTAGCAGTTCTCATTATTTACTACACCTTTGTTTAGTGCTTGCTCTTATTTCAATAAAATAAACAGCTGCATTTCCTTTAGGCACTGTTACTCAAATATCTTCTCTGCAAATCCTTGAATTCAGTTATGTGAATGGTCTTTTTATGAGCTCTATTAAACCTAAAAAAGACATACTTGTTCTAAATATCTAGTAGTGTTAGGAAGTTCTAGTAAACAATCCAGGAGAAAATTCACTGAGGCAGTTTGTGTTGAAGGCAGGTCTGGTTGTGGTGGGCTTGGAGAAATGATAAAGAACTAGACTCTTTCAAGATGAAAAATCTCTATCCAGAATCAGACCAAAGAATTTTCTTAAAGACAGAACTACCTATAATTTTACCTTCAAATAAATGTGTTTATTGATTACCTGAAAATAACTTGATCTACTTAAAATGGGAGGTAAGATAGGGCGGAAAGTTTCTATCATTCTCAATAACAGTCCTAAAATTGGAGCTTTTTTTACCCCTTGTCTTTGCTCATCTATTCCCTCTGTCCAGAATGCTTCATCTCTCTTCTCCCTCAACATAGCTTGGACAGAGCTAGTAAAAACCTAATCAGGCAAAAGTCTGCAAAGTTTTCTTACATTCCTGTTTTACCCCCAACCCTGACCTCTATTTTTATTTTTTTGTGCTACATTTTCTATTAGTGTGTAATTGCATAATGACTGCTTCATATGAGCCCACAGAATCAGACATATCTTTATTCAACAAATTATTGTTAAGTGCCTGCTATGTGTAAATCGTCAGTAGGACTTGAATATTCTGACATTAACTTTGTGTTTCCATAGAAACGAAAGACTTATTGACCACTCTCCATGGGACCAGTACTTAGGACTGTCCTCTAATGGTTGGGATTGACTGATTGTATGAGGCCATCAAACAATTTTGCCCTATCCTCTCATGCTTTCAAGATGGTTTGTTGAAGTTAGAGAACTGTCTGTGAATGGATTTTTAGCAATTGTTCAAAACTTAGTGACCCATGCAAATATCAAACTTATGACCTTTCATGCATTACCATAGGAATTAATAAGGTGATTCAACTAGCACATATATTTTTACATACTAATTTCTCTATCATTCTGAAGCACTCAGCTTCATGGAGACCATTTACCTCCCACTCTCTTTTTTTTTTCCTGCCTATTTTCCTTATTAAATACATTTACATGAAAATAGAGTTTATATCTCCTGGGATCTTGCTTTGCTTCTGACAGAATTTCCTCCTTGAGAACAATGATGTTGGATTGGGTTGATACAATGTCAATGACATTGTCTAAAGCAATTAAAATTCTACATATATGGAAATGATGACTTAAGGCAATGTTTTGGCAAATTTAAGGTATTGGAAGTCATTTACCATTTCCAAAAATTCACTGCTCAATTTTTTCTTGTGTTATTTAGACTGAAGTAGCAGCAACCAAAAATAGTGTAACAATACTAACAGATTGTGGAATTTATGAGGGCAAATATGCTACTTAAAAAACCCAACTTTAAAAAGGAAACCATATATGAGAAGACCCTAAAACATAAATACAGAATTACTTAAGCATTACTTAAGCAAAAAATTCCATAATTTTTTTTTTTTTGCACTTCAGAGACTGAGTTTAGCAAAATAACTATGGTATGAGTTACATTCTGTTATCTTAATTTTATGCAGTTCTTTTCATGAGGAAAAATGGGGACTACTAAAAGTCAACTCCAGTGACTAATGTGCATGCTTCTGCTGAATTACCATACTTAAGCACATTTTATTAGGGCCACTTATTCCCCAAGTATTGTATCAAGAAAGGTAGAAATTTACCAGAAAAAAAAAACAGGCAAAGGGATGATTTTTATTTTACTTATCCCACTAGAACAGGGAGCAATTTAAATGTATGAATGTAAAGCATTGCTTTGGAGTCAGCTATTGGTAATTGCTCCTTCTTTAAGTAACGGACTATTTAAAGTGCAACAGTCATGCACTTTCTGGTCTAATTTGTATTGCAAGATATTATAAATACATTAGTCTCCTAGGGTAGAAAATTCATAACCTTGAGGTTCTAATGGAGAGAGAGAGATTAGGTGATAATTGCCCAAGGTGAGGGTGCAGTTACTTCCACCTGTTGCTCTAATGGGTTGAGATTCAGGGTGGAATTTTATAAACAACAACAGCAACAAAAGGTGGGGAGCATGTTTGCAATAACCTAGTAGAAACAAACTGAGAACATGCACTTACAATCTCAATTACAACAATAGATAAGAATCTGAGAAGATAGTCTGAAAAACAAGAAAATTCACTTTGACATAGGACTATATAGAAATCCATTGGTGAAGACAGGGAAAACACCTCTGGATATTTCCAGATGGAAAAAGCAAGGGGATGGCTATAGGATGAACTTACTTTAGATGCTGCTGAATGTGTACATCTTCCAAATCTATCTTTTGTTTTGTTTTTAAGTTGAATTGGAGAAAAAGTAACAAATAAGCTAATTAGGGCAAGACAAAATTATCACTTTGTAGCTAGCAGGGAGCAGGGTTTCATGGTTAAGAAAATCAACAACAACAACAAAAAATAACCCACAAGGAAGAGAGGAAACACATTTATCAGAAGTTGGGGAGAAGTGGAAGCTGTCATACTTTGGTCACTTCCCATCAGTAAGTATCTAGGGAGTTCAGCATTTTCTGGTTTCAGAAGTTTTCTGCTGCCTCTACTTCCCTTTCGTTGCGCTTATTTTTCAACTTTGCATCTCTCTACTGCTTATCATGTGATTTATCATAAATTCTCTACCATTCCAACACTTTTCCAGCCACAGACAATCTCTGTTCTTCTTTCAGTTATGTAGGGTAAGGAAAAAATGTCAGGCTTTTCTGCCCTCCCGCCATCAGGATAGATGATGGATCCTTGTGGTCCTGCATGCATGCCTGATGGCAGACACTTGGAATAGGGTGTGGGCATAGGTAGATGGGATTCACCTGGGCTATGACTGGGCTTTTAAGGGCAGCGTCAGGGGGACACCAGCAGAAGCCTAGAACGAGCAGAAGCCAAGAGAGAAGCAGAGAGAAGGCCGAAGAGCCCAGAGAGAGTGAAGACCTGCTGGGGGCTGGGAGGCTTGCCAGCATCCAGCTCCCCAGCACCCCTGCCTGCTCTGTACCTGGTAATCCCAATAAAAACCTGCAAAAAAACCACTGAGGACTGTGACTTCTCCTTTACCCGGTCTGCTGGATCATAGAAAACCTGCATTGTGTCTTGTTCCTGCCCCCTACAAGTTATTACTTTATTTTCCTTCTAAACATCTATCAACATTAAGCAAGCTATGTAGTCCTCTCATTTGCTATGCATATCCTGTCTCCCTCTATTAGAATATAAATTCTTCACATACAGGGGTCTTTACCTTTTTTTTCCTCTATAGCATATACAGAGAGTAGAACAGTACGTGGCAGTCACACAAGAGATAGTTATGGATTGAATGTATTCAGATGGATGTGTTGGTGCTAGAGCAAAAATTAAAGATGGAAAATAGTAAATACAAGTTTGTATGTTGTAGTAAACCTAGAAATTACCCAGTCCAAAGAGGAGCAGGAGAAGTCCCCAAGAATAAGATCTTTGGAAAACAAAAGTCAGCACAATATCTGTTTGGATATCAAATTTGGGAGAATGAGCCTAGGATTTTCCCTAGTGAAGGGAAAAAAGAAAAAAAATTAGGAACTGGAAAATTTATAAAAGAAAGGGGATATAATAAAAATATATTAGTGGCTCTGCAAAGAAAATTAATTATATGGCTTGCGGTGAAGACATTGAGAGGGTCCGCAATTACCCTTGCCTCCTTGTGCTCATGATTTTGTATAATTCCATACCCCTGAAGTGAGAATGACTTGCTTCTAATCAATAAAAAAAATGACAAAAAGTAAAAAGATGCTTTTTCTGTGATTACATGACATCAAATTGTAATGTTTCTTTCACTAGCCAATTCTCCCTCTTCTTGGCTTTGATGAAGTAAACTGCCATGATCTGAGTTACTCTCTGGAGAGACCATATGGGAGGTTCTAAGGAAAATCTTTGGAACTTCTAAGAAGAAACTAAGACCCTGAGACCTGCAATCTGCAGGGAATTGGATTCTATTAAAACCATGTGAGCTTGGAAACTGATTTTCCACATCCCCAGTCAATTCCTTGATTGCAACTATGTGGGAGACTCTGAAGCAGAAAACCTAGCTAATCTGTACCCAGACTCCTGATCACAGAAACCGTGAAATAACCATGTGTGTTATTTTAAGCCACTTAGTTTATGATAATTTCATGTGAAGCAAAAGACAGCTGTTACAAAGCTATAATTTAAATATTTTAAATTGATTCTGTCTTTGAACATAAAAAAGAATGGAAGTGTATATACAATAGCATTTAAACCCTTTAAAAGTTGATGTTGTAAAAATAAGAAATTAAGATATGGAGTAGGTGTGGAAAAGAGAGAATAAGGGATAGGTAACAGGATTTATAGTTTTATTTTACAATGTGAGAAGCCAGGTTCATATAGCAAAGAATAAATGTATAAATATATTACTTGCATCTACAAAAAGGAATATAGAAATAAAACTATTATTGACTAGGTGAAAGAGAAAATGAGGGATACTTTGAATCAAATTCCCTTGACTCATAGGAAGAGACTACATAATAGAGCAGAAACACAAAATTTGGACACCTGGAAGTAGCTAACAGTAGAAACATCTAAAGGAGTGAAACAATGGAATGTTGACTTTCATTTCTCTGCTATTTATATTTAATTTGAAAACCTGTGTATAATTTTACTTGGAAAAATGTTAATAAAAGAGATATACAAAATATAAGTGTAGTTCTTTAAATCATGAATTAGAAGTAGTGCGTATTTTATTTATAAATATCGATTCTGTTTTTTTCAGGATTTTCCACTTCATTCTCAAATTTTATTTTCCTGTTTTAATTATTTTAGTTGATGATATGAATACATATATTGTAACAAATAGAGTACCGAAATTCTTCCATCCTGAAGTAATCGCCATTGGTGTTTTAGTGATTATTTTTTGCTTCTCTTTCTGCACAGTTAAAATATACATATTCATCTTCCTCCCACCACCCCAAGTGGCCCCACAGAACCTTCACATTTTATAAATGGAATCGTATCACAAAATTGCGTTTACTATTGGATAGGATATTTCTCTATACTTCATATTTTCCATTTCAACTTGCATTTTTACTTATTGAGAAAAAGTGTCATTGAAATTTTGTGTATGTGTATTTATTAATGTTTCATATCTTCTTGAGTTTGTAACTGAGACAATGCATGCAAATAGGTGGTCTTAATTTCTCTTATGGGTATAACAATATTAAATATGTGGGTTAAAATAAACATATCTAACTGTAACTCCATGTTAAGAGAATTGGCAGTTAAGGGCCTCCCTGGTGGCACGAGGGGTTAAGCACAGCACTATGAAGCAATCCGCATCCTCTGCAGCATGAGTTCGATCCCTGGCTGGCCAGGGGGAAACCCAAATGGCATAGCAGACCTCTCCTGTCCTGCCCGCTGCTCCCCTCAACAGTGTATTTCAGTCAGTCTGCCTGTTCTGTTCCCCACTCTTGTCTCTGGTGGATTCTTTCACGCCCCGCATCTCTGGCCTGTACCCCAGCTCTTATGTGCATAAATAAATCAATCTTTAAAAAAATTAAAAATAAAATAATTTAAAAAAAGAGAGAAATGGTAGTTAAAAGGAACGAGTAAATATGTGTGTGTGTGTGTGTGTGAATTAACTTATAGATCTACTCATGTATACACCAGGTGTCAATTTCAACCATCTGAAAGATAGCAAACAATCAGTTAGGAAGCAACTGTGATTTCTCATCTATCCAATTAATGTCATAAATTCCAAATACTTTAGTCAGTCCATTAAGTTGATTTTTCCTACATTTATTTTAGTCACAATGCTAATAAACTTGGTTACCTGATCTCAAGAAGATTAAAATCAAAATCTTAAAGTCATGTAGCACACTATAACCAACAGATACAAGATGTCAATAACTCTAGGTGTTTGATTCTAATTAATATTAGGCCTTATATTCCTAAACAACCTTTTAAAATATGAGAGCTCATTATAAACAACTGATGTTCAAACGATGACCCCAAGTCATTAGTGAAAGATAAAATTACTTTCAATTGCCTTTGTTAAAAAATTCGTTAGGCCTCCCCTGGTGGCCCAGGCAGTTGAGCACCACACTGTGAAGCTGTCCACAGCCTCCGCAGCGCCGGTTCGATCCCAGCCAGCTGGCGAGGGTCCCACATGGTGCTGCAGACCTCTCCTGTTGTGCCCGCTGCTCCCCTCAGCAGTGTATTTTGTCAGTCTGCCTATTCTGTTCCCTGCTCTGTCTCTGGTGAATCCTCTCACCCTCCCACGGATCTGACCTGTACCCCGGTTCTTGTATAAATAAATAAATAAATCTTTAAAAAACATCGTTGAATGTATAAAAAGTTTTCATAAAGATTTACATTTGAAGGGTTAACATTTTAATGTATCACCATCTGGTCACTGGAAATAAAATCATCATCATCACTACTACCACTACCACTACTGCACCACCCATCATCATTTCTACTATTTACTAAATGTCTGTTTGCAAGGAACAATAGAACCTACTTCATAGATCAACATGAACAATCTGAAAATAACCCTACACAGATATTATTACATTCATTTTCAGACAAGGGAAAATAAATTTCAGAAACAAGAGGAGAAAGAAAGAAAAAGAATGAGGTGACCCACCAAAGTTGTCACTATCTTAGGTTCTGCAATAAATGTGAATGTATGTATACCTTGTAAGACTATGCCTGCCCCTCCACTTATGCCTCACTTTCTGAGATTTTACTGTCACATCTATAGGTGTAATGAACATCTTAGATAAATTTCACATTTTTTTTAACTAACAAAGACTATTCCTTTAAACTAGATCCTTATATCTAATACCCATGGAGAGATTTTCTTGAATGTCTCTTTAAGACACCTTATAGGGTTAGGAAAAAAATGTCAGGCTTTTCTGCCCTCCCGCCATTAGGATAGATGACGGAACCCTGCAGTCCCAAATGCATGCCTGATGGGGGGCACCTGGAGTAGGGTGAGGGCATAGGTAGATGGGATTCACTTGGGCTAAGACTGGGCTTTTAAGAGCGGCGTCATGGGGACGCCAGATAGAGTGAAGACTTGCTGGGGGCTGGGAGGCCTGCCATTCTCCTGGCCCCCCAGCACCCCTGCCTGCTGTGTATCTGGTAAATCCCAATAAAAAAGCCTGCAAAAGCCACTGAGGGCACCAGGACTCTCTAGGACTCCTTCTTTACCTGGTCTGCTGGATCAGAAAACCTGCCCTGTGTCATTCCTGCCACTACACACCTCAAAGTCTGCATATCCTAAACTGAATGTATCATCTTCTGCTAACCCCTTTTCCTCTTTCAATGTTCTTATATCAGTAATAACATCACCATTCTTCCTGTTATATAAGCCAAGAGCCAGGAGTCAATCTGACATTCCTAACAGTTCTTTATTATTCAGTTTTATTACCGACCCACCCCATTACATCTTATGTATCACATTATTATCATATTATCTCCCTCTCCACCACTACTTCCAACTTGAAGCTTCCATAATAACCCTCAGTCAATTACAATCGCCCCTTAATTAGCTTATCTTTTACTATTCTAGATCCTCTTTAATTTAGTATTGAGATTTTATCAGAATGATATTCTATAAAGCTTAATCATGTCATATAAAGTTGTTCATTGATATTAAGATAAAGACAAAAGTTACTCTCACAGCCCACAAAGTTTTGCATGGTGTTGAACCTCTCTAGGTCTCTAATTTCATCTCACACCATACTTCCTTGATCTTTGTTTTATAGGTATATGGATCTTTTTCATCTTGCTCTCTCTCTACAAGTTATTTTTTCTCTTCACTGTGGCAATACTCTATTTTCTTTATCTAGTTAACTCTTCTCTTTCTTAAATTTAAAAACAGCAACCTTTTTCTTCATGGATGGGTTTTCCATAATCTTCCTGAATAGATCAAATTCTCCTTTTAAAGAAATTCATGTGCCACATATTCTTTGTTTCATTTGCCCCATTTAAACTTACAGACTTATTTGTGCAATTATTTTATGTTTCTCATCCTTTTTAGACTATAAATTCTATGAAAGAGGGGCACTTTGTTTTCACTCATCATTTGCAAAGGATCTGAATGTGTGTTCTTCCTAAAATTCATGTTAAAATCCTAATGCCCCCCCCAAAAAAAACATCCTAATGCCCTAATTGGTAATACTAGGGGATGTAGCCTTTCGGATGTGATCTGGTAATGAGGGTGAAGCCCTCATGAGTGGAATTAATGCTCTTATAAAAGAGGTTCCAGAGAGTAAGTTCACCCCTTACAGACAGAAGGCACAGACTGAAGTCAGCACTCTGCAAGAAGGCGGTGTTCACCAGACACCATATTTGCTAGCACAATAATCTTGGATTTTTGTCTCCAAAACAGTGAGAAATGAATTTGTTATTTATAAGTCTTGTTTTTGTTGCTTTTTCTATTTTATAGCAGTCTGGACAGATATCATTGTATCTGCAGTGGCTTTATGACAGTACCTAGAACGTCAAAAATGCTCAAGAATGATTTCAATATTGGAGAACCAAATTTTGACAATGCTACATGGCCTATTTTAAACACTGTCCCTGAGTATTCCAAGATGACAGATTCAATGAGTAAGTCTACCCAATCATAGATTCAGGTAATATATTAATGAGTTATTATTGAGAATTTCCATCTCAAAGAGCTGCTGGAAAAAAAAAATTGTTGTAGAGGAGGCAAGAAAATCTAATCTCCTAGGATTATATAGTCCTTCTTTCTTTATTCTCTTATGGATTCTCATTCAATTCTCAAGATCAATTTCCAAGTCAGCTGCTCCAAAACACATGTGTCTGTCTTGACTGCTTCCTCAGAACATCATGTTTCAATTAGGAAGCTAAAAGAGAATTAAAGGCATCTGAAACCTCATCTCTGACTTGATTTGATTATCCTTTATTGTTCTATAAATAGCTATATAAAATCATAACAAGAAAATGAAAAATGAAAAATAAATCTTCGGAAGCATGGTGTTTGTTTATCCAAACTAAGTTGAGTAAAGAAAAAAATTAATAAAAATTTGAGTCAATAGTTCAAAGTTCTTTGTAAAAATATGTGAGACTTATTTTGGTTCAAGGACATAGACAAAAGTACCTATTTTGATTTAAAATAAAGTTTATGATTGGTATGTTTTTCTTACACTGGTTATCAACTACTACAAATGGTATCACTTCATGAACTCTGGCTTAAGTGAATGGTAAGGGAAGCCATGTTAAGTGGATTAGCATTTTTTAAATAATCTAATGCAAAAATGTTCATATAGGTTTAGACTGTCCAGCTAGTGATTTAAAATGATTTATATGTTGTATTCAGAATGGGAGAAAAATTAGGATTTCGATAAATTAATTTACTGAAAAAAAAAGAAAACAAACATAAAAACCTCACCCTCTTCTCTTTTTGAGGTGACTTTTAAATGTTCTTCAGATGCTTTTGGCAGATAAAAACCATTCCAATTCATGTCTTCTGTGTCACGGCTGTAAACAAGGCGATTATTGAAGTCTGAATTCTAAATTTTTGGCAGAATATGCCTGGAGTATTTATCAATTAAAATTCATTCATATATTCTGTGTTCTTTGTTTTGTAGGAAAATACTGCACTGTAGTGGACACTCTTGTGACAGGATAGTCAGATATCCCTAGCTTAGCAAGACCTCTATCTTGTGAACTTGAATAATGAAAAAAAGGGTACATGTACCATCATAGCATGATTGAGAAAATTAAATAAGAAATAACTTGAGAAAATATTTGGTGTGCATTAGAAATTCAATTAATATTAGAGCACTCTTCTTACTTACTATTAGTCTCTGAGATATTATTGTACTAGAATACAGGTTGGAGCAAACCTTTGTTCATGTATGAACAAAGGGTCAAAATTAGAAACAGCACTCCATAGAGGTCAATCAAATTAATATGTACAAAGCATTGTTATCACTTGTAATCAATTAATTCCTGTTACACAAGAAAAATGCTATTTTTAATTAAAGCACAATCAAGAGCGACAATTACAGCAATCATCTCTCATTGTGGATTCATTTTTCCTGCAGCAAAAATAGTGGTTATTCTGGAGATTAAGAAAAAATTATATTTGTTGTATAAAGGAAGGAAATAGATATGAGGAGTGAAGCAATTTTATTTCTAGCTCCTTTATTTGCTTTTTTTCACAGCAACTCATTTCCAAATTTCAAGTTAGTCATATCCTATATTTCATAAAATTTGTGAGGAATAAAAGGAAAACAAAACTATTTCTACAACATTAAAGGTGTTCTAAAAAAAGGCTATCATTACATCCTTTTTGCTGAATACACTATTTCAAAGCAAAGCAATCCTGGTTACATGACATCTTCCCTTACTCTTTGCTTTAAGACCTAAAGTTGGCTTTATATTTGTACAATGTTCTGTACATGTGAACTTAAGTTCTAAATATTTCTCTCAATATAAGTCAATATTATTACTTTCTACGATCAGCTCTTCTCAGTTGAAAATGAAACAACATTCTGTTTAGTGTCTTACTCTTATTCTTAGTGTTACATCTGTTAAAAAAAATGTCACCAAAGTGATGAAGAAAAAGGAAGTTGAAAAAGAAAAGAGCAAGTTAATTAGAAATTGAGATGTATGTATATTGAGAAATATAATAAATATATAATATTTGATTTGGCTGCAAATAAAGAACTGTAGATATAAACCTCTAGAATTGTGTGTATAGAAACCAGTCATGCAAACCGCTTGGGCATGCGCACACCCACACAAACACACACACACCCCCCACCCCAAAAGAAGCACAGAAACGACATCTTTACGCTGAGCAAAAGAACACTTATTTAAAAACAAAACAAAAAATTTTGGAATGACCTTTGTATCAAACTCAACACAACCTGATTTGTAAATTTTTTAAACATAATTCATATTTTTAATTTGCAATTCTGTAATAGAAACATGATTTTTTAAAAATATTTTACTTTATATAATTCTTACATCATTTCTTATCTTTGCACAATGTATGCATTTTCATTATGGTTATATTCCCCATACAATTGCACCCCCCTTATTTTGACTCTAGTCCTTCCTTTCCCCCCCCCCCTCCCCCCCCCATAGTGTGTCTCTGGTTTATAGTTGCTTGTTGATTTTGATTTTTACTTTGTATTGATTAGTCTTTTTCCTGGTCTCTTATTTAGGTTTTCTAAATTCCTGCTATGAGTGAGACCATCCAGTATTTTTCTTTTTCTTTCTGGCTTATTTCTCTGAGCATGATCCCTTCCAGCGCCATCCATGTTGCTGCCAATTGGATGTGTTTATCTTTTTTTGAATGCTGAGTAATATTCCATGGTATATATGTACCACATCTTCTTGATCCAGTCATCTATTTTTGGGCATTTGGGTTGTTTCCATAGCTTAGCTATTGTAAATAGTGCTGCTATAAACATAGGTGTGCAGGTGCCCTTTGGAATTAATGTTTCTGTGTCATTTGGTTAAATACCTAGGAGTGGAATTGCTGGATCATATGGAAGCTCTATGTTTAGTAGGTCCAGAAATCTCCACACAGCTCTCCATAGTGGTTGGACCAGTTTGCACTCCCACCAGCAGTGCAGGAGAGTTCCTTTTTCTCCACAATCTCGCCAACATTTGTTGTTGCTAGTTTTTTTAATATGTGCCATTCTCACTGGTGTAAGATGGTATCCCATTGAAGTTTTGATTTGCATTTCCCTGATTACAAGTGATGTTGAACATTTTTCATATGCCAGTTGGCCATTTGCACTTCCTCTTTGGAGAAGTTTCTTTTTAGCTCTTCTGCCCATTTTTTCACTGAATTATTTTCTTTGTTTTTGTTGAGTTTCATCAGTTCTTTGTAGATTTTTGTGATCAGTCCTTTATCATTAGTGTTGAGTGCAAAACTGTTCTCACAGTTGGTGGGGTTTCACTTTGTTTTTTTTATTGTCTCTTTTGCTGTGCAGATGCTCTTTAATTTGATGTAGTCCCAGCTGTTTATCTTTGCCTTCACTATCACTGCTTTGGGTGATGTGTCTATAAAGATGTCTTTGATGTGCATGTCATGTAGTGTAGAGAGCTTTGGCTATTTGGGGTTTTTGGGGATTCCATATGAATTTCATCAATAATTGTTCTATTTCTTTGAAGAATGCCATTGAAATTTTTATTGGAATAGCATTGAATCTGTATATTGCTTTTGGTAGGATGGCCATTTTGATAATGTTAATTCTTCCAATCTATGAGCAGGGGATGTCTTTCCATTTCTTTGTGTCTTCTTCTATTTCTTTTAACAGTGTTTTATAGTTTTCTTTGTATAGGTCCTTTACCTCTCTTGTTAGATTTATTCCTAAGTATTTGATTTTTTTTTTGTTTCAATAATAAAAGGGATGGTTACTTTTATTTCTTCTTCTTCAGTTTGTGTATAGGAAGGCTACTGATTTTTGCATGTTGATTTTGTATCCTGCCACTTTACTAAACTGATTGATTAGTTGAATTAGTTTTCTGTGGAGTTTTTGGGGTTCTCTATGTATATTATCATATCACCTGCAAATAGTGATAGTTTGACTTCTTCTTTTCCTATCTGGATTCCTTGTATGCCTTTCTCTTGTCTTATTGCTCTGGCTAAGACTTCCAGTATTGTATTGAAAAGCAGTGGTGAGAGTGGACATCCTTGTCTTGTTCCAGATCTTAATGGAAATGCTTTCAGCTTTTTGCCATTGAGAATGATACTGGCTGTTGGCTCGTCGTATATGGCCTTTATGATGTTGAGGTATGTTCCTTGTATCCCAAGAATTTCAAGGGCTTTTATCATGAATGGGTGGTTGCACTTTGTTGAAAGCTTTCTCAGCATCTATTGATAATTGTCATATGGTTTTTATATTTCTTTTTGTTGATGTGTTGGATGATGTTGATTGATTTTCGGATGTTGAACCATCCTTGTGTCCCTGGAATGAATCCTATTTGATTGTGGTGAATTATCTTATGGCTACATAGTTGGATTCTGATAGCTAAAATTTTATTGAGGATTTTTGCATCAGTGTTCATTAGAGAGATTGGTCTGTAGTTTTCTTTTTTTGTGTTGTCCTTGTTCGGTTTTGGTATTAGTGTAATGTTGGCTTCATAGAATGTATTTGGTATTATCCCTTCCTTCTCAATTTTTTAGAAGAGTTTATGAAGGATAGACACTAATTCATTTCTGAATGTTTGGTAGAATTCATTTGTAAATCCATCAGGTCCTGGGCTTTTGTTTTGGGGGAGGTTTTTGATTACCATTTCAATTTTGCTGCATGTAATTGGTCTGTTTAGGTATTCTATTTCTTCTTTCTCTAGCTTTGGGTGATTGTAGAGTTGTAGGGATTTGTCCATCTCCTCTATATTGTTGAACTTGTTTCCATATAACTGTTCATAGTAGTTTCTTATTATTCTTTTGATTTCTGCTGTGTCCATAGTGATTTCTCCTCTTTCATTTGTGATCCTGTTTATTTGTGCTTTCTCCTGTTTTTGCTTTGTGAGCCTGGCTAGGGGTTTGCCTATTTTATTTATTTTTTCAAAGAACCAGCTTTTGGTTTCATTGATCTTTTGGATTGTTTTCTTAAGTTTCCATTTATTTTATTTCTGCATTGGTTTTTATTATTTCTTTTCTTCTACTGGTTTTAAGGGTTTTATTGTTCTTT